>NC_068938.1:47210740-47522834 GCF_016801865.2 Culex pipiens pallens
CCTCACCAGAATAGAGCCCTTAGGACAAAGTTCTTTGTCAAAAAAAATTTACAAAATGATGCAGAAAATTCAAGTCCTATTATTCATTTGGCAGGTGACTGCTCAATCTTTTTTGCCTTCCTCACTGAGGTAAGGCTATAATCCTGCTCTAAAAATGAACTTTTTATTAAAAGCTCGAAGACCCACCTTCATGTATACATATCGACTCAGAATCGAAAACTGAACAAATGTCTGTGTGTGTGTATGTGTGTGTGTATGTGTGTGTGTATGTGTGTGTGTATGTATGTATGTGACCAAAATTCTCACTGAGTTTTCTCAGCACTGGCTGAACCGATTTTGACCAAACCAGTTGCATTCGACTTGGTTTAGGGTCCCATACATCGCTATTGAATTGTTTGAAGTTTCGATAACTAGTTCAAAAGTTATGTATAAAAATGTGTTTTCACATATATCCGGATCTCATTTATATGCATGTAAACGATGTCCGGATCCATCATCCGACCCATCGTTGGATAGGTAATCAAGAGACCTTTCCAATGAGTCCACAACATTGACGATCTGGCAACCCTGTCTCGAGTTATGACCACTTAAGTGATATTTATGAACTTTTTTGAAGCCGGATCTCACTTAAATGTATGTAAACGATGTCCGGATCCATCATCCGACCCATCGTTGGATAGGTAATCAAGAGACCTTTCCAATGAGTCCACAACATTGAAGATCTTGCAACCCTGTCTCGAGTTAAGACTGCTTAAGTGATATTTATGTACTTTTCTGAAGCCGGATCTCACTTAAATGTATGTAAACGATGTCCGGATCCATCATCCGACCCATCGTTGGATAGGTAATCGAGAGACCTTTCCAACGAGTCCACAACATTAAAAATCTGGCAACCCTGTCTCGAGTTAAGACTACTTAAGTGATATTTATGTACTTTTATGAAGCCGGATCTCACTTAAATGTATGTAAACGATGTCCGGATCCATCATCCGACCCATCGTTGGATAGGTAATCGAGAGACCTTTCCAATGAGTCCACAACATTGACGATCTGGCAACCCTGTCTCGAGTAATGACTACTTAAGTGATATTTATGTACTTTTTTGAAGCCGGATCTCATTTAAATGTATGTAAACGATGTCCGGATCCATCATCCAACCCATCGTTGGATAGGTAATCGAGAGACATTTCCAACGAGTCCACAACATTACAAATCTGGCAACCCTGTCTCGAGTTATGACTACTTAAGTGATATTTATGTACTTTTTTGAAGCCGGATCTCACTTAAATGTATGTAAACGATGTCCGGATCCATCATCTGACCCATCGTTGGATAGGTAATTGAGAGACCTTTCCAATGAGTCCACAACATTGACGATCTGGCAACCCTGTCTCGAGTTATGACTACTTAAGTGATATTTATGTACTTTTCTGAAGCCGGATCTCATTTAAATGTATGTAAACGATGTCCGGATCCATCATCCAACCCATCGTTGGATAGGTAATCGAGAGACCTTTTTAACGAGTCCACAATATTAAAAATCTGGCAACCCTGTCTCGAGTTATGACTGCTTAAGTGATATTTATGTACTTTTCTGAAGCCGGATCTCACTTAAATGTATGTAAACGATGTCCGGATCCATCATCCGACCCATCGTTGGATAGGTAATCGAGAGACCTTTCCAATGAGTCCACAACATTGACGATCTGGCAACCCTGTCTCGAGTTATGACTACTTAAGTGATATTTATGTACTTTTCTGAAGCCGGATCTCATTTAAATGTATGTAAACGATGTCCGGATCCATCATCCAACCCATCGTTGGATAGGTAATCGAGAGACATTTCCAACGAGTCCACAACATTACAAATCTGGCAACCCTGTCTCGAGTTATGACTACTTAAGTGATATTTATGTACTTTTTTGAAGCCGGATCTCACTTAAATGTATGTAAACGATGTCTGGATCCATCATCCGACCCATCGTTGGTTTGATAATCAAGAGACCTTTCCAACAAGACCACAACATAGAAGATCTGGCAACCCTGTCTCGAGTTATGACCACTTAAGTTATATCTGTGTACTTATTTTTCTGGATCTAAAAAAATAGCTGAAATATGTGTCTAAATCACTCATATTACCCATTGTTGGTAAAAAGTGAGGAAGGCATCAACCACATAGGTGGATTAAGGTAGTTTTTTATCATGAATTCAATTATTTTTCAAAGAGAACCAATATATTCATCTCAAAAAAATATTTTATCTTTAATAAACGGAAAAAAATCATTAAAAAATGTTTATTACTGATTTATTTTCAAAATTATCAAAAAAAGATTTCAAAAGGACAAAACATTCAATACTACGCCCTTTTGAAATGTTAGTCTTGATTTAATATTTTGAAAATATTATTTTCGAAAAGATCGAAACATTTTACGAATGTTTTATTTTTTATTATTGTAAATCGAACCATTAGTTGCTGAGATATCGACATTAGAAAATTGTGGTTTGTTTGGGTGAGACTTAGAAAACATCAATTTTCCTGTATTTAAACTTTTTCATAGCAATATCTCAGCAACTAAGGGTCGTATCAACAAAGTTCAAAAAAACAAAATAAAGAGAATTGTCTAAACTTTTCAACAAAAATTTATCAAAAGTGTTCAAACATGAGCACTAATTTTAAAAAATTAATTACTGCGACTATTTTGAAAGAAGCATTTTATAAAAATTTCACTAAAGTACCTTTGGATTGCAAGTTCAATTTTACATAAAAAATTAAATTGAAAAATTTTTGCGTCCAATATTTCGATTTTTTGAAAAAAAATGATTCAAAAAATCATAAATCGGTTTAAGCTTTTTTGCTCATTCTGGAAATTTCTTAAAAGTTGACATTTGATAGATAAATGTCAAATCAAGTTTAAGTGACAAAAGTGAATTTAAAAATCATCAAAAAAAATTTACCATGCTTCATTTTTTTTTCAGTGTAGTCCATATTCATACCTACAACTTTACCGAAGACACCAAATCCATCAAAAAAATTCCTTCAAAAGATACATATTTTTGAATCATCTCATATTACTTTTGTATGGACAGCTGCCAAATTTGTATGGAAAATTATATGAACCAACTAATGATGCAAAATGGCTTCTTTGGGCATACCAAAGGCACCGAAAAAGTTTCAGCCGCATAAAAAAATACTAAAATTTCAATTAAAGAAAAAAGACCGATTTAGTAGAGAACTGCTCAATTCCATTTGTTTATTGTAGGTGATGTGATTTTTAAATTAATTAGAATCAGTTTTAACAAAGATCTCAGGAGAAACAATTTGAACCGCTTACTATAGAATTGGAAGTAGTCTTCAGTCAAAAGTACTTGACTTACAAAGTGGATTCAATCAAAAATTAAAAACTTAAATTTCAATGACACATCGGAACGCCATTTAAAAGTGCCAATTTATTATGTAAAGAAAACATTTACATTTGAGTAAAATAGACAACACTTTTTGAAATTCGGAATGATCATTTATCAGAAATTGTATGACAGAATGGTTGCTTCTGATCTCTCTTAAGTGTAAAAAAATGGTTGAGTACAATCAAAATGACATGGCAAAATGGAAACCCAATCAGGTGAATTTTCTTAAAATAGAAAAAGCTTTTTTTGTAATCCTTGTGAACAAACAGATTTAAAATGAAATAAATAGAAAAAATCATGTGAAGCCATTTGAACCCTTAACAAGAATCTTTATAACTGGAATTTGAAAAAGGATTTTTTTATCAGTGTTCCTGTTTACTAATTTGTTGCAAGAGCACAAGCATGGCTACAAGAATTTAAAAAAAGAGAATTATTATTTTCCGAATCAGTGATCCTCAACAAAGCTGAATTTTGATTTTTGATAGCTAACTTAAGGGGTTACATACATGTAGAAAATCTCAAAATTTCATATTAAGGCAAAATCGTAAATTCCACTAAAAAGATGATTTCAAATCACTTCTGAAAGCTCCATGAAGATATTTCATGATTCAAGTGAGTAACAAACGATTTAAGTTTGAATTTTTGCCATGCGCAAAGCGAACTGCCAAACTTTGTGAGCGTTTATTTCGAAACACAGAGTTGATTTACGGGTGCCACGATATCTCGAGATGGTATGGACCGAATACGCTGAAATTTGGGATGAAGACTCTCAAGACATATTCCGTGTGCATGACGAAGCCCGATTTTTAAATTTTGCTTTTAAAAAAATACAAAAATCAAAAACTGACGATTTTTAATATGAAAAACATAAAAATATTTTTAACTTTTTTTAAAATAAACTTTTTGAAAATCGGCCTTCGTCATGCACACGGAACCGGTTTCTTCACCAAAATTTTTAGCCGATTTGGTCGAAGCAGTGTTGAGATATCATGGCACCCGTTTTTTGAAACTGCTTACTTCAAATAGCTATATTTCAGCAATGATACAACCAAATGTCTCCAAATTTGTTTTGTTAAAAGTTGAAAATGTATACTTTAATGCACTGCAAACAGATTAACAAAAAATGTAAGTGTGTGTTCATACCAATTTCTGACATTTTTGCCGATTTACATGTATGTAACCCCTTAAGTTGTAACTGTTTTCATTTTATTTTGAAATGCCATTTTTTCCCATTTTAAGGTTTATTTTTAATTTTTTTAGAACCTTCTGCGTAAAATTTTTTTTTTTGTTCAATGCATTATTTTTCTCCTTATAAATTTACACTTCACAAAATTTAAAAATTTACGTTTTTTTATTTTTTTATTTTCCTCATGACACACTTTTCCAAAATATGTCTCGTATGATAAAAAAAGCTGAAATATTATTAAAGATTCAGATTAGAAACGAACTTTTCATTTGCTACAGCAATTACTCCGTGACGTTGTAACGGAGTGAGAAGTAGCGAAATTTTGACCCTTTTGGTTTCATACATTTCATATGTTAAAATGACCCCAACACCCAAAACATTTTTGGATTTAAATCTTTTTTGTTTTTTTTTTTTTTTGCTTGAAATAGTTTGGTACACTTTTCAATGATTTTTTATAATAACTTGAGAGAACATTTCCTGAATATGAACATTAAAAGGCACATTTCTTAAAATTTGTTATGAAAAACATCACAAATTTAATTAGTTTTACTTATTTATCTATTATTCATACCACTTGTTTTCTTCGCCAAATAAAGAATTTAAAAAATCCATCATTTGTTAGGTGATTATGTTTTAGATTGATGTTCAGTTTTTTATTTATATTTTCTGGATAAAAACCGATAAAATTATGTTATTGTAGTGATTTAGATTGTAACTTTGGAAAATATATGTAACGGCCATAACCTTTACTAATATTGTTTTTTTTTTTTTATAATTGACCAATAGGATGAAACAAAAATGACTTTTTGGCGGACATTCAGACCTGGTTTCGGTGGGCGACAATTTTTTATTTTTTTATTTTGCTCGAATTTGATATTAGAGTTGTTTTAAAATAAAACTATCATGTTACGAACTATTTTTCTAAACTATCAGAATTTGAATCATAAGTTTTCTATAATGGTAATCCACTGACTATTGTTTGTTGTTACCATACAAAAACATAAATCTTAACTTAAGTATTATGAATACTTATAAAACGTTTCATACATTATTTTTCGTTTTGCTTGTCTTTTAACAATCAATCAACCATTTAACTTGCTATCCAAAAGCCTCAAGCATCAATCGAATACACTGCAAACACACTGACTCTTTCCTTAACTGTCCAACACGAACTGTTCTCTTAACAATCAGTATAACAACACGTGTGAGCATGTTTGAAACCACTTCTTACAAGTAACACAAAATTTATACTAAAACACCACCACGATCTGTTAACAAAGATTTGATTTCTTCAGACTAAAACAAACAAAATAGTTAAACTTGTTCTTCAACCTCCCCCTTGTAATAATCTAGTTTGGAAGATTTGTCATTAAATCGTTGCGTTGATGTCCACCTGCACCTCCTGTTCCCTAACCTCCTCCCACCTCCTTAAATCCCATCCCGAAAACCACAAATTTGACAGTTTTCATTTATGGCAGATTAGTAAAGCTAGATTTAAGTCAATTTGGTTGACTGAAAGTCAGACCACAGAAAAGGTTAAAAGGAAAGAGTTCAGTTTTCAAGTCCGTAAGCATAGGTTGGAGAACAGTGTTGCCAGAACGTGAACAAGGCTGACGGTGAGTCAATTTTGATTGTGTTATTGTTATGATATTTTTAAGGTATGTACTTTTTTGACATCTGTAAATTTTATTCATCTTTATCGATACAGTTATGATCTGTGTAAATACAGTACTCAATTTTGGCTAAATTGTGCTTTGAAAAATAATGTCAACTATTTTGATCTACTGAACCATTTCTTCGACCAAATTGACTTAAACTTGTTCTAGTCTTTTTCAAAAACTTTACAACACACATACACACACACATAATGCTCGTTTGTTTGTGACCTGTGTAACTCACCAAAAGGATAACCTCACAAAAATTACACTCACTCACATCGTTCACACTAGTTTGTTTATGTTGTCTACTAATCCTGTACTAACCATTCACAAATTATCGATTTTTTCCAGTATTTTCTCGTAGATTTTCGTTTCTTCATCTAGCTTGCTCGCTTTTCACCATAGTTTGATTATTCTACCTACAAAATTCTCCAAAATGATTTCCCACCCCAAAATTCTAACCTCACTTTTCTTTCCCTTTCCCCCCACTTATCTCTGTCCTTCCAGGCTGCGGGATCTCGCTCGCGAAGCAGACGGCTCAGCGGCGGATTGTCGGCGGTGACGACGCCGGTTTCGGTTCGTTCCCCTGGCAAGCCTATATTCGAATAGGTTCATCGAGGTAACGTGCAAAAAGAAGGGCCCCCATTTGGATCACATCAAGAAAGACACACACTCTGAGCATGAACTCTCTCAGAACTACTTGTCCGGCCAGAAAAAAAAAGCTTGGCGGCTTGTCGGCAAACAGTCGGACGAACATTACGCGGGGTTCTTGCTTTGCTTTCAGTGTTTTGATGGACAGTTGGACGTGCTGACCTACGTGAAGCGAAAAGCGGACGGAAACTTCGCCGGGAGATTTTCAGACGAAAGAAAAACCGATGCATTTCGTGCACTTCACTTTCAGATGTACACTACTCTGTACCATACTGTGGCTGGACGAGCTTTTTTTAACATTTCGAAGGGTTAACACTTTGACTAATCATTGTAGAAAGGATTTTGCCTTGCATGACATCATCGTTAACAGTTGAATATTTTTGAATTAACCGTGTGTAGAATAATTATCGGCTTGTTTTTTTTTTTTTTTTTTGCAAAACACTTATAAACAGACAATATCTATTCCATTTAAAATTATCGAAGCCATTCAACTTTTTTTTAATGTTCAAATTTGCTTTTGTCACATAAATTCTAGAGCAAATAGGTATACTTTGGAGAACCCTAGGGGAGCGTTCATAGCAAAAGTTAGAACAAGGGTATTAAGGTTCTTTTTAACCTTAATTTTCTAATAATTGCAAAAAATAATTATCAAATCTTTTTCTCTAAGCATAAAATTAGAATTTCCAAGCAGCCAGCGATAACCGGTTTCGGAATTTTGACTTCATGAGAAGCATTCTTATTCAAAAATGGACAAAAAATATATTAGAAAGATTGATCTTTAACGTATTAAATTTGTATTAAAACGTTTATTAAAACTTAAAAAAAGTATCATTGAACATATTTGACATTTGTATATTTGTTTATTTTTTTCTATGTTTTCCATAAATGGAAGCAAAACTAAAACGATTTTTTTATGACTGCTTTGATTGAAACGTGTTTTTTTGTTTTCCAAGCTTTAATCAGTAGTTAATATAGGAAATCACTTTTCTCTTCTTTTAATTTGAACTCAAGGAAACATAATTCAATTTTAAGTAAATTTGTATTAAAATATATAACAATAATATTTACACGCTAGAATATTACAAATCTAACATGCCATGTTTTTTTGTATACTTTGACCATAATGATGTTAGTATTTTTTTAAATATGGGTTTCAAATAATCGGAAAATTCATTAGTGTCAGTAATTTTTGTAAACTCTTAATAAAAAATCACAAACCTAAATTTTTAATAGATTTTTAAATAAATTTATTAAAATTTTAAAAGTTATCACAAGACATTGTTTTTTTAGAAAAAAAGTACAAAAAAGGAATTAAATCCCATACATAATGAAAAAAAAACTCACCTTGAAAAAACATCACAAAATTATTTTTCTAAACTCTTCGGTTTTATTTTTTCCATGGCAGTATCAAATGCTCGTGAAATTTCCGATCATTTCAACCTAGATAACAACAAACAAAACAAAAAATTGTATTATTTACTAAAACGAGAGTTTGAGAAAATTTTGAGTCTCAAAAAAAACTATATTTACCGATATATTTGAGAATATCTGGATCATTTGAAATTAATATTACAAAAAAGTTAAATCTCAATGTTTTTTTAGAGAATTCGTAATTTGAGGAAAAAAAAGTATTTTTAGAAATTTAAATAATGTTGACAGTACCTCAAATCATAATATTTGATTATTTGTATAATTCTTAGTTTTGTGAAAATTTGTGGAGCCATCCGTGGATAGGGCGTCCTAAATTGCTAATGCTAATGCTAATGCTAATGCTAATTCTTAGTTTTGTGAAAATTTGTTATTGTCAAAATCTATGAAAAATTCCCGATAATTTTATTTTCATACTACAAAAACAACAAATTGGAGTTTTTAAAGTAGGTTTGACAACATTTTAAGTGTTAAAAAATAAAAAAAATAAAACCCTTAAAATTTATGAGCAATTCTCAATAATTGGATATTGGAATATGGATATCATTGCAAAAACATAAAATTTGAGTATTTTTTGCATATATGTACAAGTTTCTTTGTGAAAATAGTGGATTATGAAATTTGTAAAAAATGTTTAGCATGACTGATAAACTTTCAAAAACCATTTGTCATTTCAAAATATTTGCCAGAAGCAGCATTACTGTTATCATCTATGAAGCATGTTGTGAAAGTTTGAATCTGAAAATTTTGAAAATAAGTGTTGGATTTGAAATGTTGATAATCAAGCATCAAAAAGTGAAAACTTCTTAACTTCATTCCAACAAATAAACACAAAAGATTGTTCTAAGATATCTGAATTCAATCAAGCAATATGAAAAAACTAACTTAATCCACCTATGTGGTTGATGCCTTCCTCACTTTTAACCATTCAGAAAAAAAGAACACAATGTATAACTTATGTGGTAATAACTCGATACAGGGTTGTCAGTTCTTCAATGCTTTGGACTCATTGGAAAGTCCTTTCAATTACCTAACCAACGATGGGTTGGATGATGGATCCGGACATAGTTTACATACATTTAAGTGAGATCCGGCTTCAAAAAAGTACATAAATATCACTTAAGTGGTCATAACTCGAGACAGGGTTGCCAGATCTTCAATGTCTTGGACTCATTGGAAAGGCCTTTCAATTATCTAACCAAAGATGGGTCGGATGATGGATCCGGACATAGTTTACATACATTTAAGTGAGATCCGGCTTCAAAAAAGTACATAAATATCACTTAAGTGGTCATAACTCGAGACAGGGTTGCCAGATCTTCAATGTCTTGGACTCATTGGAAAGTCCTTTCAATTACCTAACCAACGATGGGTTGGATGATGGATCCGGACATAGTTTACATACATTTAAGTGAGATCCGGCTTCAAAAAAGTACATAAATATCACTTAAGTGGTCATAACTCGAGACAGGGTTGCCAGATCTTCAATGTCTTGGACTCATTGGAAAGGCCTTTCAATTACCTAACCAACGATGGGTTGGATGATGGATCCGGACATAGTTTACATACATTTAAGTGAGATCCGGCTTCAAAAAAGTACATAAATATCACTTAAGTGGTCATAACTCGAGACAGGGTTGCCAGATCTTCAATGTCTTGGACTCATTGGAAAGGCCTTTCAATTACCTAACCAACGATGGGTTGGATGATGGATCCGGACATAGTTTACATACATTTAAGTGAGATCCGGCTTCAAAAAAGTACATAAATATCACTTAAGTGGTCATAACTCGAGACAGGGTTGCCAGATCTTCAATGTCTTGGACTCATTGGAAAGGCCTTTCAATTATCTAACCAAAGATGGGTCGGATGATGGATCCGGACATAGTTTACATACATTTAAGTGAGATCCGGCTTCAAAAAAGTACAAAAATATTACTTAAGTGGTCATAACTCGAGACAGGGTTGCCAGATCTTCAATGTCTTGGACTCATTGGAAAGGCCTTTCAATTACCTAACCAACGATGGGTTGGATGATGGATCCGGACATAGTTTACATACATTTAAGTGAGATCCGGCTTCAAAAAAGTACATAAATATCACTTAAGTGGTCATAACTCGAGACAGGGTTGCCAGATCTTCAATGTCTTGGACTCATTGGAAAGGCCTTTCAATTACCTAACCAACGATGGGTTGGATGATGGATCCGGACATAGTTTACATACATTTAAGTGAGATCCGGCTTCAAAAAAGTACATAAATATCACTTAAGTGGTCATAACTCGAGACAGGGTTGCCAGATCTTCAATGTCTTGGACTCATTGGAAAGGCCTTTCAATTACCTAACCAAAGATGGGTCGGATGATGGATCCGGACATAGTTTACATACATTTAAGTGAGATCCAGCCTAAAAAAGTACATAAATATTACTTAAGTGGTCATAACTCAAGACAGGGTTGCCAGATCTTCAATTATTTGGACTCATTGAAAAGGCCTTTCAATTACCTAACCAACGATGGGTCGGATGATGGATCCGGACATAGTTTACATACATTTAAGTGAGATCCGGCTTCAAAAAAGTACATAAATATTACTTAAGTGGTCATAACTCGAGACAGGGTTGCCATATCTTCAATGTCTTGGACTCATTGGAAAGGCCTTTCAATTACCTAACCAACGATGGGTCGGGTTATGGATCCGGACATAGTTTACATACATTTAAGTGAGATCCAGCCTAAAAAAGTACATAAATGTCACTTAAGTGGTCATAACTCGAGACAGGGTTGCCAGATCTTCAATGTTTTGGACTCATTGGAAAGGCCTTTCAATAACCTAACCAACGATGGGTTGGATGATGGATCCGGTCATAGTTTACATACATTTAAGTGAGATCCGGCTTCAAAAATGTACATAAATATCACTTAAGTGGTCATAACTCGAGACAGGGTTGCCAGATCTTCAATGTCTTGGACTCATTGGAAAGGCCTTTCAATTACCTAACCAACGATGGGTCGGATGATGGATCCGGACATAGTTTACATACATTTAAGTGAGATCCGGCTTCAAAAAAGTACATAAATATCACTTAAGTGGTCATAACTCGAGACAGGGTTGCCAGATCTTCAATGTTTTGGACTCATTGGAAAGGCCTTTCAATAACCTAACCAACGATGGGTCGGATGATGGATCCGGACATAGTTTACATACATTTAAGTGAGATCCGGCTTCAAAAAAGTACATAAATATCACTTAAGTGGTCATAACTCGAGACAGGGTTGCCAGATCTTCAATGTCTTGATTTCATTGGAAAGGCCTTTCAATTACCTAACCAACGATGGGTCGGATGATGGATCCGGACATAGTTTACATACATTTAAGTGAGATCCGGCTTCAAAAAAGTACATAAATATCACTTAAGTGATCATAACTCGAGACAGGGTTGCCAGATCTTCAATGTCTTGATTTCATTGGAAAGGCCTTTCAATTACCTAACCAACGATGGGTCGGATGATGGATCCGGTCATCGTTTACATACATTTAAGTGAGATCCGGCTTCAAAAAAGTACATAAATATCACTTAAGTGGTCATAACTCGAGACAGGGTTGCCAGATCTTCAATGTCTTGGACTCATTGGAAAGGCCTTTCAATTACCTAACCAACGATGGTTCGGGTGATGGATCCGGACATCGTTTACAAGCATATAATTGAGATCCGGGTATTCGTCAAAACACATTTTTATACATAACTTTTGAACTACTTATCGAAACTTCAAACAATTCAATAGCGATGTATGGGACCCTAAACCAAGTCGAATGCAACTGGTTCGATCAAAATCGGTTCAGCCAGTGCTGAGAAAACTCAGTGAGAATTTTGGTCACATACATACATACACACACACATACACACACACATACACACACACATACACACACACAGACATTTGTTCAGTTTTTGATTCTGAGTCGATATGTATACATGAAGGTGGGTCTAGGAGCTTTTAATAGAAAGTTCGTTTTTAGAGCAGGATTATAGCCTTACCTCAGTGAGGAAGGCAAAAGAGTTTGAAATAATTTTTTTTCAATAAATTTCGATAAATGTTGCTATTTATTGTGTTAAATCCAGAATTTAAAAATTTAGCAGCAATCGAACAGCTTAATAATTGTAAATAACAACACAAATTTAGAAATAATTCTTAATAACTTATAAGGCTGTTGCAAATTTGTTAAGTTGTTCTAATTTTTGTTTCAAAATTAATGACGGCAAAACAGTTAAACTAGTGTAAAACGCATTTTAAACACTATGGCTTGTCATTTAAAATTTCATATTATTTTGATTTGTTTGCCCTCCACCGAGCCGAAAGACAAAAACTTTGAAAAATATTTGCGTCGGCCTAAATCAAAAATAAAAAATTGTTTCAAAAAACTTTAAAATGTCGATGAAAATTTAAGTACCATCAGCTGAAATTGATTTAAAATGCGTTTCCCCGCGTTTAGAGTCACTTTTAGCATGTTTGAGATGATTTAAAAATCATTTGATTTTTTTTTTTAAATTTTCGATGTTTATGTTTTTTTCGCTAAAATTTTCGTTTTTGTCAAATCTTTCATTTTTTGAAAATGAATTATTGCAAAACAACTAAACTAGTGTAAAATACATTTCAAAACACATTTTCCATACAAATGCTGAAACTATGGCTTGTTATTTCAATATTTTTTTTTGCCTACTTCCTCCTCGACCCCGGCCAGAGCCAAGGGATAAAAAGTTTAAAAATATTTGCATCGGCCTTTTAAAAAAAATATATTCAATTATTTTGAACATTGTTTTGAAAATTTTAAAATACAAAATGTTTATTTTAACAAAAATAACTTTTGTCCTGTAATTTTCCAAACGTTTCTTCAAAATCTCTGATAAAAGCTATTTTAGCATCCATTCAAACAGTGCTCTCAACAAAAAGATTTTCTTCTCACGGCCAATTGACCGTGACACTGAACATGAAGGCCCAGCCTTCAAAGGCTTCAGCAAATGCCAGCCTGGTCTAATTATCCCACGCCATCACCACTGCAGCAGTAGCGCTAAAACCGTCCAAACCCATTTTAATTAATCTCTCATCTAATCCACGCCAGTCCATCCATCGCATTTGTGTGTCCAGTAGCGAAACACTAACAGCTGTTTAACACAGAAGTGCTGTGTCCAGTGCTCTTGAGTAGATTTGCGCATAATTAACCTTCATCCATCCTCATCCAACATCCGTCTAATTCCATCTTGTGTTTTTTCTCTCTTTCTTTCCTTCTTTGTTTTGTTTTACCCTCTTTTTTTCTTTTTGTGTTTTCTTTTTGTTTTCTTCCCCCCTCCCAACTCCCTCACCGGCCCACTTCCCCACTTTGTTTTGTCAGTCTTCTAGTTCGCAAACCGCATAGTTTGTAATTACCCCCGCCCTCCGTTTTTATTTCTTTTTGTTTTGTTTAATTAATCCGCGACTAATCGGGTTAACTAATCCCACTAACATGTTTTTTCTCTTGTCTTTTTTGCTCTCTTGTCACCCTCACCGTCACGGCACTTGTCTATTCTTCCTGATTACTGTCTCTTTGTCTCTTTCTTTGTGTTTTCGAACCCTCTTTGCTGCTGTGCACGGAACGCTTGGTGTTCGGACGCTCTTTGTTCACCGCGCGGTGTTGGTCCTGTCATCACTGTCATCATCTGTACACACGTGACCACAACAAACAATGACATCAACCTCGCTGACACTCACACCAAAACCAAAAACAAAACAAACAAACAATTCTTCCGTCACCCCGCCCCTCTCTCTCTCTCTCTTTCTCTCTCTCTCTCTCTGGTCTCCCCCGCTGTCTTCTGTCTGTCCCCCTTCACCCCCACCCTGTCCTGTTTCTACAAACACAGATCTATGCTTTCCAGATGCGGGGGTTCGCTGATTTCGCGGCGCCACGTGGTCACCGCCGGGCACTGTGTGGCCCGGGCCACGCCCCGGCAGGTCCACGTGACCCTCGGCGATTACGTGATCAACTCGGCCGTCGAGCCGCTGCCGGCGTACACCTTTGGGGTGCGCTCGATCAACGTGCACCCGTACTTCAAGTTCACCCCGCAGGCGGACCGCTTCGACGTGGCGGTGCTCACGCTGGAGCGAACCGTGCACTTTATGCCGCACATCGGTAAGGAACAACACCCACACACACACGAGTCTGGGAGAAGGTACAGGGTTATGAGCGGGGAGGGAGGGTCCTCCTAACCTCGTCTCCGGGAAGCGTAGTGAAGACCTGGACGGATGACCAGGGACATGACTTCGACACCGACTCCTAATTTGAATCCGGCTTCTGAAGAGCTAGTGACTCCGACTTCAACTCTCATCAGCTCAGACAACAGTTTAGTGTAGTCCAATACGCTCCGAGACAGGAGGAGGGCCCTGAAAAGGATGCTGGCTTCCACACTGGGAAACGGTGGAAGCTGGGACCAGACCGCTTCTAGGGTTTGTTCATCAAATGGTCTAAAGGGAATTACACTTGTACACCAATAGGCAAGACAAGGCATCTAATAAGAGCACGAGCTTTATTATCATTGATTTTCATAGGTCAACGACTTCGGAAGCACGACAAATGTCGATGCCCGTATCATGCGTTACTTTTGACCTTAGACAACAATCAAAAATTGATTCCTGCTATTGAAGACTCAGCGACACTAAAAATAAAAAAGAAAAAAAAATAATAAAAAAAAATAAAAAAAATCAAAATTTAACATGAATGCAAAGAGAAAAATAAATATTTAGGAAAATATCAAGTAAATGAACCATCAAAAGGGGTGACATTGTATCTGGGGGGTAATATTGGATCTTACAAAATGCTGAAATTCGAATAACCCAACCTTACCCCTTTGACAAAATGAAACCCCTTAAGAAATTTGAATTTGATCTATTATCAAGTTATCAAAACTGTAAAAACATGAAAATATTCAATAACTTTGCAAATTTCCAAAATCAAGAATTATTAAATATATTTTTGAAATATTTGAAATTGTCAAACAAAACCCTCGTGTGCTATCTTATAACATGCATTACGAGTTTCAAAATAGCAAACAGCAACGGTTTCTTTTTTCTTTTAGAAAATAAGAAAATTAATAAATGTTATGAATTTTAGCAGAATATGTTTGAAAAGTAACATCACAAAAAAAATATAAAATTCAAGAATCTTATTTAATTTTAAATTGTATCGAAATATTTAAAAATTCAAAAAAAAAAGAAATTTTCAATAATCAAAAAATTAAAAATTCAAAAAAAAAATTTTTTCAATAATCAAAAAATTAAAAAAAAATATAACTGAAATAATTCAAGTGTTTTTTCTCCACATAAAACAATTTTTGAATATCGCTTTAGAAATCTTATTCAGACACAATATTTTTCTACAAATAAAAGTAACATAAAATATATTGATTGTCCCTAGTTAAGAACGAGGACGAGGACATTAATTTCAAAGTTTTTTTCCCCTTTTCTATTGATAAGGTTGAAATCTATGATCGATACATCTTGAACTTTGATAGATCCTTTTTGTTTTAAAGGGTTTTTTTTATAAGATTATTATTTAAATTCATTCATTTGTACGTGTACGTCTATGACAATTATAAAATGAATTTAATCAACTTTTTAACATAAATTTTAAACTAAACAAGATATTTTTTAAGTAAAATAATTTAAACATGAACATATTTAAAAAAAACTGTCACAAACAAACCTCTGGAGAATTTGTATTTATATGGTTAAATGTATTTCAGTTTTCTTGCATTGTTCTAAACATCAATCTAGCCAGAACTCAATATAAAAAAAAACATCTGCATCTCGTCGCCATCGTGCTAACTTGTCGTACGTGCATTTTGGGCCAAATTGAGTTAAGAACGCCATTTTGTGCAGCTCACAATGCCTCACCTTTTGACCTTCACAGATCCCCAAAATTCGATTTCAATCCTGAGATATTCAACAAAAACCGAAAAAACTCCGTGCCTTTTTGTCACTTTACATATGAAAGTAGTTTCAATCTTGTCGTGCTATCTTGTCACTCCATGAAAATTGATGTAAGTGCGACAAAAGGCCAAAGGAATTTCAGGCCAGGAAAGTCAGGATGCGTTTGTCGCACGTACAAGCTAGATTACCGTAAACATTTGTAATTATAACTCGGGACTCCAGCAACCAACTTCAACCAAACTTTGGGACAATGCATAGAATGGTGAGCCAAACAAAACGTGTTTGTTATTGTTTACATTGCGTGCTCTCGTTTTTGAATATTCAAGGTCAAACATTAAAACGCGTTTTTCTCGGAACGTCAAAATGGCGGGTGCGACATGATAGCACGACGACGTCGATCTGTGAAACAACTTTAGGCAAGCTATATTCTGGTAAATTTACCTGAGCTCAATTTTTCTAAGATAACTTTCAGCAAGATAATTTCAGTTACCAGGACCAAAAAAAGATTATAAGTAAATATTATATTTGTGAGATATCTTCCTGAAAGATACTTCCTTCAGACAAGTTTGTATAAGAAAACTTTCTGCAAGATAAATAAAACTATTGTTAGATAACTTCCTGTATGATAACTCCTGATATTTTTTTGTAAGATTACTTTCTGCAAAATAGTTTAAGATATTTTTTCAAAAGTCAGCTTTCTTAGTGACAGCTCAGATCATTTTTGGTATGATAACTTTCTATAAGCTTCATGTAAATTTTTGTATGATAAATATCTGCAAAATAACTTTAGATCAATTTTTGAAAGGTAACCTTCGAAAGATAAATTCGGACCAATTTTTGTAAATTTAATTTCTGAAAGAATACTTCAAGTTTTGTTGAATTGATTTCAGCAGGATTACATTAGTTTTTTAGTAAAATAATTGACCAATATTTTCATAAAGTCGCAAGTAAAATTTGTAGCCGTTCTTATTATTTTATCTAGCAAGATAAGATAAAAGATTATTTCATATAAAAAGGTCCACGAGTTCAAGATAATCAATTTCATGATTATTTCAGATAAATTTTTAAGGATAACTTTTTGCAAAATAACTTAATGTGATTTTTTGTAAGGTGACTTTCTGCAAAATAATTTCAGATGAGTTTTTGTATAAGAACTTTGTACCTGTATATTTTTGTACGATAACTTTATTCATGGTAGCTTTAGTTCTTTTTTAGAGACATCATTCTGAAAAATAACTACAGGTTTCGTAAAAAAATACTTTCTAAAGGATAGCTTAAGTTTTGGACAAAATAATTAAACAAATATTTTCTTCAGAAATAACAGTAAATTTAAAGTCATTCTTTGTATCATATCTTGCAAGATAACATTTGCTTATTTTATGCAAAATATTACGTTTCTGCAAGATAAACTCTTCGAAGATAATTTCCAGTAAGTTTCAGCCACTCTCAGCAAGATAATTTTAAACACATGTTTGAATGGTACTTAAATTCAGGTATATATTTGTAAATAAAATGAGATATTTTTTTAAGATAGCATCAGGTTTTGGATTTTTTTTAAATGACTTTCTGCAGTATTGCTTTAGTTTTTAGCAAAATAATAAACCAAATATTTTTGAAAAAAAAAAAAACAGTAAAATTAAAGCTTTTCTTAACAATTTATTTTGCATGATAACTTTAGCTTATTTCATAGATAAGGCTGTAAGATTATTTCAGTTTAAAAAAAACTAAACGAATATTACCATTGAAAATAGATAAACATATAAAATCCATAAAAATTAAATAAAAATTCATCCCGTTTATGGCAACACGAAATTTTCGAAAGTTTTTCCATCAACGCTTATTTTTAAAAGGTAGATTATTTTGTGAAGATTTAGATTGGTTTTCGATCAAAAATATAAAAAAAAATTAGTCGGTCAAATTCATAAGTATAACAACTTTACAATTTGTATGCTTTCTTTCTTTATTGGTTTCTTTATAAATTCTGAAAGAATTATTCTCTCTGAGCATAACATATTTATTCATTTTCGGTCCGTTCCATAAAATCTAGTTTTTGATAGAAATGTATTAAAATCATTTGAAATACACTAGCACTTCCAATAAATATTCTTTTCTTAGAATGAATTCCTGAAGGCACCTGACTTCTTTGAACAGTACCTTGACACATAACATACATCAGAAGTTTATTGTTATCTGTACTAGCAGGACATGAAATAAAATGTAATTTTGTCAATTTGTGTGAGTTGAGGTAATCCAACTTATACAAATCATGGCTAGATATCAACAAAGAAAAATAAAAGACTTTCATTATGTTCAGATATTTAATCTTCATATTATTCTATGCTTATATTAGATGCCTTGTCTATTTTATATATCAAACAAGTCTTTCGAATAAGATTTCCATTTTCTCATTTAAAACAAATTTAACTCAAGTACTTCTTATCCGGAAATCACATACGTATCTGCTAATGACAAATTGCTTCAAACATATTCCTCTTTATGTAATCTCTTTCCGCTTGAATTTTCTGTGAATATTTCTTTTACAAAACAAACAAAACTTCCTCTTCTCGGTCCCACGCGTGCCAAAAATTCACGAAACCAATCCCACAAAAAACCGCGCGATGACCGCCATCACCACCATTTCCGATACTTCTACTTCCGGGCCACTTCTATCCACGTCCAAAAACAACAAAAAAAATCAAAATCTCCACAACCACCTCAATCGTGCACCACCACCACCTTGATGATCCCACACCCAAACTGTTGCCCCGGTGTGTGCGGGTGTGTGTGTTTGTTCGTGTGACCTCCCCTACTGTTCTCCCTTTGGAATCTGTGTGCGTGGTCCGGTCCTCAACGAAATCAACAAAACCCCCCAACCCAAAAAAAAAATCCTGTAGCGCCAATCTGCCTGCCGGAGAAGAACGAGGACTTCCTGGGCAAGTTCGGCTGGGCCGCCGGCTGGGGTGCCCTCAATCCGGGCTCGAGGCTGCGACCAAAGACGCTGCAGGCGGTGGACGTTCCTGTGCTGGATAACAGGTAACAAGCCCTGAATGGGGAGCTAATCTCCGGGGGATGACATTTTGAAATTTTGATTTTCATAATAAAACAATTCTGTGTTTACATTTCAAAGATTTTAAATCTCATCGAAATTAACAGTGAAACACCGTTGGTTTGACCCTTTCAAATACTGTCAAACCATCGTTGCTTTACTGTACACCTCAATCATTTAACGATTCACCCTTTTGAAATGTAAGCACAGAATTCCTCTTAATACGTCTTTTTTGTTTGCTCCCCTCAACCAACCCCAACCCCCAACAAAACAGAGTTTGCGAACGGTGGCACCGCTCGAACGGAATCAACGTGGTGATCTACCCGGAGATGCTGTGCGCCGGCTACCGGGGCGGAGGCAAGGATTCCTGCCAGGGCGACTCCGGGGGGCCGCTGATGCACGAAAAAAGCGGACGATGGTTCCTGATAGGTGAGTTGGTTTTGGGAAGGGAACCCATGGTAAGATAGTGCTGTTCTCTATAGAATTTCAATAAAAATCCTGAGATATTCATCAGAAACATTAAAAACTCTGTGCAGATTTGAGACTCTTCATTTAAAATGTAGTTCCGATCCAATTGTGCTATTTTGTTATTTTAAAAAAACTTAAGGAACGTTTGTTACTCTTTAAAAAATTGTGAAGCACTTAAGGATATTTAATATTAAATTTAAATTTAATTATAAAATTTTAATATCAACATCGCTAGACTAAGCTTATTGTTTAAACATATTAAAGATATACCTAAACCTACCTATACCTATTGAAAGTTAGGATGTCTTGTTGAACTCATCTCGAAACATCTAGGCACCTTGATGATAAACAATATGTTATGCATTATAAAAAAAGCCAATAAATGCATTTGAGGAAATATAATTCCCATATTTTTGACAAGACTTAGAGCAGGCATTATTGGAGCTATGGTGTATTCAGAAGTTTTGTTGCAAATGAGAAACCCACATGGCTCGGCACATCCTTTCCCCTGTACTCTTCACATGTATAAGGACCAACTGTTCTCTGTATAATTGCCCTGCAGAGCTCCACGGCCCGATCGCAAAAAGTGCTTTGAAGGGACGAGTTTTTCAGAAACCAGAATTTAAGGGCTAGCTGGGTATAAGTAAAACGTAAAATGTGCACTTCGGTTCTAGCGATACATTTGGACAGTACAGAGTGGAAAAGGCAGAGCCAAAGAGGATTGAAAAAACATTCAAACCTCTTCGGCTGCGAAGTTACGGCAGTGGATCGCTCGACACACTCGCTCAACAATAGCGTGTGTGCGTGTCCCATCTGCCTAATAACAGAAGAAGCCTTTGTGATTCTATAAATAGAATTGCAAGTCCGCAATAGATCTAATTTCTGGTCGCAGTGGATAGTGGCATCGAACAAAAAAAAATGAGAAAGCTTGATTAAAAATGAAGGTGGTTCACAGGTAGAGTGTATCAAAAATTTTAAGTTTTATATTTGTTTGTAAATGTAAAAAAAAACGAAACTATTGGCACTACGCCCCCCGGGGCATGGCCTTCCTCTAACGTGGGATTTCTGCTCCAGCGCCTCTGACGAGACAGGAGAAACCGGGACCGACGTTTTACTTCACCATCCGATAGAAGCTCAGTGGATAAGGCGGGAATCGAACCCGCGTCTCATAGCATCATCGGGATCGGCAGCTGAAGCCGCTACCCCTGCGCCACGAGACCCACTTGTAAATGTAGCAAACTCTAAAAACCCAAATTTTTCATCGTCTTAGAAAAAAAAATATTTAGGGCATAATGGTAAACAGTTGCAACCAATTAAAGGTGAATAATGCAACTTTAATACCGTGGGGGTGACTATGGGTCAAAGAACGATACACCTCTCGTAATTTCTTAGTAACAAAAACAATTTAAATAACATCGAAAATCTTTCAACGTAGATTTGTTCTTAGACAGTTTACTAACATTTTCCCAAAATATGGTGGAAATTATGAAAATATTTTTTTGAGGGGGTGACATTGGGTCAAATGAAACTAAAATGATGCTCAAATACAATGATATGGTATAAACAAGTCATCCAATAGTGTTTCTTGTTCGAATGAGTCGTATTAACATGCTACAATGTTTGAAGTAGAGATTTTCAAACATTTGGGTAGTTTTCGAGCAATTCCAACAGAAATATTAGAAAAATGATTTTTCGAGAGGTAATTTTTGGCCCAAAACGTACCTCAACTTTAGACAGCTGCCAATATAACAGAATTTGTTCTAGGAACGAGATTTTTCAGTGAAGTCATCTTAAGATGTCCCCTACACAACCCTTTTAACAGAATTTAGTTTCATTGAGAAGAACCTGAGAAATGTTAAAATCCGTAAAAAATCACTTTGACCCAATCTCACCCCCAGACCCAATGTCACCCCCACTGATGGTACTCAATTAACGCGAAACCCCGAAAGCCAAATTTAAGGATTCAGGTTGCATCCAAAAATATAGGTCCTAGCATTATTGCATTATTATTGCATTTCAGAATTTTTCAGTTGGATAGACTTCCATTGCCATCGAAATTTACATGTCTTTGAAAAATAAATTTTCGTGCTCCTGATTTTTGGGGCCTCTTTTTAAGGGAAGGAAAGAATCATGAAAAATATTTGCAACGGCCTAAATCAGAAAAATAAATCGAATGAGATACAGTTTGTCAATCTTGTTTTGCAATAAAAAAAATAATTGAAAATTCCTAATCAACTCTGCTGAAGACAACTTCTCGAGGTACAGATTTTTAATTATTTGCATTGCACTTTTTTCAAGGAATCTGAATCTAAGGAATCAATTCACAAAATTTTTATTCAAATCAACAAAATACTATTTTTTGCAAATTCTGTTTGCGATTGAGGAGAATCTGTCCTAGCTCAGAACAAATGTAAAATATCAAATTATCAACTTGTGGTCATACTTTCTATAACTTTATAAGAAGAATTCTCAAAAATAATTGAGATGTTGACTTGCTGCAGTTTCCTTTATAAACAATTTTTTGTTAATGATTATTTTCTGCCTTTGTTATCGAGCAAAAATTTGTCAATGAAATTTTTTGAACTGATTAAATATTAGACAATTTAATTCTGCCGTTTTATTGAATGAATATTTTAAATCAGAATAAATAATATTCATCATTTGTTGTCTTTTATATAGAAAAAAAAACTTTTGCTGCTTAGACAATTTTCAGAACAAAGATTGCAAAAATATCATTATTCCCATTGATTTATTTGAGAATATCCAAAACAAAATAGTAGTCACATGCAATCAACCGATTTGTAATGAAGCACACTTTTTTTTCATTCGAATTATGACCCCTTCAAAAAAATATTTTAAGGGCTCAAAAAAGTGTAATCATCTTCAAAATTTATGAATTTTAAATTATTCAAACTTTTCACTGCTAAATAAAAAAACTCAATTTTGGGGTTTCCAGCACTAAATTGGTTTGACATTCAAAGTTAATACAATAGGATCTTTCTGATAAGATTGCCCCTACGTGATCTATTTTAGGTTTTTCAAGTAAATAACATTTCAGTAACATTTCAACACAAAATAATTGATAAAAATTGCAGTAATCAAAATAAAACCCTTAGTGAATTATAAATCGACAACTATCTGTAAAAATGAACATCATTTTAATAAAGGTTGGTTGAACGTGAGCAATTCTCTACGAAATCAGTCTTTTTCAATTTATTTTTTTGTAATTTTTAAACCGGCTGAAACTTTGATGGTGCTTTCGGTATGCCCAAAGAAGCCATTTTGCACCATTAGTTTGTCCATTACAAATTTGGCAGCTGTCCATAAAATCCAATGATGTTTAGAAAATTCAAAAATCTGTACCTTTTGAAGGACTATACTGAAAAAAAGTGATACACGATTAAAGAATTTAGATTTTTAATTTGACTTTATTTCAATATGACTTGATTTAAAAAAAAAAACACTATGAATAGTTTTAATTTTTTTTTTTCATTTTTTTTATATGATTAAGGGGATATCAAATGCCAACTTTTCAGAAATTCTCAGGTTGTGTAAAAATTCCTTGAACGAGATTTAAATTAAGAATCAATACTGATTTTTAAAAAAAATCGAAGTATTGGTCGTAAATAATTTTCAACTCTATTTTTCGATGAATACCGTTTTCAAGCTATACCCACTTTTAGGTATTTTTTTTTTGAAAAAAGATGCAGTTTTCATTTTTTTTCAAATCGGTGCACATGTTTGCCCATTTTTGAAGAAGATATTTTTGAAAAGCTAAGAAAATTCTCTATATTTTTTTTTAACCTTTTTGATACGACCTTTAGTTGCTGAGATATTGCCATGCAAAGGTTTAAAAACAGGAAAATTGATGTTTTCTAAGTCCCTCCCAAACAACACACCATTTTGCAACGCCGATATCTCAGCAACTAATGATCCGATTTTCAATGTTAAAATATGAAACATTTTCCGATCTTTTTAAAAACAATATCTTCAATTATTATGTCATCTAAAACATATATAAAAATAAAAATAATGTTTTTCTTTAATCAAGTTTTAGTGACAAAAAGTTAAATTCAAAATTATCGTATAGCATTTTTTCGGTGTAGTCCATATCCAAACCTACAATCGATCAAAAAATCCTTCAAAAGATACAGATTTTTGAATTTTCAACATAATTTTTGTAAGGACAGCTGCCAAATTCGTATGTAAAATTATATGGACACACTAATGATGCATAATGGCTTCTTTTGGGCATACCGAAAAATCGAATTACCACAATCTGAGAAAATTGCTCACGTGTATCAATAATAAACTTTAATACCAAATTCTGTCAGCAGATTTTTAGAAAATGTATGTGTGTTATACTGCCCCTGATCGCATAAATGTCCCATATGCGTTTTCATCGATTTCGAGTTATTGATGCAGTTTGGTTCAAAATTGTGTGCTCTTTCGAAAGAGCCTATAACATCCAGTACTTTGTTCTAGAAATCAGGAGGAAATCCAGTTTTTTCGCGAAAACTTAACACGTAGCCTTATGTATGAAACAAACTTCAAATGCGTTTTTTTCAGCATGCTGTTCTTGCATATGGGACATTTATGCGAACATGGGCAGTATATGAATTTCAAGGTCTCGGGACCAAAGAGCCCATGTCTGAAAATATTTTTTCCTAATTCCTTGTAATATTTTACACAACATTTAAAAAAATTGCGGATATCCATTAACACTTTTATAACACGGAGATATGATTTTTTAAACATAAAAACTGGATTTTTCGACGCGTCGCGCGCAAAAACGGCAAAATGACGAAAACGGATAAAAATCAACTTTTTTCACTAAAACTGCGATAACTTGACATGTCATGTGTACCAAAAGTTGCGTCTTTCAATTACAAAAAAATTTGTACCCAGACATGTATTGGTCACCGCAAAATTTTTTGAAGTTATCGCAGTTTTAGTGAAAAAGTTGATTTTTACCCGTTTCCGTCATTTTGCCGTTTTTGCGCGCGACGCGTCGAAAAACCCAGTTTTTATGTTTAAAATATCATATCTCCCATTCGCAATTTTTTGATATGTTGTGTAAAATATTACAAGGAATCAGGGAATTTTTTTTTTCCTAAAAAGCCCAACTAATAACCTTTCTTTTGAATTGTGGCGCTCCAAAAAAAAAAAAATAATAACGAACAACAGGCATATACTCATTACTTTTAGGTACATAAATTCTTTGAATTGAACTAATTACAGAGCATTTGAGAGTTGGGATCAATTTTCCTTGAAAATGATGGACATCTTCACCCTAAAATATATACTCCCAAATGAAAAACTATGTTGGGGATATCTTGGACCGAAAAGAAAAAAATATGTTTTTCCTATAGCAGCGATTCTCAACCTTGTTTTAGGCTGGTACCCCCTACCATGTAAATCAAGTAGGCCCGGTACCCCCGTTGAGAATCGCTGTCCTATAGGACTAAAGTATTTCGTATCATCAGTTAAGTATGCTACTAAACTCCCCCGTCTCAATTCCAGGTATCGTGTCAGCGGGCTACTCCTGCGCCACCCGGGGCCAACCCGGCATCTATCATCGCGTCGCCAACACCGTGGACTGGATTTCACACATTGTGCAAACGGCACCCTAAACCACAACACCCACAAGGAGCGCGCTCGAGTCCAGTCCAGCCCCGGTGTTCAGTCAGTCGGTCAGCCACAACCATTTCATCATTTGCTGGGGCCAACGAAAAAAAAAGTGCGACAGGAAGCTGCAAGTTATTGTTCGAGAAAGTTGCTACAAAAAAACCAGAATCTTGCTTGAAGTCGAAGGAGAGAATGAGAATGACAGCAAAATATTTATGTATTTATTATGCTTCTATGTTCGAGGAATTGTGCAACAAAACAAAATCGTTTACAAAAATGGTGCGCAGCAGCTGCGTTTTAACGAAATTCGACCTATTTATGCTTCTGTATTTGTTTTTTTTTCTGTAATTATCAAAAAATGCCAACTTTTGCAAAACCTTCACTGATGACGATGTAATTAGGGACGAAACCGAATGCTTCCGGAAGACTAGCTCTTATCTCATATGATGTACTTAGAGAAGAAAGGAATAAAAAAAACTTAATTGTGATATATGTACTGAGGAAAACCCACAAAAAAGCTACAATGATTAATTATGCCGGTGATGGATGTAGAAAAAAAGTGTATAAATCACCCACCAAGAAAGGATAGTAAAAAAGAAGAAGTGAAGAAAGATGACACTAATAACATGTTTCTGTGAAACTGTTCAATTAGTTAGCAAACCTGTACGTAAAACTAAACAAATAAACAAAACAAACCAAGCTACAAACGAAGACGACATATCAAGCGCACAGTTTTCTGGAGGCGAATCCGAGCAGAAATCTCCGCCAGGAGCGCCTCCGGCCAGAACTAGTTAGAATCAACCAACCAACTAAGCAAGACCCAGAAAAAATGTTATTTTATGTAAATACAATCCCCGCTGTCTCAATCTGTCCCCCATCACCCCAGCACAACTCCCAAAACAGACAGAACAAAAATCCCGCATGGTAGGTTAGAGCAAACTTAGGTGACTCGTTAGTTTATGTTTTAGAAAGAAAAAAAAAAATGCGGTGAGAACCTCAACAAAAAGACGTCGAAGCAAATCGAAACAAACTATGATTTAGTAGGAGGAAACCGATTGTTACCAACCCCGTTGAAATTAGCAAACAAATGTATTTTTTGTAATTAAACAAAAAAAGTCAAAAAGGCCTAGAGTTCCCAAAAAAATAAATAAAACAAACTATAGGTCGAGTATGCGCGCATCACTCCCTAGTGCTTTTAAAAGAAAAAAAAGAAATAAAACTATGTTAACGTTAGGGTATTGCAGCAAGCAAAGGGTGCAAACTTTGCTGCGATGATGTAGGGAAACGCTCGACGAAGCTGTTCGATGAAGTAATAAACAAAAAGTGCCTGGATCTATGCTACGAAAAAGCGTGTGCGTTTCATTTTCTGCGATGTTCCTTATCTCGGGGAGGAAGCTTTTGAGGGGGAGGCTTCTTGGGTGGAATGAAAATATGTTGAAATGTGAGCTTGAGTACAACATAAACAATTTGATTTCAATAGGCTTAAAAATTGAACTTGAGTATCAAATTTGCTTTATCTCTTAAAGAACATAGGACATTTTTGGTCGTAGCAAAAAATTTCAAAGGTTTATGTCCTTCGACTCAGATTTAATTCGAGGGACGGGGTAGAAAGATAAAAAAACAGTTTGAGGACTCAGAAATCACATTTTTTTCCCGCTTAGAATTAGATATTTTAGCTTTGGAGTGCTGAAATTACATTTTCTCTTAAATGTTTGTGCTGATATTTATTCACTAAGAGTTTCGAAAAAAGCTTTTGACGTCATAATGCACCGTTTCTGAAAAGATATATTGAAATTTTTGCCAAAAAAAAATCCAATTATATGTTAAACAATTATGATTATCAACGATGGAAATTGCATTTCAAATTGTTTTCAGTTGATTATGTTTAATTTCCTTAACATTCCGATGTTTTTTTTTTCAAAGCAAAACTAATAGTATGGAAAGGAGGACAGATTTTTCTACACTTCCAGTTTTAAGATGTTTTACTACACTCCGAGTTTTATGAAAATTCTGAATTCTGATAATTAGAATTAAAAAAGTTTACTGTCCACACTGCTGATCCGCCCTTTGCTCGTGCTAGACCAGATATTCATTTATCGATTGTCAAATCTTCGTTTAGAAAGTTTTTACCGTGAGTTTCACCGTGAAGTTTTGATTATCCGAAGTGAAATTTTTCCGAATCCTTCGTATTATCGAGTCTAGACTGTACAAGGATTAGTGATTTTTCACGCTGAAAAAAATGAAATTTTTACAGGGACCAATATTCGAAAAAACAAAATTTCTCGGATATTTCACGGATCGTAAAAATGCTTAACCCTCAGATAAAAAATAAATAAAAATTAACTTTCCAATGCTTTTAAAAAATCGAACATTGCTTGAAAAATGGATTTCTATTTTTTTTGTTACAAAAAGTTTACTAAGTATTAAATACTGACATTTGTTTTCAAAAATCTGAGATTTCCCGAAAATCAATCAAAAATCAAATTATTCGCTCTACAGCATTGCCTTTTCGTTCTCGATTACGAGATTCCTACTCGAAATTAGGTGTCCGAAGGCTTGATTGTTGAGGCAATTGCAAACCTCTTTTTACACCTAAGCTTCCATCCACCCCGGGATTCGAACTAACGACCTTTGGATTGTGAGTCCATCTGCCCGAAAATAAAACTGGCAAAAAAAACTTTTTGTAAAACTGAACATGGAAATTCAGCAAATATTCAAAATAATTAAAAAATGAGCCCAATCGTGCAAAAAGTGATTTTTAATGCAAAAAAAATGTTTTCACATTTTCACATGTCAAAGTATTTTGGAAACATATTGATGTTGTTCCAGATAGAAATATAAAAAAATCTGTGGTTCCAAAACTTGATATCTGGGAAAAGCCATTTAATTTAGGATAATACACAAAATTTATTATTCACAATTCATTGTACTAATTTTTAGTGAAAATTTTCATTTCTAGCATATATTTTGTTGGCTTGAGGAAGAAGGAGAGAAAAATTCATTAAATAAAATTTGCATTAGCCTAACCGCAAACTTACTAATCTCCTTTTATGATCATTTTTTGTCACCGGAGCATGAGCATGAGCATGAGAGACCACCCATGGTTGTCCTTCTCCGTTGCTGAACAGGACCGTAATATCCTATCAACACAACCGGTCATACGCTTCAACGATCAAATAATGTTTCCCTTATCAACAGCATGCATGAATGCGCTGAAAAGATAAAACATCACGATCATCAAAACTAGAGTCGTTGCTAATAGGTAACAGTCATTGGCCACCAACGGCGCCCGCCATGTCAGTTTGTAGATCTCGAGGGAACGGGACGGGAATGTTAGTTAGCACAGGCTGCTACCAAGGGTGGGTTCTATACGATATCCACACCCCCGCGTGTGCCGGAAAACTACTTCTACTTGGGATTTTGTTAGTGGGAAAGGGTAATGGCCAGGATTCATCATAAAGGATGATGATGTGGCCCAATAATCAATAAATTTCGTTTAATAGGGTGATGTATTATTCTCAAGGCAAGCAATCGGATGCTGCGGATGAGACTTTTCCCGTTTATTTGCTGTTGAGTTTAGCTTAAATGATTCAATCTTAGACAGCCGGCTGTGGAAAGATATGATCAAAATAATATGTAATTAAATGGTGAAATATTATACTCAGCGTAACATTTTTGTATAGAGTTTAACTAAGATGATTTATACTTTCAAACAATTATAAAATGTGTGACTAATCAATGGCTGATAAATTACGGTGTTTTAAGCAGGACTGGAATAATCGCGTTGAAACAATATTTGTCGCGTGTTTTTCGAGCTACAGTGCTAAGAAGAGGTATTTTCACGGTGACCCGACGGAAAGACGCTTTAAATTGTACTAGCATAGTTGTCATCGCAGCCACCAGAGCCAGCCGCATTCTTTAACACAAGCCCGCACACTCCCGAAAACATCAAAAACATACCGGCGACGAACGCGAAAAAACAAGCGATCGGATGGATTGGGGCTACAAGTCGAACAAAAAATAAACTGCCTGACACAATTTTCAATAAATTCAAGAAAACGCGTTATTGGACCCTGCGTAAATTTCGACCGTTGAAATGCGTACATCTTCTATTCTCTTCGCATATTTTACAAAAAGAAGCGATCGCGACCAAAATAAATAAAGACAGAAAGAAAAACAAAGAACGCTCTCACCCAAATCCAGCAACGATTTCTGTCATCTTAGAGTAGGGCTGCAAACAACAGCTGACAAGTGCACTCAACCGACTGCTGCGCCAACGGAGCCTTTTTCTTGCACAGGACAACAAGCGATGCTTTCTTTTCGACCCCATGATAGTCAGCAGTAGTCATACACACCCATCACAATTATAAAAACGCGCACACGGCGGCCCCAAAACGTATTTTGTTTGTTTAAGCATCATTCAGATAAGCAGCATTCAAAACTACGCATTTTTCAAATCTCGGGGCATAAATTGGCAGAGTTCGTCTTTCACCAATGTACCCAATTACACTGAAATAAAAAAATAGTACCCAATTCCTTTATTCTAGGAATTTTGCCTCTTTTCCTTATTTAGTAATCGGGTTTTTTGGATTACTTAATAAGGAAAGGAGCCAAAATTCCTAGAATTTAGGAATTTGGTACTTTTATTTTTTTTCAGTGTATGCTCTCATAACTTTAAACTAAAACTAAACTAAAATTCACTCGCGCTCATTTTCAGTATTGTAACAATAATTCCAATTTCAACCACTTTCTTTTCGACCAGGATTGCAATTCCACTAAAACACTTCAGCTCTTCTTGGCCGGCTCTAGTACTGCAATTTTGCAGTCACACTAATACATAAACACTCGCGGACGAATGTTAAAGTGAGAAAGAAAAATGGCACTTCAAAACGCACGATCACTGCTTTTGTTTCTCTTTCACACATTCGCACACAGACAATTTACAAAAAAGCCATGATTCCTCCTACGGATGGCTAGGCTCAAAGCCAACGCCAACAAATGTTTTGCCGATCGGAGAACGCAGCATCATCAGATTTTCCACAAAGTTTTCGGACACATAAAAAACATGTTTCATGGCATCCAAATCATCACGAAAACCGTTCGCCATTATCTCCCGCTTCCGTGTTGTCGGCGCAGCGCACTCATGCTAGAAGCCAAGCTCACCACAACACTCATGCCAGCCGGACCAAGCCCGTCACACACACATTTGTACCCTTTTTCCGGAGGGCAGAACGCCACTTCAGCACTCTTCCGACGACACCTTTTGCGAAACAAAACACATCAAGCGAAAAATCAAATTTCACGACCTTTTTCTAGAAAACTTCACCTCTCTCCACAAGAAAGCAATCACTCGCGACGACTCGACCACTTCCGCGACCCGCTCCGCAACTTCAACGCCACAAATATCGAAAAACAAACCGGTGCCACACGGCACACGTCCAACTCGACCGCCATCTTCTTCCCTTCTCCATTTATGATCATTTTTTGTCACCGGAACTTAAATATGATTTTTTATTAGAATCATTTTGCTCTCTTCTTAGAATCATTCGAATCATTTTGCTAGGTTCAAATTTTTGAGAATAAAATAACCACGAAATTTTCTCCATTTGATTTCGGAAAATCCTAGAATTACGCGGGATTCAACGGAAATTGTGAAATATCACACATTTCACGCTGTCGTGAAATCGTTAAATAACATCCGTGGAATCGTGAAAAATCCCGTTTTTAGCAGATATGCTGTGTAAGACATAAGGAACGTTAAATAGATTGTTGACTATAACCAAGTTATAATAAAATCATCAAATAAGCTATAACTAGATCATTATGGATGACCGTGATATTTTCAAAATTCCTTTCAACTGTTTCAAAACAAAAATTAATCGAGTTTTTGGAATAATTTTGCTAAACTGTTGACGAAAATCAATTTGGACAAAAAAAATGTGTTTTTTTTTGTATTTCACCTAATTTAAATAATATGTTCTTAGCACTTTTTCAGTTTTACTACTTTTCAGTTTTTTTCAATATGAAAGTTTAGTTCACATAAACTTACTAGCAGTTTCAGAAACGGTGAATCTACGGGTAAATGCTTCGAACACTGGTGGAAAATGATCAAAATCATTTTTTTTTTAATTTTTACTTAATCCACGCTTAGGTGGTTGATGCCTTCCTCACATTTAAAGGGTAATGCTATCCAAAATAGACACTACAGGGCGGACCTTTCAGTGTTCTATAAGCTTGACTCTTTATTCATACCATCAGATTGAGTAGTCAGATCTTCATATTTCAGGGCACTTATGTGCTTAAAACTTACGATAGGGCAGTCAAATCTTCAATTCAAATCGTGCTCGTTGGAAAGGTTTTCATCAAAATATCTGAGATCCGGCTTCCGAAAATTGTATAAATAACACTTAAGTGCTTATAAATTTTGATAGTGTTGTCAGATCTTCAATGTTTTGGTTGCGTTGGAAAGGACTTTTGATTACCTGTTCAACGACAGGTCGCATGATAGATCCGGACAACGTCTCATCATGATATCTGAGATCCGGCTTCCAAAAAGTGCATAAATAACACTTAAGTGCTTATAACTTTTGATAGGGTTCGCAGATCTTCAATGTTTTGGTTGCGTTGGAAAGGTCTTTTGAAAATGTATAACAATCTTCTGAACTTTAGTCATACTCGTTTTTTAAGCATAACTTTTGAAGTACTTAACTAAACTGCATAATTTTTAATAGCGACTAATGGGTCCCCAAAAAGGATCGAATGAGGCCAAAACGAACAAAATCGGTTCAGCCAATGTCGAGATAATCGAGTGACAATTTTGTGATAACCACACACACAGACATTTGCTCAGAATTTAATTCTGAGTTGATAGGTATACATTATGGTGGGTCTAGGAGGTCTAATTGAGAAGTTCATTTTACGAGTGATTTTATAGCCTTTCCTCAGTAAGGTAAGGAAGGCAAAATGTGTAAAATGTATACCAGATGAAAATTCATCACAAACATTTTTTTTACACAAAATCTGTCACCATTTCCTGATTAATATTACCCTTTTTTCTGTGTAGAGTAATAAAAAATAGCAGCAATTTAAAAACTATTTAATAATTTTTGAAATAAATTTCATGAATTTTTCATCGTGTAGAAATCATTGAAAAACGTGATTCTGGAAAACCACGGAAAATGAAAGTTGTCATACTGCCCCACCGTCACGCGATATCCAAAAATGGATCTCAGGTTCGTGATCAAGAACCCTTTAGAGAAAAGTTTCATGGAAATCGAATAGGGGTCTGGAAGGTAGCTGTGTGAGTTGGCGGAAAATGTCCCATATAAAAGTTGTACCTACACGAGATTGACAATAAAAATGTTTTTCCCGTTTTTTTTGGGATTTGTTTTAAACTCTTTTACAAATTTATAAATATTTATTATGAGATCATTCCCGATGTTACAAATCAATTTCATTCCTTTCCAAGCGAATCAATCAGTAAAATAACCAATCCGCAGAAAAAAAAGCCCCTACTCTTCCTCGCTCATAAAGTTAATTTCACATCACATTGGTTTCAATTAGCTTCAAATTTGCAAACCCCTTCACGCCGCCGTCCGGAAACCGCATAAGCTGACATAACCTGCACCGGACTGATTCGCCCCGAGGCAATAAACCTGCCCCCCGAACAAACCTCCGATTACGGGGCTTCGTTGAACTCCGAACCTAAGCCCCTCGACGCTTGGTTATTGCTAGTTGGCGCTAATTTCCTCGAAAGCAAATGTGCAACAATCACAACTCCAACTGGTCCACCGATCTGCGATGCATCGGAGCCTCAATTACATCATCTTCATTTCAATCTCAACTTCAACTCCAACATCATCATCAACCACCTTCATCATCATCATCATCATTTATCTGGAGGGGGCGAAGATTACCGCCACCATAATCCGACCCGGCAGTTCCGGTTCCGTCATCGCGGTCCAAATTACCCCGCCCGCAATCGGCTTACAAAAAAATGGTGGACACGCGGACATGGAGATGAGAAGTGCAAAATATCTCCGCGAGTAGATCTTTATGCCAGTTCGAAATTATGACGAACGTCACTCGGCGTTTGACGGGTTCAACACGCACAAACCTTGAACGACCTCCGTGAGGTCATAGCTCGTGGGAGCCTCGAGGTATTTTGAAGTGGTTTGCCCCGGATTGCAGTGTAAGTTTGTACGCGTTGAAAAGAGAGCAGAATTTTTATGGATACTTTCCAGTCGGAAATAATGACCAGTGAAATGACTGTTGAAGGGGTGTTTGGGGTAAAATGGACCTTCAACAATACTAAAATTTACGATTTCAACATAAATGACCAACTAACCACAACTTGCCCCACACAGCAAACGGAACTCCCCAAAACAGCTGAACTCTGGTGAGGTGAACGAAACTGTCGAGTTCAAAGTGGCAGTCTCGGCGTAGAAAGAGGTTTCCCCCCATTTCTTGCGGGTCGAACTCAAGCAGCACTGTTCAAGAAGTAGACGCGGCAATAAAACTCTTGGACTATCTCCTCTTCCCGGGTTCGTGCGTGCGTGGTCCACACCGGGCAAGGTCGATGTCTGGCACGACCCAAGGTTGTAATCAAAAGGCGTTCGTTTCGTTTTCTGTTTTTTTTTCGGGGTTAAGCTTTGGCGATGGGAAAGTGGCCGGGCTCTCGAACGTGCTGGCGAAGAAGTTTACTGACCTTTTGAGACTGAAATGAGAAGAGGGGTTTTTTACGGGAATTTGCTGATTGTGGATTCTCTCTAAAATTATCAAACTTCTTTCAACAACATTGTCGTTCAACCAGTTATACAATGTCATTGACAGATCTGTCGGTCCATAACCCATAGACCGTAACGTCATGTAGCAAGTGGAGTGTAAATCATCATAATTACGACTTAATCCTTGCTCCAGCACCCATTAAGGCGCGGAGATCCCCGCCGCGAAGGGAAAAGTCCACAGTCGTAAAAGGAAATTATGATTTGCTGAGAAAATGAAAAGTTGCACGAGCTGCAGGTGCAGCTTTCTTTCTGCCAAGGATGATGATGACTATTTTCCCCCTCTAGATCAAACTCCCCGCAGGGTGCCTATCCTATCAAAAGCCGTCAATTTGTGAAGACTTTTCCCTTTGGACGTGACTTGTTATTAAGCTAAAAGCCTTCAGTGCCTTCCGAACGAACGGCTTTATCTTGAGCGCAACCTTAAATGACAGCTTAGCTTACTCACTGTCATTATCGAGACGGGGATAAAACTCGTCATTATTTGCTGCAGAAAGTAAATATCGATTGAGAAAATCAATCGAAACTGCTTTAAAGTAGGGCACTTTCTTCACACACACTAGAATCACAGCTTTTTTCTAGGAAATCATAAAATTACGTTAGTTCCCAGACCAATTCACAAATCAACCAAGCAATTATAATTCCAAAAGGCATTCCCAATTTCGGCCTCTCCACAAGTCGGCCCATTTTTAAGCTTTCCAGACATGTTCCAAAAGCTTTTGATGGACCACGCTGCCTCACACATTTCAATTAGCTTTCCAACCTTTGCGTCTGTCCGACGCCGCCCCCATGCGCAATTCTTGCCCAAATTGGAATAATTGAGTTTGCAGTACGCCCCCTTCGGAATAAGCTCGAAAAAATTAATATATTCATTTTTAATTAAAAATTCTTTTGCCAACAAGCCAAACCGGTAGAAGTTTGGGGAAAAATCCGAGCCCCACATTAAAGCAGCAGCAGGTTATGATCGTGAGAACAGCTGAGATGGAGTCGTGAAATGTGGAAATGTTTTCTTTCGGCTCGTTTCTGGGCTAACGTTATCAAAACAATGCGCTCTGCAATGCTTGATGAAGAGCTTTGGTAATGTTTATGGGCTGCCAATTGTTAAATAACTGCTTTTTGCGCCGGTTTGCACTTTGTTATGCAAAGTTGTGCTTTAAAAATGTAAGGTTTTGCACAGTTTTGGAAAAAAATATAAAGAAACATTTAAAAACGCTGATAACAATTTAACAATTTAACAATTTAACAACATAACAATTTAACAATTTAACAATTTAACAATTCAACAAGTTAACAATTTAACAATTTAACAATTTAACAATTTAACAATTTAACAATTTAACAATTTAACAATTTAACAATTTAACAATTTAACAATTTAACAATTTAACAATTTAACAATTTAACAATTTAACAATTTAACAATTTAACAATTTAACAATTTAACAATTTAACAATTTAACAATTTAACAATTTAACAATTTAACAATTTAACAATTTAACAATTTAACAATTTAACAATTTAACAATTTAACAATTATTAATTTAACAATTTAACAATTTAACAATTTAACAATTTAACAATTTAACAATTTAACAATTTAACAATTTAACAATTTAACAATTTAACAATTTAACAATTTAACAATTTAACAATTTAACAATTTAACAATTTAACAATTTAACAATTTAACAATTTAACAATTTAACAATTTAACAATTTAACAATTTAACAATTTAACAATTTAACAATTTAACAATTTAACAATTTAACAATTTAAAAATTTAACAATTTAACAATTTAACAATTTAATAATTTAACAATTTAACAATTTAACAATTTAACAATTTAACAATTTAACAATTTAACAATTTAACAATTTAACAATTTAACAATTTAACAATTTAACAATTTAACAATTTAACAATTTAACAATTTAACAATTTAACAATTTAACAATTTAACAATTTAACAATTTAACAATTTAACAATTTAACAATTTAACAATTTAACAATTTAACAATTTATCAATTTAACAATTTAACAATTTAACAATTTAACAATTTAACAATTTAGCAATTTAACAATTTAACAATTTAACAATTTAACAATTTAACAATTTAACAATTTAACAATTTAACAATTTAACAATTTAACAATTTAACAATTTAACAATTTAGCAATTTAGCAATTTAACAATTTAACAATTTAACAATTTAACAATTTGACATATCAAAAAAGTCATCTAATTGAGTTTCAGTTTTAAACTGCCAACTAAGAAAAATCAAGATTGATCTTATAAAATAAATGGAAATTATAATTATTTACAAACATCTTTTCATTAACTCGTTTTTTTTTTAATTTGGAAGTATAGTTAGAAACAAGTTGAAACTAAACTAAATTCGATAAAATTATAAGGATACTATATCATTAAAGTGAATTTCTTGATAAAATAGTAAAAATGAAGAGAAAATTACTTCAAAATGTATGCTGATAATTAAAATACGACACGCTCCCCTACCAAACAACACCACCCTAGTGTGAGCATTTTTCTTCTCTCTCCCCACCTCATGATTCACACCCCAACGGAAGATCAGTTTGTCAAGTTGTTTACACTCCCCGTGATCCAAGGGAAGCCCACATGTTAGGTATGTTGAACACCCTTTTTCCGCATGGAACAAAACTGTCGAACGGCTTATCAGCAGAGAGAGAGCGAGCGCGCGTGCATAATTGAACAAAAGAGTGCCTTAGATAAAAGTGAGAGAAAAGAGAGGGAGGGTTGATAAATTGTTTGCTCTTGTTGTTGAGTTTGATAAAGCAAAAAAGCTCCAACATATTTCAAACGTGTACAGTTATGTTTTCACAATGCGCCTCAAATCGGCGGCATTTTAAGTCATCATCAGAGTGCTTTTATGTTGTGGATTTTCTTCTCTTCTCTTTTTTTTCTCTCTGTGTCTCTTAGTTTTTTTCAATGTGGGAGAGATGATGGAGTGGTCTCCGAAGAAGGTTGAAAATTATGCGTGCTCCTTTTTTCGTAAGTTGTTTTATTTCTGAATACCACGCGTCGAGCTCACATACTGCCACCATTATACGTGTATGACCTGGTTCCGGTGGGCATGACAGTTCCCGATTTCAAACGTGATTCTCTCCGCTACCACCCAGTACAGTCCGAAGCCTCGATGATCTGTAATTTCGATTACTAGATGGTTTGTACACGAATTCGGAAAATCAAAACATGAACAGGAATTTTTTTTATCGTGTTTTATTTTCTGCTTATTACCTCAAATTAGAACTCTGCGACATCATTTTAGTCAAATTAGAACAATAGAATAGAAATCAATATTTCAACACCACCATTTTGACCACCATCTTGGATTTGAAAAATCTAAATAATTTTATCGTAGTTTACCGGTCATACTCAAGCTCCGAGGTGAAATATGTCCAAGACCTTGTAATTGTAGACATCAATTTCATATGTATCAGTCAAACATTAGTCAACAGTTTTGGGTGATAATTTGTTTATATAGATAAAGAGTGCATAATTGGCAAAGGGAGCACGTGGTCGTAAAAAAATATTCAGAGTGAAAAGTGATGTTTTGTGATTTTCAAAGCCCTTCCTATATCATCGTTGATCGGAAGGCACGGCGTCGGGTGGACTGTGTTTAAATTTTTCGAATAAGGTTTTATTTTTTTTGTGGTGAAAAAGCTATTTCTATATAATGATCGAAAGACGTACTGACAATTTGGATCGTCGAGTTAATAGTGGAGCAAAATAACTGTGTGATTTTGTGTGTTAACCAGAAAGACCCTCCCATAGCATCGTTGCTCGGAAGGCTCGCCGACGGGTCTGTTATGAAAGTCCTCCCCATAGCGTCGTAGCTCGGGAGGCATCGAAAAGCCAATACCTTATCCTACTAACCCAAAAAAATAATAATCACGTGATGCTTGAAGGAGATGCTGTGGATTCAACGGTCTCAAGCGGTATCAACAAGTATATAGCGAAAAACTGTGTGCTTGATGAGTCTGCAACTTCTACTATCGGACTAACATTCCTCCCTTTTGTTGAACTGCAGGCTTCTTGGGAGGACGCCGGTATTGACTAATAAAGTAGGGATCTTCAGAGGTTAAACAGTGAACGGATGGTTGGCTCCCACTGATCATTTTTGATTCATTGTTTAACTTCAGCTGATCCGTCAATAACGGAGTAGCAGCTCATTGGCAGTCAACCATGCTCATGCTCATGCTCATAATTTGTTTATATAGATAAAAACAGCAAATTAGATGGAAATAGGACCAAATTCTTAGCCTGCCATATGAAAAAAAATCCACTTCTTGATATTTTTGATACATATTGATTTATTTTATTTATTGTAGGGGTCTTTCATCTGGCCAAAGAAGCAATTTTCTTCATTATTACATACTGTCCATACTCAGCAAAAAATGCGATTGAAAATTAACATGCAAAAGTATGCAAATTACCTTCGACAAAAAAGACACTCCTAATATTACACACCGCATGTACAATTTTTGTAAACACAAAGAAAAAGTTGAAACCGACGGGATTCAAACCTAGCACCAACAGTAAGGACTGGTGCCTTAACCCGCTCGGCCATTAGACCAATGAAGAATGGAAATGATAAACGTATATACGAGCTTGACATTTCGGTCAAGTACACAGCAAAAAATCCGATGGTGAAATCGCATGCAAAAGCATGCACATAACCTTCGTTAAATTAAACACTTAATATTACACACTGCATGTATAATTTTTGCAAACACAAAAAAAAGTTGCAATCGACGGGATTCAAAACCAGCACCGACAGAAAGGACTGGCGCCTTAGCCCACTCGGCCAACAGACCGATGAAAAGCTGTAAGGATAAACACATATATGAGCTTGACATTTCGGTCAAATAGGTTTCCCTAACTGATGGGCTACATATTTCAGGGTGTAAAATCACATAAAATTGTATAAAATAGTGCAATATTTATTTTACACCCAGGCCTTTTACACGCAGCTGGATTACTACTTTTTTAGCTGTGTAGATTTCCCATGCTGATAGGCTACAAATTTCAGGATGTAATATTACAAAAAATTTCACATTAAAAAAAACATTTGTTAATTTTCTAAACCATATTAACAAATTAAAAACAATCATAATTGAAAATGAAATTCAAATTTGATTGAATTTAATATGTTGATATGGTTTAGAACATTAAAAATAACATTTTTCGAGCTATGACCAGAAAAGGCTTTGCATGCAAAAGCATGTAATATTGTATGAGAAAACATGTACATAAAAAGCATGTACCGAAGAAAAAAAATCAGGTCTGCTCACCCCAAAAATAACATCAATCCGGCGAGAGTCATATTCAGATTACCAAATCCGCGACCTGATTTTTTTTTGCGGTACAAACTTTTTGTGTACACGTTTTCTCATATAATATTACATGCTTTTGCTCACAAAGGTGATGTGCATGCTTTTGCATTGAATTTAACACAAAAAAAATGTTACTATCAATTTGAAAAAAAAAAAAATTAAGCTTCAATTTTTTTACGATTTTTTCTAGGAAATTTTCAAGATTGTGCCTACAGTTGCTGAAATAAAGCCACACAAAGAAAAATTGAATAATTTACCCAAATAGTACTCAGTTTAAAAATGCGGATATCTAAGCAACTATCAATTCGATTTTAATGTAAAAAATTAAACGTACTTGATTTTTCTGATCTTTCGATACAAATATTATCTAATAGTACATCTTCTTATCTATTGAAATGTTTGTCTTAAATTCATATATTTTGATCGGTAAAATCGGAAAATTTTACAAAAAAATCATCAATGATTTTTTTTTAATTAAAAACAATGCCTTATTTGCTTTTGCTGACTCACAGCTGAAAAGTGTTGTTCGATCCCCTTAAGCAGATCTAAAAAGTAGTTTATGCAACAAGTTGCAAATAGAGGATTTTTTCAGCACGAGTCGTACATTTATCAAACGAGGTTCACTGAGTTGGATGAATACGAAGAGTTCTGAAAAAATCAAGTTTTGCAACGAGTTCCATACAACATTTTTTGCAATTCCAAAAAACACACACTGAGTGAAATTTTATGTCAAATTACATGAATTTTATCAATAAATCGTTTAAATCAAAAAAATGTTGAAAAGTTTCGAAACAAGTGCTTAAAAATTCAACTTTTCAGCACCCATTTGAGTGCTGAAAAGTAGAACTTTTCAGCATTTATTTTGAAAAGTGTTGCTATTCGATTCTGTTATTTTTGGTACAGAAAAGTAGGCTATTCCGTCGTTCATGAATGACAGGAAAAGTAAGTAGTTTCACGACGGAATTGCAAAAATAAAATTATTGAATATAATTTTTTATACAAATCCTTGACTAATAAAACAACAACTTTTTCGAAGAAAACCAAGTACATTAGAAAATATTATCTCAAGAAAGTATGAAAAAAATTGATGTTCTAATAGTGGTAACTTCAAAATGTTCTTCTTCTTCATGGCACTTACGTTAAAGTCAATATAATGAAAATTATTCTTGTGCATGCCAATTGAGCTAAAACAGTGTTTTAAGTGATCAAATTGAGTTTTCATAAGGAATTCGCCATTTTCATTTCACTAAAATGATTGTATCTTAGCACTGAAGTGACAAAAACTGATGAATCAAATTGCAAAATTGTTTAGAAAGAAGTTGCCTACAAAATGATGGTATTGGTTTTGATGGCATCATATTTTTGTTTTTCGAGAGAAATGTGTGATCGTAATATAGAGAGAAGTTTTTAATTATTTCAGGCTGGAAATTTTCTCGTTTGAACTTTCAAGTTATAATTTAATTTTTGAAGCAGGATTACAGCTTTTTCTCAATAAATTTTGCAACAAAAATCAATCAATTAGTTGATAATGTGTGAAATTGCCACCACTTTTAAACAACATCATTCTAGGACATAGTAATTCCTTTGAAAACGCAAATAAAAGTACAAAATATAGCCGAGTCAATTTTGAATTCAATTTAATTTTAAGTCATTATTTCATTTGTTATTGCTTAATGTTGTATCTTTCTTAAAATTGTTTTAGAAATGATAAATAAATATAAAAGACAACAGTTTGACTGAATAACAATACTTATCCCAATTCACTCCACTAGCTGAATAACTCCTCATTTCTCCAGTCCAATTCTCTCTCTTGAACCGCACTCATCTAACTCCATTTCTCCAGCATCGTGAGCCATGACTCCTCTCTTTTCAAGCAGCCACTCCACAGCTGACTCCAACTCGACTCGGCCAACACTCTCGAGCCAGCCAGTCTTCTTCGGCACCTCTTCCAGCTCGGTTCGTCACTTGCGCGGTCGCCCAGGTCGTTCGTTCGCTCGCGTTTCCCCGGACGACCCGCAGCAACTCGCTGAGGTTTGGTCGCGTGCCAATTCTTCCTCGCGCACACTTCCTCCGTGACACCGTCGCGTGATCGTCGCATTTCTCGTGGGTGGTGTAACTGACGTGCCCCGATACTTCTCAACCCGATCTTTCTTCGTTTAACGACCACTTAAAAGCTTACGGGGCTACCCTTTGGAAGAAATTTCGGGACTACCGCGGCTTCGTGTCGAACCTATTAATCGGAGAAGGTGGTTTTATCATTGCTTGAGCACGCGTTCGTTCGTGCCGTTTTGAGTTTTTTTTTTTGTTTTTCGGGAAACCTGTCATCGGGCCACCCGATTAGTGTCAACTGCGCTCTCTCGTGTGTCGTCGGGGAGATCCCGCTATGGAGCGCTTGTAATCCCGCCCGATTCCTGAACGGAGGCAGTTTCTACGAAACAAAGTGGTGTTTGGTGCTCCCGGGGTGGTCACTGTTTGTGTGTGGACTACAGTGTTGGGGAACGTCAAGAGAGAGAGAGAGCTGAAACCAGGGGGCTTGTTGGACCCGGCCGAAATCCAGTGTGGCGGAGTAATTTCGGTGTCATCCCGCTGGCTACCAGGTGTGTGTGTGCGTGTGAGTACGCGTATGAGTCAGGTTAAGTGGGCTTTTGAGCGCACTTTGGATTGTGATTGGATTTGGGGCAACAGGAAGGGGAGCAATGACACGGAAAATTAAATGTTTTCCCTACTTTTTCTATTAAGATAAATACATTCATTAGTAGCAAATAAAATAGCCTGATTTTTTTATACAAATTAGCCACCATTTTGCAGGGTGCTTCGAAATATTTCGTCGGAGGGTCTAAACCAACATTTCAATGGATTTTTTTTTTTTCAGAAAAGCTGATGAAAATCAATGAATTCATGTACATATCTAAAGAATTTCTGATGAATATGCCTGAGAGTCTCTTAATTACATATTTCACTAATATTTAACCTTCATAAAAAAGTTTCCAAACCAAATTTACCAGCTTTCTTTTAAAAGTACCCCAAGAAGAACCAAGACGACCGAACAAAAATCTTTTCTTTGTTCAATGTGTCATTACTATTCAGCAAACTAGAGGTGGGCAAAACCGCTCTTTTTTAGGAGCAGCTCATTTTTGTTCGCTCATTAAAAAGAGCCGCTCTTTTGAACAGCTCTTTCGCACTTTTTTAAGAGCGAGTCCACGAGCAAAGCATACCCATCTCGCATCGACCTCTCCAATCTGCCTGAAATTTTCAGAGGTTGTTTGTACATATAAAACTAGCATCTGGCCAAAATATGAGCACTCTAGGTTAACGGGAAGTGGGGCAAATCGGGACACAAAGTTTGAAGGTTCAAAAACGTCAAAAATCGTAAAAAAGCTGTAACTTGGGCAAAATTCAATTTAATTTCAAAATTCAAAATGCATCTGAAAGGGCTCAAAAAATGCAACAAAATGCAGGGTAGAGCATCCCGATTGGTTAAATCTAAAGAAAGTTATTGGCATTTTAGTGAAAAAATAGCATAATTTTCAAACTCAAATAAAAAAGTGTTCCATCCAGATATCAACTCGGTTCGACCTGCAGCTTGTAGGGGACATCTGGGACTACCATCTGAGGATGAGAACGCTTTGGGTAAGGCAGTTTAACGTATTAAATAGACACTTTTACTTTTAGTGAAGTTTTTGGTTGTACATTTTTGAAGGAAAAGATTTTGTAAAGAATCGTGTGATTTTAAAAGCTTTTTTTTTTTTTTTTTTGGCCGCCATCTTGAACTTTCCCGAATTCTTTGAAGTATTCAAGAGGTTACAACGATCCCAAATTAGTTAAATTTGACAAGTTGATTCCACTTAAAAATCCTTTTATGGTGGTTTTTCCATTCAGCCGCCATATTAGACGCCATCTTGAATATCTCGCTTCCCTTTGAGACTCAGGAAATCAACAGGCAAATTAAGATTCAGGAGGGTCAATTTAGTCTAGATCGAGAAATGAGCACCATTTTTTGAATTCGTGCCTTGACCAAAAAATTGGCGTGACGGGACAACGCAAACTTCCGTCAGTTGTAACTCTGGTTCCTTTTGACCAATTTTTGATGTCTAATAAGCATTTTAAAGGATTTTTTGAGTACGAAGAGAATCCAAAATATGATGCAAATCCGATTTCACGAACCATTGCAAACTTCCATATACCCCCTTTTTAAATGTCCTGTATAATTTTATACCTACAGAATCTGCTTTTGTCAATAAGAGGGCTTATAAAAGAGCCATTTTACTATAAAATTCCGTTTAGAATGATTAAATATCTGCATTCCATCTATTAATTTGAGCAATTATTTAAAAAAAAGTTGGGAAAATGAAAAATTTACTACGTTTATACATTTTACAACTTCTGCTCACTGATATGTTTAGAATAGGAACTTTGGTGTGGAAATATGTTTTTGTTGTGACTCAAATAGTTGAAAAACATGGAAAATTATCAGAACCATCAAAAATTCAACTTGAAAAAATGACTGCTTGGTAAACTAGTGCTAAAAATCGGTCAAGTAGGTTTTTGATAACATTTCACAAACTATGCAATTTGAAATGCTCAAATTTATATTTGGTAATACTTTAACACTGGAACGCCCAACGCATGTCCAACTTAAACGGACGCCCAAGCCTCCTAAAAAAGGTGGAACGGTAACTTCAACTCGCTGGTTCTCGGGCATTACTCAACCAATCGGGACGATTCTTGTTTCCAGTGATTTGTAAGAATGTCTAGATGATCCTAAAATTTTGCAGAACTTGATTTGAACAAATCTGTAATTTCTGCGACCAAAAACATCGTTCCACCTTTTTTAAAACAACTGCCTCCGCGGAATTTTTGGCGATTTTTTTTACACACGAAAAAAAAAGTTGGAACGATGATTTTGATCGCAGATTTGACCAAATTAAGTTCTGCAATGTTCTGAAATCATCTAGACATCCTAACAAATCACTGAAAAGAAGAACCATCTTGATTGTTTGAGATATGCCCGAGAGCCATTGAGTTGAAGTTACCGTTCCAACTTTTTTGGAGCCTTGGGCGTTGGAATGTTAATGTACAATCAGTTATACAATGAAAAGTTTTTATTAAATTTTGTTCAATAATTTACTTTTGGGATTAATTTTTATAAGCATTGAATTATTGGAAATTGTATTTTCAATTCTCAAAAACAAATTAAAAACTACATGTTTTCGAAAATTCAATAAATTATATTTAAAACAAAAAACATGTCATATTGAAACGGTTCTCAAAAGACCAGAGTTTTAAAAACAACAGCGGTTCTTTTTTGTGATCCACGGTTCGTTCGCTCATTTTCAGTGAACCGGGTCTGGCCCAATATAAACAGAAATATGTCCAATTTTGTAAAATTAAATGTGACTCTCTCCAAAACAAAAATAGTTTAATTCCCTTTCACATGGCGTTATAATGCATGCCTAGTCTTTTTGAATTGTTAGATTCGAATAGATCAGAAAGTTGCTGAGATAATTAGCATTAGAAAATGAGGGGCAACTTGACTGAGACTTTGAAAACTTTAATTTTCATGTATGTTTTCCTTTAATCCTCTGTATTAGAATTTTCTGTACTTTAAAAAATATTTTTAGAAAAAATGCAAAATTGATTTTTTTTAGATTAAATTCAATCTGATTTTCTGCATAGTACTTTTTGATTGCAAATTCAATTTTAAATTCAAAACTGTAGCCAATTAAAATTTGTGGGAAACATTTATTTCAAAAATAATGTCTCATTACTTACATTCCTGTTCCTTAAAATCGAGATCTTCAAACTGACCTGGCGGGCGCCGTTGGTGGCCAATCACTGTTACCTATTCGCAACTGATCTAGTTTTAGCACTCATGGTGTCTAACCTTTTCAGCGAATAGATAAATCGTCGTTGTCATGCTATATTGTCACACGTGCATTTTGGACTAAATTGAGTTGATAACGCAATTTTGCAGTTAACAATGTCTCACCTTTTAACCTATACAGAACCCAAAAATTCGATTTCAATCCTGAGATATTCAATAAAAAGCGAAAAAAAAACTAAGTAGAATATTGTCCTTCATATGAACAAAGTTTCAATCTTGTCGTGCTATCTTAACACATTTTGAAAATTGCTGTAGGTGAGCAATTCTCGCTGAAACCGTCCCACTAGATGCACATGTTCTCAAATCGTTACGGCAATGTTCTCATTCGATTCAGCGCACCAAAAAACCATTAAAACAACCTTCGAACCATTGAAAATGTCAGCCGTTAGCCACCTGTAAATAAAAACTTGTATTGAATTATGGATTTTTTCGAAAAAATGCCCTAATTTGGAGAAATGATATCTCCCAAAATACATTACCAAACATCAAAAAGTTATATATCGTTGGAAAGGTAATCGCGAGGGCTTTTTATCGCACTTTGAAAAACATTTCAAAAAATATTTTTTCAAGGGTAATTTTATGGGTTTTTGAGAAACTTACTCTTAATTTTGAATTTTGACCGTGTTCGCAACCACTTATCATTACGCAACCATTTTCATTCGAAAGATTGGAAGATTTTGCATAAAATCAACTTGAGAAAAGTAGTGTAATGAAATAGTTTTCGTATTGTTATTAACGGATGAAAGAAATTGGTTAAATTTCAGTTAAAAATAACCAAAGCTCAGACTTCACAAATGAGCCTAATTTACAGTCAAAACAAAGCAGGATTGTATTTGAGCCGAATGTACAGTCCTATGAGGCAAATCTGGACATATAGGATGAATAGGGACAGCTATTTCAACTATACTTTCACTCATCAGATCATATTTTTAAATTGTTTATGTAAAAACATACATAAACAAACAAGTTTCTAAATTTTATGCAATTAAGTACTCTGAAAACTAATGTCCTTACATAGACTGTAGTCTCGATTCGCCACATTTAACTGAAGTAATATTTTATGTACAGAATTTGTTTTGGGAAGATCTGCTTTATTTGTATAACCTCAATCGTGCACAAAAAAGTGCAAAGTTGAAATCAATATTTTTTTATCAAGTTAAAATTGTATGGGGCTGTTGATACCATAAAAACAACCAACAAACTCGATTTTCGTCCAAATTGGACTACGCCCTTTCATTTGACACCACCCCAAAGTTTCATTTTTCTGCAAACAATGTTAAAAACCTTCATTGACAAACTGCGATATCTCTGAAACCGCAAGCCGTACAATGTCGAGTCAGAACTCACTAGAAAGATTATTAGACGTGGAATTAACAAGTGTAGTCTGTTTTTCAATTAAAAGTTTTTTCAATGTATTTATGTTGGACAAATGAAAATTTTAAATTTGGTTTTTATATAGAGAGTAATTGAAAATTAAAGTTAAATAAATCCCAATTTTTTGACATAGAATAGAGAAGAGCGGGGCAACGGTACGCACCTAGTGACAATCATTCTGTCACCGATGACCATAAAATATTTTTGATTCGTTGTATATACCAAATGGTACCCTTATCACTTGCTTTCAAAACGTAGTACTAGAATTCACCTCAAATTGCTTTTATGTCGAGAACCAGGCAATTACTCTAAAAAATAAGTGCGTAGCTTTGCCCCGTTTGTGGGGTAAAGGGATTTTTAACTTTTTTTTTGTTTTAATTTTAGTTAATTTTTCATTCAGTTTTCCATTGGGGGAAGTTTTTAATCTCAAATTAAGGTAAATTTATCGTAAATTGACTTGTGTCAAATGAAAGGGCGTAGTCCAATTTGGACGAAAATCGAGTTTGTTGGTTGTTTTTATGGTATCAACAGCCCCATACAATTTTAACTTGATCAAAAAATATTGATTTCAACTTTGCACTTTTTTGTGCACGATTGAGGTTATACAAATAAAGCAGACCTTCCCAAAACAAATTCTGTACATAAAATATTACTTCAGTTATATGTGGCGAATCGAGACTACAGTCTAAGTAAGGACATTAGTTTTCAGAGTACTTAATGGCATAAAATTTAGAAACTTGTTTGTTTATGTATGTTTTTACATAAACAATTTAAAAATATGATCTGATGAGTGAAAGTATAGTTGAAATAGCTGTCCCTATTCATCCTATATGTCCAGATTTGCCTCATATGACTGTACATTCGGCTCAAATACAATCCTGCTTTGTTTTGACTGTAAATTAGGCTCATTTGTGAAGTCTGAGCTTTGGTTATTTTTAACTGAAATTTAACCAATTTCTTTCATCCGTTAATAACTATACGAAAACTATTTCATTACACTACTTTTCTCAAGTTGATTTTATGCAAAATCTTCCAATCTTTCGAATGAAAATGGTTGCGTAATGATAAGTGGTTGCGAACACGGTCAAAATTCAAAATTAAGAGTAAGTTTCTCAAAAACCCATAAAATTACCCTTGAAAAAATATTTTTTGAAATGTTTTTCAAAGTGCGATAAAAAGCCCTCGCGATTACCTTTCCAACGATATATAACTTTTTGATGTTTGGTAATGTATTTTGGGAGATATCATTTCTCCAAATTAGGGCATTTTTTCGAAAAAATCCATAGTTCAATACAAGTTTTTATTTACAGGTGGCTAACGGCTGACATTTTCAATGGTTCGAAGGTTGTTTTAATGGTTTTTTGGTGCGCTGAATCGAATGAGAACATTGCCGTAACGATTTGAGAACATGTGCATCTAGTGGGACGGTTTCAGCGAGAATTGCTCAGGTGCGATATCTGGCCAAAGAGAATTCAGGTCATAACGCGGTTGACACACTTACATGCCCGACTACCGTAATTTGTAATTAAAACTCGAGTCTCCGGCAACCAAATTCTGCCAAACTTCGTGACAATGCACAGAATGGCCAACAGGGTGACAAGAAAAAATGAAAAATTTGGAAAATCTCAATCTCACCCCCTGGTTTGATTCTTTAGGTAAAAATAAGAAATTGTGCCAATTTTGAGCCAACTCCGCGGTGTGTTTTTTAAGAACAAACTAATGATAAAAAATTCGGTAAGTATTATATTTGGCACCGTGAAAGAAGGGCTCTTTCCCGTCATTTTGCGGGGTATACCGACATATTTCGTCAGGGGGTCTAGAACAACTTTTTTTTTTGAAGAATATTTTTCGATTTTATGGAATATTTGTTCAAAAAAAAATCACAGAAATCGGTGCATGTTGGTATAACTCAAATTTCTTATGAATATGCCTTGGGGATTCTAACCAACTATATTTGACCAATATTTGACCTCCAATAAAAAAAATCAATCCAAACATACCAGATTTCTAGCTTTCTTCGTAATTACCACAAAATCCGAGCTGGAAACCCCGATACGACCGAAAGTTAATCCAATTTTCTGAAATAAATAGTGGCTTTCTCCAAAATTTCTTAATTTAATTACATTTCACATGATGGGTACTGTCTACTGAATTTTGTAATGAATGCTATAAAATTATTTTCATGAATTTCGTCAAAACTTGCTTTAATTTTTATGTTTCAATAAAATTCTACCGTCATAAAAAAATATCATAGTAGGCAGTGCCCATCATGTGAAATGTAATTAAATTAAGAAATTTTGGAGAAAGCCACTATTTATTTCAGAAAATTGGACATATTGCTTATATTGAACTAAAATTGATTCTTTTTTATGAAACTTGTTCAAAAAACTGTCCTCAACAATGTGATTGATTTTAAAATGTTTTAAAATGTAACAGTGTGATGTGGCAGAGGATTGAAAAAATATTTTTTGGAACCTATTGGGTGATAAACATCTTATTAAATAAATAATCTATGTTTTGCATTGTTTAATGCTCAAATTTGTATCCGGGCAATGTGTTGCTGCAATTGTATGACAAATTGTACAAAGAAAAGATTTACTTTCGGTCGTATTGGGGTTTCCAGCTTGGATTTTGTGGTAATTACAAAGAAAGCTAGAAATCTGGTAAGTTTGGTTCGATTTTTTTTATTGGAGGTCAAATATTGGTCAAATATAGTTGGTTAGAGTCCCAAGGCATATTCATAAGAAATTTGAGTGATACCAACATGAATGCACCGATTTTCTGTGATTTTTTTGAACAAATATCCCATAAAATCGAAAAATAATCTTCAAAACAAAAGTTGTTCTAGACCCCCCGACGAAATATGTCGGTATACCCCGCAAAATGTCGGGAAAAAACCTTTCTTTCACGGTGCCAAATATCAGACATACCAATTTTTTATCTTTGAGGTTTCGAAAAGATACACCGTGACTCGGTTAAAGTTTAAGGGCTGCTATTGTTGATGTTTGTATGGGAAATTTTGCAGAAATGTATGCGGAAAAGTACAAATTTAGAAATTCTACCAAAATGTAGAGTCCAATGAGTCGGATCATGAAACTTTTTTTTCACCAACTTTTATGATCTATAGAGACCCTTAAACCATAACTGATTTCACTCAAAATTTGCATTAAATCGAAAAAATAAAACGTTTTTTTGGAAATATTAATTTATTTCGGTCGCTGTCCAAAAATGCCTTAGCATTTTACTGAGGAATAAAACCCGCTCTTTCCCTTCGTATCATTTTTCCCATACAAAATTAAATTATTTATACTATGCTACGTCATTTCTGGATGGTCCCGCGAATGATTGGTTTCAATTCTGATAAATGATCATAATCTCCCGAGCAGACGGTAATAACTTTGGAATAACATTTTTTGATATTTGAAAAACATTTTATGTTATTTATAACAAGTTTTGTTATTCGCCGTTATGATTTTTTTTGTTAATGGACTGTTATTGTAATAACAGACTTATAACATGTTTAGTTATTCTTCGAACAAATCTCTGTTATTATTTTTTGTTATTTTAACAACTAATCCGATCATCCCAATAAAATTTGGAGTTATTCTTCCATAACAAAAAAATTTATTCCCATGTTGTGTAAGCTTTCAATCAATATCATACCAATAACAAATTTTGTTATGTTAACATAAACTGTTATTCAACTCTTATGCAAAATGAATTTTTCAAGAAGAATCCATAACATTTTTTGTTATTTTAAAAGAATATTTTAGAAGAATTTTGTTATTACCGTCTGCCCGGGCTACAAAAAATCTAGCTAGCAAAACCTTGCCTTTTCCCCCAATATCCCTCCCAAAACTGTCACTCCCGACAAGCTTTTCCATGTAATTTCCTGCTCTGCTCGCTGCATCATTCACTCTAGTTGACTCCATCACAACAAGGCGGGTTTGGTTTGGTTTGCTCGAGAAAGTACCCTTCTCCGGCGCTGGCGAATGGTTAATCCGTTTTGCTTTCCTCACCTTTGGAGCTGTCGTTTGCCTGGTTGGTCGTGGCCGTGACTAACCAAAAGCGAGACGTTTGGTGCGCCACCGTTGTGCATCCTACTTAAGGGGTGGTTGGGTTGTAATTATGACATTTTTGAAAATTTCTTTGTAAACAATTTGGTTTTGAATTTAATGTTTTAAGATTTTTGGTTTTTTTATGTATCGAAAATTTGACAAAATTATAGTCTTTAGGTCGAAATTGCATCCCAAACCCCTCGGTGACTAAACCTAACCAGCAAGAAAGCATCAGCAGCAGCAAAAAACGAGGAACGATATTCAAATTAAGCTCCGCGGTGGATGGAGGTAACGCGCGGCCCCGTGTTGAGACAAGACAAGACAAGTGCAAAAGAAATGCACGAGACTTGGGCAAAAACAACGAACCCCTGCAGCACGAATTTTCCAGCATTTTGAGCAGCAGCTGAACGCTCGGCAACTAAAACCCCAGATAACATCTCGAGCCTCGGTGCAATGAATTTGGCCGTGTGTTTTGAGACACAGTTAGTTAGGCGGAGAGATTAGTGCGTTAGTGTCCCGTGAAAAGCACACCCAGAGCAACAAAAAAAAACTCGAGCAGAGGCGGATAGCGGGAAAAACTCAGGTGGGCTTTCTGTTTGTGGAAAAAAAAACAAACTCGATGGCGAAGGCGACAGACAGGCTCCGCAGGAGGAAAAGTAAGAGAAAAGTGCATCCCAAAGGCAAGTGAAGCTTGAAAATGCGATCCGAGGCAGCTTCTTTGGAAGTGGCAGAAGCGATAAAATATAAACGCTTGAACCAGTTATTTATTCTAATTAAAAGTGGATTATCAACCCAGCTGTGCCTCGGCTTTGGCTCTCTGGCACGGGGTGCCTTTCACGAAACCCGGTTGGTTGCGAAGATGATATGGTTTCGATTGGCCGATTGGAATCTGGGAAACTTGTTCGGGATGATAGGAAAGCAGTTTTTGTTGTTGTTGTTTCTTGCATATCTTTTTTATCTGGAGCAATCAAACATTATGGAGTGAGTGCTTTTATTTGGTTTCCTTGTTATCTGCGATGAGTTGTTGTTTGAGGAATATGTTAAATTGGAGTCAATAACACATGAGCTATTTGTATTCATTGTGGGTTGCAGGTGGGTTGTTGTTTGAACAATATGAGTAACTGAAAATTGAAATTATGCTGCTGAGCAATTCTCTACCAAAACCGGAAATGGATTGTATTTGTATTTTTTGATTTGGCTCAAACTTTGTGGGGGCCTTCCCTATGACCAAATATGCTATTTTGTGTCATTGGTTCACCCATACAAGTCTCCATACAATTTTGGCTGCTGTCCATACAAAAATGTTATGCAAATATTCAATCAGCTGTAACTTTGTGTGAATTTTCTGATCAATTTGGTGTCTTCGGCAAAGTTGTAGGTATTTTTGAGGACTTCTGAGCAAAAAATAGGTACACAGATTTTGCAGATTTTTTTAACAACTTTTTTTTATAAAACTCAATTTCCCAAAATACGTATTTTTTTATTTTCGAGATTTTTTGATATGTTTTAGAGGACAAAAATCCACAACTTTTGAGCCATAGAGAAACATGGTCAAAAAATCTGCCACCAAGTTAGGAAATTTTGAAAAAATAGTGATTTTTGGAAAAAAATGGAAGTTTCATGCAAAAACAAGTTTGAAATTATTTATTAATGCAAAATTGAATTTGCAATCGAAATGTACTTAACAGATTTTTTGATAAGGGGCTTTTTTCAAGATAGGGGAGAGTGGGGAGACTTGATCCCCTTTTTTTGTATCGCACATAACTCTGTCAATTTCTCACAAAACTATGATCTTTTTGCATGAATTGAAAGCTTAAACATTCAACTATGTTTGGCTGATAAGGGTATTTCATCAGATAAACTCTTAGAATAATGCCAAGCGTTTTATAAAATATTTTAAACCGGCATTTTCAAAATGTTGGGGGTAATTTGATCCCCCTTTCAACATTTTGAAGAAATCTTAAGCAAAATGTTTCTTATTAATCCAAACTTTTGATTTTCTATAAAATACAGCAATTTCACATTAAACCTGTACGTTTGTGTTTAAAATGTAACAAGTTTAGCATGTGAAATATTTCAAAACTTAAAATTTTCTTTTTTAGACCAAAATTGAGCATGTTTACAAAAGCTGGTAATTTTTGTTTACAAAACTTTTGAAAAATGGTCCAAACTGCAGTTGGTTATGTACAACTATACTGAAGGAAACTATGTACAAAAACCCAGCCAAATTATTTAATCTTGAGGCTGATTCTAGTGACTGTAAAAATGCAGGGATCAAATCTCCCTAAACGCACTTTTTAAAACAATTGATTGTAAAAATAGTATGACGATAAATTTAACGTCAAATGCGTAAGGGTTTTAGAGTTGATATGTTTATCAAACAATTCATGTATAAAAAATATTTTTTTTTTAAATTTTTGAGTGTTTTCTATACTCATCAAAACAAAGAAAAAAGATCTCTTGGAAGTTTTTTGCAGCATTTCTTCGAAATATGTGTGTAACTCAATCTAAACATTTTTTATTTTTTTCTTTGTTTTCTATAATGAGTTTTAGTCAATTTCGCACAACTTTCTAGAACAAAGCTAATTGTTTTACCCACATGCTGACGAGATACAGGCTTGGGATCAAGTCTCCCGGGGATCAAGTCTCCCCACTCTCCCCTATAGCCACCGAAAGTTTGATTTTAGCGAAATATTTGCAGTTTTTCGATTTTTAAAACTAGTGTTCATGAGTGACCATCTCTAAAATTTTTTTTTTGAAAAGTTCAAAAAATTTGCTATAAAATTGTCATAGAGACATTGAAAATTGGACCTCGGGTTGCTAAGATAAAACCGCATTTCAAATGGGCGTAATATTCACTGTTTGGCCCTTTTAAAATGTTTGTCTTGATTTAAAAATTTCAAAATATTTTTTTCGAAAAGATTGGAAAATTTCACAATTGTTTCATGTATTAACATTGAAAATCGGACCATTAATTGCTGAGATATCGTCATTAGAAAATGGTTGGTTGTTTGGGTGAGATTTAGAAAACTTCAATTTTCGTGTTTCTTTTTCTTAAAGCGGCTCTATCTCAGCAACCAAGGTCCAATCTTCAATGTATCTTATATATTTTATAGCAAATTTTCTGAACCTATTAAAAAAATATTTTAAGAAATGGTCACTCATGGTCACTATTTTTAAAAATTGAAAATCTGCAAATATTTCGCTAAAATCAATCTTTCGGTGGCTATATCTTGAAAACGAAGTCCTTTATTAAAAAAATCTGTAAAGTACTTTTTGATTGTAAATTCAATTTTGCATTAAAAAATAATGTCAAACTTGTTTTTGCATAAAACTTCGATTTTTTCCAAAAATCACTATTTTTTTCAAAAATTCATAACTTGGCGGCAGATTTTTTGACCATGTTTCTCTATGGCTCAAAAGTTGTGGATTTTAATCCCCTAAAACATATAAAAAAATCTTCTGAATCAAAAATACGTATTTTGGAAAATTGAGTTTTAGTGATTAAAAAATCTGCTATTTTTTCCGAGTAAATATTTTTTTTTTCAAAAGTCCTCAACAATATCTATAACTTTGCCGAAGACACCAAATGATCAGAAAATTCAGTCAAAAGTTACAGCTGTTTGAATATTTACATACCATTTTTGTATGAACAGTAGCCAAAATTGTATGGAGTCTTGCATGGGTGAACCAATGACACAAAATAGCATATTTGGGTATAGGGAAGGCCCCCACAAAGTTTGAGTCTTATAAAAAAAATACAAAAAATAAAAATGGTCGAAATTTGCCGATTTCGTAGAGAGTTGCTCTGCATTTCTTTTTCAACTCATATGAAAAACTTCATTCTCATGACAATACAACACACTGCACATGCCAACATTTAATTGAAATTACGAAGGAATTAAGTCACCTAATATAATTATGGAACATTAATTTAAAGAGTTATTTAGAAATGGAAGTTAACCCAAAAAAAACAAAGATGTTTCAAATACACGCTTAGTAGGGTAGAGTAGTCATCAATGAGACACGGGGAACAATGATAAAATGGCTCTCACAAATCGTAGTTTCAACCAATCAGGCTCATATTTTGGGGAAAGGTGTGTCTACTGGATACACGTCTGCCATAATAGTGGCTTTGGTTATGGACGCTCCCTTGCAAAGTTATTCATAAATGTTTGATTTCGGGGTGTAAAAGTAAATTATGATTGAAAATTACATTTTCGCTCATAGGCTGCCAATAAAACAAAAACTAATATTTCTCCAAATTTCTTTCGTCATTTCATAGGGCATGAGTTGGGCTACAATGGCCTTTCATTAGATTTAACCAAAATTAAGAATATACCCAGAATCCAGGGCTGTCTCATTGTTCCCCACTCTTTTCAGCCCATGGGTAACAATGAGACACTTTGATTTTTCTTCATTAAACTTTTCAAAATCTAGGGAAATCCTTCAAAACATGAATTGGAAGTGATTTTTGGCATATTTATTGAGTTTTGACTTCATTTAGCCAAAAATATAAAGTTATTTGGTATAAATAAATGCATTTTACTAAATTTAAATACTTTTTAGTATAACTTTTGTTACTTGAAGTTTCAAGTTGGCAAAATTGCTTTAAAATATTCAATGCAAGTCACTTGCAATGGAACAATACCAAAACATGATGTTTTACTAGAAAAGTATTGATTTTTGTAGAGTGTCTCATTGTTCCCCAGCTGTCTCATTGTTCCTGCCAAGTGGATAGCTCTGACTGTAGAGGTCGGATCGATCTCATATTTTGGTCAATGTTAGAACACATTAAAAGAAAGAAATTGCAACAAAAAGCTCATTAAAACATGCTGATGAAAAAAATACAAAAATCGTTGAATGTTAAAAACCAAAAGTGTCTCATTGATGACTACCCTACCCTATTTATTAATTTGAAGGACCTGAAATCTTAAGTGACAACGCATTTATTTTACTTTGTCAAATGAATTAAATAACAATAATTTCAAATATATTGAGCACTTAAAGCAAAATTGTTTCAAGTCAAATTCCAATTTTGTAATAAAAAAACATTAATCTAAACACTGGCCAATCCAAGCAAAAAGTGAAAACTCCGTTGGAAGATGAGCTTTGCTTCAATTTTGCTTTACTTTCGTTGCCTGCCTTCGAGTTCAAAAATCTCCGTGCATAATTTTGCGGGGCCTCAAAGCTCCGTGAGAGGGGTCGTTGGGTCATTCCGGCGTAATGGAGATAATGATTGCAGATTGCGCGGAAAGATTGGAGCTTGGTAAAAATATATGTTTGATTTTGAGTTGGTGAACTTTGAAATTGTTTTTGAACAGATTTAGGTGCTATTTCTATGAAATTTAATTTTGGAAAAGCTGCTAACTGTGAATTAATGACTTCATTTTTAAAAAAGCAAACAACAGGCAAGAACCCTGAGGCTAATTGGCGCTATTCCACTTATAAATAGCCATAATTGAGTTCAACCCAGCTCTCTTTCCGTGATTTAGTATCATTGTAAACTTTACCGGTGTGTGTTTCTCTAGCACAACACCATAACGGAACAACAACCGGCAAAAGGCATTTCGCATTTTCTGTGTGTGCAATAAAATGAATTGACGTTGGAACAAGTTTTCCATCCACCACGGCCAAGGTTCGCCCAGCATCCCTGATCTGTTAGGCAGAGAAAAATGTATAAAACTTGCAAAAAAAAAAAACAACACCACTTGTGCCGGTTCAATCTCGACCAGAGGGGTTTGTTTTCCTGTTCCACAAAAATAAAAACAACAAAAGGGGCAGCGAATGAAAAAAAAAGAAATAAATAACACCATCTCTTTGGAAGAAATGGGGGGCGCTCTGGAAATCAGCAATAAAATCGCTTCAATCAGAAAACGTTTTCAACAGAGGAAAAATAAAAGGCACTCTTTTTTAGCATTAATGCAAACCAAACAAAACAACTTCAAAGAAAGTGAGTAAGACAAAAACACAACTGGGCAAACAAAACGAAAGCTCCCAGCTCAATGATGCTAAAATAATGCAAAATTGGAATCGGATATAATATAAGCCGGAAAGTTCGTGTTTACACAATCCCCTCCTTTTTTTCTTGAATGCTAAAGTATTTCTGTCCGTCTGTCTGACCGTCCGTCAATCAACCTTAATTCTGAGATCATTTCTTCTGTGCAAGGCAAAAAATAAGAAAATTAAACGTTTATCGTTTTACAGCTGAAGAAGCAAAAAATAAAGCTGAGCAATTTCCAGCCACCAGCTTTAGCAGAAGATTACACCGTTTCCTGAACATTTTTTTTGTTGGTTATTATTTGCAAATTGCAGTTCAACCTTTTCAGCTGAGATGAGAGTTTAGCACTAATTTTCACCAAACAGCTCAACTGCTGATGGTTCAGCTCTCCAGCTGGCTTCCAATTGTGGCTCAGAATTTGTAATTTTACACCCAATTGTGTGCTAGGCTGGATTTTGAAAAAAAGGCGCGACTTTCAGGGAGAAAGTGCTATTTGAGAGCAACGCAAATAGCTAGGAATTGATGAAAAATTCAGCATTTTTGATTGCATGTTGTTTGCGGAAAATTTTCTCGATCCATTCCTTATACCCAAAGAAGCAATTTTCCATTATTGGAGCCTGTGCCTCCAACCCATCGGCTGGCCGGCAGAGAAATTATGGGAAAGTATAGTTTGTAGCGCTTATCTCAGTAGCTAGTGTGTTTGTTCTGTAGCCATTTCAGGATGGCACAAAACCTGGCGGTAAAATTTTGAAGTAGCCAAAAATTACCCGAATATGAAAATATTACATTTTTATACAAACAAATTCAGTTCAAATGTTAGTTGATATTTTGTTTGTATAATATGTTGATTTAATTTAATTTTACCACACTGACCAAAAAGAATTTCGACCTGGTGTTTGAAGAATTGAAGCGTAGCAACTTCAACTTCTACACATTCAACCCCGAGAAGCCCCCTGTTAAGGTCGTCTTGCAGGGTTATCAAGACCGTCCGATCTCCGACCTGAAGGGTCACCTTTCGGACGCCGGAATAAAACCGCGGGAGATTAAAGTGCTCTCGCGAAAGACAACAGTCACGGGTGTGCACACACTGTACCTGTTGTACTTCGACCGCGGCACCGTCAAGCTCCAAGATCTGCGGCGGACTAAGACGTTGGACGGTTTTTGGGTAAACTGGCGGTTTTACACCAAAAACCCGACGGACGTAGCGCAATGCCACCGTTGCCAGAAATTCGGCCACGGCTCGCGGAACTGCAACCTCCGGCCCCGCTGCGTGAAGTGCGGTGAGTCACACCTCTCGGAGGCGTGCGCACTGCCACGTAAAGCGGACTTGGGGGACAAGGCAGAACAAACTAAGCTACGCGTAAAGTGTGCAAACTGTGACGGTAACCATACCGGCAATTACCGCGGATGCGTCGCGCGCAAGGTCTACCTCGAGGAGCAGGAAAAGAGGAAGAAGAAAGCGTCCCACCCTCCTCAGCGAAGTACGAGCGCAGCCGTTCCTGCAGCTGGACAGCGTACGGTTCCAGCGGAAAACTCAGCGTTCCCTCCTGGTTGGGGGCGTTCGTTCGCCAGCGTGGTCGCTGCCGGTAGCGGCAGTACGGCCCAGCAAGAAGTCACCGGGGAAGATCTCTTCACCCTGCCGGAGTTCTTTGCTCTCGCGGGGGAGATGATGACGCGGTTTCGGAGCTGCCGGAACAAGGCAGAACAATTCCTGGCCCTTGGGGAACTGATGATCAAACACATCTACAAAGGATAAATTACCTGTGATCTAGATATAAGCTTTCTCTTCCTCTATCCCCTTTCCTTTGCAATTTCTGTAAGTTTTTTTTTATAGTTTTTTCTTACTCTTGCTATTGCCTTAGTTAAAGAAATAATTGTTCCTAAATGGATTATGATGCAACACACAGCTGTAAGGAACTCCAAAACTCTGTTATGCACTTCAAAATAACTCATTGTATCTTGATTATTCACCAATAAAACCGAATTGAAAAAAAAATTAATTTTACATACATTGCCAAAAGAACAGAACAATGTTTACAAAAGTGAACCTCTCTAGTTCTCCAAATTAAGTTGGAGAAAAAACATGTGCCCAAAATTTCGTTACGTCAGATTTTTTTAAATTTTTATATTATCTTATAAATGAATGTATTGTTCTTTGTATCAACTATATGGTATTTTTAACAAAATCAAATAATAGTTCAAAATATATATATCGGAATATTTTCATTTGCAATATTCAATGATGAACTTAACTTTTTCACAATACAGCAGAGCAATTCGATTTCATCAAACTTTACACCCCTTAGTTATAATATTTTTTATATGTTGTTGATGTGTACAAATAAGGTTAACTGAGTAATTCTCTATGTTTTAACAAAATTTGTCTTTGCTTTAATTTTTTTTTATTTTCAATTTTTATGTTTTAGTGTACCAAAAAAGGAATCTTCAGCTCTAGGTTCAGGACGATGCATAATCTGTAATGAAGGCAAGAATTTTCAAATATTGGTGATTTTTATAAACAAGTCGCAAGTTTTTTCAAACAAAATTTCAAAACTATTTTTTAAAATCAAAATTAGATTTGCAATTGAAAACAACTTGACGCGTTTTTTTTTATAAAGTGCAACGTCTTCATGTTAAAAGCATTTTAAGGTGAACATTTTCAAAAAATGACCAGTCAAACTATTTGAAGGGAGAGCGCCCATATAAAAAAAATATCGTAGAGTTGAGAATAATCTGAGCAATTCTCTGAGTCATTCGATTTTTTTTTTTTGATTTTTTAATCCAGCTGAAACTTTATTGGTGCGTTTGATATGCCCAAAGAAGCCATTTTGCATCATTAGTTTGTCGATATACTTTTCCATACATATTTCCCAGACAGACGGTGATAACAACATTCATGCCATTTCAATAACAAAAACTGTTAAAATAACAGAAAGTGTTATGGAATATTCTTGCAAAATCCATTCTTGCAAATGAGTTTAATAACAGTTTATGTAATCATAACAAAATTTGTTATTGGTCTGGTATTGATTGAAAGCCAAAACAACTTTGGAATACAGTCAAACCTCGCATAAGAGCGCCTCGCATATGCAACTTTGCATATACGAGTCATTCCACCTGATTCGGTTTTGTCGCAAGAGTTGCATATGCGAGGTACAGGGCTTATGGGATTTTGGCTATATGGGAGACATGGCCTATATTTTTATAAAAAAATCATCTTAACTATACGAATTTATAGTGTTTTGGAATCGTTATGAAGCCAGCTATAATGCTACACCAAATATACAAGGTTTACGATGTTCTAGGTCATCCGAAACTTCCTCAAGTTAAGGCCTATGTGTTCACCGCCGTACAAGTATTAGGTAGGCGATTGTGACTGTGGTTTTTGACCTCAGATCATATCCGAATAGCCTCAGGGAGGTTCAGGGACTAGTCTACCGATGTGTGGTGATGTTCTGGGTCTTCTGTTGAGTCCAGGGAGTTACGGCCGATGAGTCTACCACCGTAGCAAGATAGAGGTCGGAGGTTTTTGATCTCAGATCATATCCAGATAGCCTCAGGGAGGTTCAGGGACTAGTCTACCGATATGTGGTGATGTTCTGGGTCTCCTATAGAGTCCCGAGAGTTACGGCCGATGAGTCTACCGCCATAACAAGATAGAGGTCGGAGGTTTTTGACCTCAGATCATATCCAGATAGCCTCAGGGAGATACAAGGACTAGTCTACCGATGTGTGGTGATGTTCTGGGTCTTCTGTTGAGTCCCGGGAGTTACGGCCGATGAGTCTACCACCGTAGCAAGATAGAGGTCGGAGGTTTTTGATCTCAGATCATATCCAGATAGCCTCAGGGAGGTTCAGGGACTAGTCTACCGATATGTGGTGATGTTCTGGGTCTCCTATAGAGTCCTGAGAGTTACGGCCGATGAGTCTACCGCCATAACAAGATAGAGGTCGGAGGTTTTTGACCTCAGATCATATCCAGATAGCCTCAGGGAGGTACAAGGTCTAGTCTACCGATGTGTGGTGATGTTCTGGGTCTCCTGTAGAGTCCCGGGAGTTACGTCTGATGGGTCTACTGCCGTAACAAGATAGAGGTCAGTGGTTTTTGACCGCAGATCATATCTGGATTGACTCATGGAGGTTCAGGGACTAGTCTACCGATGTGTGGTGATGTTCTGGGTCTTCTGTAGAGTCCCGGGAGTTACAACCGATGGGTTTACCACCGTAACAAGATAGAGGTCAATGGTATGACCAAATAAACTATTTTGTGTGATTGGTTCATCCATACAAGTCTCCATACAATTTTGGTTGCTGTCCATACAAAAAAAAAAAATTCAATTTCCCAAAATACGTATTTTTTGATTTTCGAGACTTTTTGATATGTTTTAGGGGAAAAAAATCCGCAACTTTTGAGCCATAGAAAAACATGGTCAAAAAATCTGCCGCTGAGTTATGAATTTTTGAAAAAATAGTGATTCATGCAAAAACAAGTTTTACACCTCGGGTTGCACCGCATTAAGAAAAAGAAACACGAAAATTGATGTTTTCTTAATCTCACCAAAACAACCCACCATTTTCTAATGACCATATCTCAGCAACTAATGGTCCGATTATCAATGTTAATACATGAACAATTCGTGAAATTTTCCAATCTTTACAAAAAAAAAATATTTTTTTAAATCAAGACTAGCATTTTAAATGGGCGTAATATTCAACGTTTGGCCCTTTTAAAATGAAGATCTTCATTTAAAAAAAATTCAAAATATTTTTTTCGAAAAGATCGGAAAATTTCACGAATGTTTCATGTATTAACATTGATAACACTACTCGACAAAACAAAACTTGTGTCAAGGGATTGACGATATCTCATCCGTTCCTGAGAGAAAAGGCATCCCCGAATCCGATGCAATCGACAGAATTTGATTTTATGTCCACGCGGACTGACGAGAAGCTGGTAAATTTTTTAACATAAAAAAATCGAACAATTTAAAAAAAACTTGCGTCTCCTCCCAACTATATGAGCCATCTACAAAAATATGGAGGCGCCTGGTGCATAGCCATTTCCTTTAAGCACAACGGAAACAACCAATACAAATGTATAAAAAAGTTGTCAAGTTCGGGGGGTCCACAGCTAGCATTTTTTGTACGATTATAAAAATAAATATTAAAAGTTTAAAATTAAAATATTTGAAAAACATTTTTTTTAAATATATTTGTTTACTAAAATTTTATAGTTCTCAAAGGTCTATGGGTACTTCGGGATGTCCATGGTAATCCAAGGACTCCCTAGAGTTAAGATCTATGAGTCTACCGCCGTAACAAGCAAGAGGTCGTCGGATTTTGACCCCGGATTATGTGCGTATAGCATCAGTGGATATGGTAGACTACTATATGAATGTAATGGGATGTACATGGTCTTCTAAGGACTCCCTGGAGTTAAGATCTACGAGTCTACCGCCGTAACAAGCAAGAGGTCGTCGGATTTTGACCCCGGATCATGTGAGTATAGCATCAGTGGATATGGTAGACTACTATATGAATGTAATGGGATGTACATGGTCATCCAAGGACTCCCTGGAGTTAAGATCTATGAGTCTACCGCCGTAACAAGCAAGAGGTCGTCAGATTTTGACCCCGGATCATGTGCGTATAGCATCAGTGGATATGGTAGACTACTATATGAATGTAATGGGATGTCCATGGTCATCCAAGGACTCCCTGGAGTTAAGATCTACGAGTCTACCGCCGTAACAAGCAAGAGGTCGTCGGATTTTGACCCCGGATTATGTGCGTATAGCATCAGTGGATATGGTAGACTACTATATGAATGTAATGGGATGTACATGGTCTTCTAAGGACTCCCTGGAGTTAAGATCTACGAGTCTACCGCCGTAACAAGCAAGAGGTCGTCGGATTTTGACCCCGGATTATGTGCGTATAGCATCAGTGGATATGGTAGACTACTATATGAATGTAATGGGATGTACATGGTCATCCAAGGACTCCCTGGAGTTAAGATCTACGAGTCTACCGCCGTAACAAGCAAGAGGTCGTCGGATTTTGACCCCGGATCATGTGAGTATAGCATCAGTGGATATGGTAGACTACTATATGAATGTAATGGGATGTACATGGTCTTCTAAGGACTCCCTGGAGTTAAGATCTACGAGTCCACCGCCGTAACAAGCAAGAGGTCGTCGGATTTTGAGCCCGGATTATGTGCGTATAGCATCAGTGGATATGGTAGACTACTATATGAATGTAATGGGATGTACATGGTCATCCAAGGACTCCCTGGAGTTAAGATCTATGAGTCTACCGCCGTAACAAGCAAGAGGTCGTCAGATTTTGACCCCGGATCATGTGCGTATAGCATCAGTGGATATGGTAGACTACTATATGAATGTAATGGGATGTCCATGGTCATCCAAGGACTCCCTGGAGTTAAGATCTACGAGTCTACCGCCGTAACAAGCAAGAGGTCGTCGGATTTTGACCCCGGATTATGTGCGTATAGCATCAGTGGATATGGTAGACTACTATATGAATGTAATGGGATGTACATGGTCATCCAAGGACTCCCTGGAGTTAAGATCTACGAGTCTACCGCCGTAACAAGCAAGAGGTCGTCGGATTTTGACCACGGATTATGTGCGTATAGCATCAGTGGATATGGTAGACTACTATATGAATGTAATGGGATGTACATGGTCTTCTAAGGACTCCCTGGAGTTAAGATCTACGAGTCTACCGCCGTAACAAGCAAGAGGTCGTCGGATTTTGACCCCGGATTATGTGCGTATAGCATCAGTGGATATGGTAGACTACTATATGAATGTAATGGGATGTCCATGGTCATCTAAGCACTCCATGGAGTTAAGATCTACGAGTCTACCGCCGTAACAAGCAAGAGGTCGTCGGATTTTGACCCCGGATTATGTGCGTATAGCATCAGTGGATATGGTAGACTACTATATGAATGTAATGGGATGTACATGGTCATCCAAGGACTCCCTGGAGTTAAGATCTACGAGTCTACCGCCGTATAATCGGACCACTAGTTGCTGAGACATCGTCATTAGAAATAGGTGAGTTATTTTGGTGAGATTCAAAAAACTTCAATTTTCGTGTTTCTTTTTCTTAAAGCGGCTCTATCTCAGCAACCCGAGGTCCAATCTTCAATGTCTCTTAGACAATTTTATACAAAATTTTCTGAACTTTTCAAAAAATTATGTTTAGATACGGTCACTCATGGTCACTTTTTTTTAAATTGAAAAAACTGCAAATATTTCGCTAAAATCAAACTTTCAGTGGCTATATCTTTAAAACGGAGCCCTTTTTTAAAAAAATTTGTAAAGTACTTTTCGATTACAAATTCAATTTTGCATTAAAAAATAATGTAAAACTTGTTTTTACGTATTTTGAGAAATTCAGATTTAGTGAAAAAAAAGTTGATTAAAAAATCTGCAATTTTTTTTTCCGTGTACCTTTTTTTTTCTCAAAAGTCCTCAACAATACATACAACTTTACCGAAGACACCAAATTGATCAGAAAATTCACTCAAAAGTTACAGCTGTTTGAATATTTACATACCATTTTTGTATGGACAGCAGCCAAAATTGTATGGAGACCTGTATGGGTGAACCAATGACGCAAAATAGCTTATTTGGTCATAGAGAAGGCCCCCACAAAGTTTGAGTCAAATAAAAAAATACAAAAAATAAAAATGGTCGAAATCGGCCGATTTCGTAGAGAGTTGCTCAACTATATTATAATGTAAAACCTAGTTGAAAGGAAATCCATTTGGGTGGGGAGAAAATTTAATCAAATTGACTTAAAATATATGTAACTTAAAATTATGAGTAAGTTTTCCTTCAAGAGTGTATCAAAAAATGGCACATTCCATTGATCAGCAGAGCACCGTCAATTTGTCTTGTTTTCATTGGCTTCAATTACTCCGGTTTAAAAACTGTACTTGAGCTGCGCTGTACGATGAAAACAAAACCAGGCGGGATTGAGTTGTTTACTGCACAAATGAGTGAAAAATAATAAAAACATAATAATAAAATGCCAGCAAAAAAAAACCGGCTGGTCTCATTTGTGCTGCATACGTGATCGCTCGGAAGATGGGGCATAAATAATTAATATTAATTTTATCTATCGATGGCATCAATCTGATTTGGCTGGCTTGGGTTGAATGGCTGGACGGTCGAATGAGCTCCGAATTTCAATTAATTAGAGCAATCACAGTGGTATGAGGATGATTATTGAATACAAGGGTGATTATGGCATAAACGCAGTGCTGTTAACTGAATGTGTTTTGAAGGAAATTTAATTGCCAAATTGGCAAAATGAGCACAATTTGATTGATAATGATATCGAGCTTAAAATTTATTCAACCTACTGAAGCTTGTAGCAAAAAGTATCAACAATTTTTAAACCGGAACTTCGAGCTCCTCCCCCTACTATCAACAACAACAACCTGTCATTTTTTCCTCTCCCTCACTCCAAAAGACAACGGAATTTCCACCATCTTTACATCACTAATAACGCCACCTTTAAGTTTGCTTTGTTTTCTCCGAAAACAAATTAAGCGCCATCACCGCACCATCTCCGGGGCCAATCTTTTAATTTGCCTGGTGGCTTGGCTAGCTTGGTCCTTTGGTCAACCAAATAATGGCACGTGACGCCCGGCAGTCGCGTCATTTTGCTACCGAACTGCGCGCCAAGGCAAAGCCCCGAAGTAGAAAGTGCTTCTTTCCACGGCACTCGTCTTGCCCTGACTTAATCTCAATTCACTGAGCCAACCTAGCCAAACTGTGAAAGAAAAAAAGAGAGAAGAAGAAAAAATGCTCACAACAGATAAGCCTTAGCCGCCATAATGTAGCATAACATGGCTGTTAATTAATCCTCTTAATTGCAAACTAACTCTTCAGGCTCCCTGCCCGCCTTCTCGACAGTCTTTCCGCAACCCACCGAAGCCTAATGGTTTGGAACGGAACTAAAGCTCCCGCCGACGGCCTTGGCGAAGGTCACTTTTGAAGATCCTACCCCGCTCGTTTGCCACCCTCCCCTGTACACGTGTACCAAAACATCACTCACCCAGAGGGGGGTGCGCTCATTGCTCACACAATCTTTGCTTTGATTAGTCAAAGGCCGCGATTAAGGGGTGTGTTCACTTCTGTTAAAAAGTATGTTTGTACAAATTATGAAAATAACTGTGTCGTCTTTGACAAAAATGTTGTATTTTTAAAGGAGATCCTCAAAAAAATTAAATTAAAATAATTTTACTTTGGTGTTAATTAATTTGTAGACTTGGGTTCTGCAGTTTAATATGTGAAAATTAATGAAACAAAAGTCTCGATGCACTCGATGTAGTTTCTGGTCAATATTATTTCGTGTAAAATAGCCCCGCCAACTCACATAACATCGGAAATAAGTTGCCCCGACCCCTCTACGATTTCGGTAAAACTTTGCTATAAGGGATAATTTTGGTCCATGATAACGATTCCACGGTCCATTTTTTTATATCTCCTGATGGTGCTTTTTCTACATACAAAATTTCAAATTCTTCGTGGTTTTTGAATCAGGGTACAAAAAAAAAGGCATCTTCTGAGCCATAGTGAAAATCTTATTCAGAAGACATGATTTTATTTTCTTTAATCGTATTTTTTTGGAAAATATTGAAAATCTGGACATAAAATAAATAAAAAAACTTAGGGCCGATGCAAATATTAAAAAAAAATGTCCCTGAGCTTTGGTCGAAGTCGAGAGGGGGAGGAGCAAACATACAAATAATGAAATAACAAGCCATAGTCTCAACAATTGAATGAAAAAAGTGTTTTAAAATGCATGTTTCCAAAAAGAGCATGCAGCTAGCAAAATCTAAACTTAGAAAGGTTCTCCAAATCTCTGAATTGCAAATGTATCATCCTGGAGCAGAACTGTTAAATTCTAATAAACACCAATTAAATTGAAAAATGCATGTTACGCTAGTTCCGTTGTTTTGCAAATCATTAGTATTAAAAAATATAAGATTTGACGAAAACCAAAATTTCAACAAAAAAAGTTTTAAGTTAGTTTTCAACAGTTCAAAAGATATTTTAATAAACTTAAACATGTTAATATGATTCTAGGCGCAGCGATATTTTTGAGTATTTTTTGCAAGTAAATTTAATTTTTAATAGTTTTGTTTTGATTGTTTTGAAATTTTAATTGAAATTTTGAAGTTTTTTTAAATGATTTTTTTTAAATGATGTTTCCTAAAAGAGCACGCAACTATCAAAATCTAAACTTCAGTTGAAAGGTTCTCCAAATCTCTGAATTGCAAATGTAACATCCTGGAGCAGAACTGTTGAATTCTAATAAACACCATTTGAATTGAAAAATGCATGTTACGCTAGTTCCGTTGTTTTGCAAATCATTAGTATTAAAAAAAATATAAGATTTGACGAAAACCAAAATTTCAACAAAAAAAGTTTTAAGTTAGTTTTCAACAGTTCAAAAGATATTTTAATAAACTTAAACATGTTAATATGATTCTAGGCGCAGCGATATTTTTGAGTATTTTTTGCAAGTAAATTTAATTTTTAATAGTTTTGTTTTGATTGTTTTGAAATTTTAATTGAAATTTTGAAGTTTTTTTAAATGATTTTTTTGGCCTCTCGATTTTTCGGACCGACCGTGGGTTGACAAAAACTTTAAAAAATATTTGTAATCGAAAAGTACTTTACATTTTATTGGAATGAAATGTACCGTTATCAAATTATTTATATTTATACCTCCAACAAAATATATGTTTGAAATGCTGAGAAAAATTTTGAAATATTTTTATTGAAGAGATCAGAAAATTTCACAAAAAAAAAACAATTTTTAATATTGAAAACTGGACCAATAGTTTCGGAGATTTCGTCAGTTGAAAATTACATGCTTATTAGGTGACACTTGGAGAAATTCATTATCATCGATATGAATTCTTTGTGAGGTTGTACCCCAGAAACTAATTTTCATAGTTCCATAGAGATAATTCAAGGAAAAATTTTTTAGCCCTTCAAATATATTTTTTTCTAAGGTGCTTTTCCTTCAAAAAATATTTTTAAATCTCGGATAACCTAAAAAGCAAATATTAATGCAAAAAAGTAGCTATAATTCGAAAACGGTACATTTCATCGTAGTATTATTTAGTATTTTTGGATTTAAATTCGGATTTGCTTTAAAAACGATTTTTAATATTTTTTATTCCAGAATTTCAATATTAAAAAAAAAACGTTTAATTATGCAAAATGAATTCTTTTGACATAGGGATTGCATGGACAAAGTTTCATTCAAATAAAAAATCACATACTTTTTAATACAATATTTTCCTAGGTCTTTTTTCGTAATTTATCTTCTTTTTCATAGGTTGTGATGTTGTGTTGTGATGTGTTTCAATCTGTTACATGACAAAAATTACTTCATACTTATTTTGACATGAAAAGAAGTAGATATTTTTACTCCAAACCAATTGGTCATTGCAAATTTTATTTCTGATTTTTCCCTACTCCTTCTAAATTTCCTCAAGGAGCAAAAAATAATTTATTAACCCTTTACAACCTAACCCCGCCTTTAAACGGGCTTCGATCTAAAAAAAATCGCAAAAAATCCATTTTTCAATTGATTTTTGACCTTTAAAAGCACTGGAAAGAAGAACTCTTGATTTTTTTGAAAATTTATGGGCGGAAAGTTTAACTAAGTTAAATAATAGTTTTTTAATACCCCTGACTCAAGGCGGTTTCAAAAACACCCAAAAAGCAAAAACTGGTAATTTGGTTTATTGGACCATTTAGAAAAAACTCCAGACATGTTTTATGTGACTTTGCCAATGTCATTTTTTAGGGGTCAACTTTGGCTGTGTTTTTTTACTAACATTTCCTATATTTTCAGTAAAAAGAAGTATGCAGCAATTTTTGTAATGTCCCATACTATGTCTCTACTCATTTTTTTTACAATTTAAATGATGATGGTGCCATTCTATAGTAGAAAATGTGAAAAACAAGCAAAAAATTGAAAAATTGATCTAAAAACGTGAAAAAACTAGATAGGCAAAATTATATTATATTAAGTGATAGAATAGGCCAAATACTACCAAAAACAAACATAAACTAAACAAGATAAATGCAAATTAAAATACTACAAATAAAATAAAAAAATAAGAAAAACATAAAACAAGTGAAGTAAAGTTTTTCGTAGAACAAAAGTTGCTCAAAATGACCTCCTGAACACGGAAAAAATAGAAATTTTTGAAAAAGAAATTTGGGCAGTAGAGGGTTAAATAAAATAAAAATTTCCGGCAAAAAAAACTTGTTAAATCGATTGTAAACTATTATCAACACGACTTTTTTTACGGTTTTTTACTTTTTTTTTATTAAAAAAAAAACTGTAAAATTTTTAAACTAATTTGAATTATGGAACAACAAACCGGTAAAAGACGATAAATTTTGGTAAAAAAAATAATTCCACGGATTCATTGATTTTTGCTATTTTTGAATGATGGCAAAACTGTAATGATGTATGAAGTTTTTTACACGGTGTATTTTTCCGAGTCTAAAGCAACTTTTTTCTGAAGATTTTGTTTGATTTGATTTTTAGGGATATTTCTTTAGAAACGTCACTGAAAACCGACTAATTCTTGTTGATATTGACCAAATTTCTTATGAACATGTCTTAAGGGACTCTGAATTCTATATTTGACTAATATTTGAGCTAAAATTAAAAGTGTCTGATCATAAATTACCAGATTATTAGCTTTCTTTGAAATAATCTCAAAATCAACTTGGGACAACCAAGACGATCGAATAAAAATCTTAACTTTGCATAATTTGTCATGAAAATACAGCAATTTCCCGAGCAGGGGTAAATAACACGGGAATACCAAATTTTGGTATTACTTAGGCAAATATCAGGGATCAAAATGTGCCCTTGGTTGCCCAGTAATGGATGGTAAAATACCATGAAATCATACCAAAGTCTTGTATGTGGAAGGGCACAACAATACCAAACCATGTTATTCCAAGGGTAAAATAATCCCTTAAAATAAAACCATTTCAATACCAAGTTGAGGTCTTCCGGATTTTTGAACATTGCTTGAATACCAAAACTTGGTTTTACCATGGTTTAATTTTTAGGTATTCCCGCGCCCTTGGAAAATCAGGTTTTGGTATTCCTGTGGTTTTCCACATACATGGTTTTGGTATTATTTCATGGTATTTTAACATCTATTATTGGGCAACCAAAGACACATTTTGGTCCTGTTTTTTGCACAAATAATACCAAAATTTGGTACTTTCATACAATTTTTTAGTGCACCAGTTGCAGCTAGTGAAAACACAGGAATGATCCATATGCAACAGCCAAATCTACTCACCTGCTGATTCAATGTTGTTTTTAGTGATATTCTTCACCACATCGAATGCATTTGTCATTGATGAACGGCCAAGTTCTTGAAGCTTCTGAAAAATAACAAGATTGAAAAATAAGTGTTATTAAAATGAAACTGGATTGAAATTCACCAAAATTCAATAATCTGTCGATTGACTCGTGTTTCAAAGTATTTGGTTATCCCGACTTAGAGCAATTTCAACGATTTAAAAAAAAAACTTTGTGAGTCAATAAAAAAAAAGATAACCAGCTTTAACGTTTTTGAGTTTCAAGTAATTTTAGCGCAAAATTAATTATCTCGTCAAAGTTTATAAAAAATTTCCCATAGTTTCAGAGAAATTTGATGAAACACTTCAATACCAAAATAATACTAAAATGTGCTATTCTGACTGAGAAAATTTTCCACAATTTTAAGTCATTTCATTAGGGGTTATATCAAAAATGTTTAAAACCAAGTTTGAAATTTCATGTTTTCAATAAAAGCATTCACTTTGAGACATCATTTTAGCGCAAAATTAATGATTTTTTAAAAATTGGTTAAAATTTTCCCATAGTTTCAGAGGAATTTTATAAAATACTTTAATACCAAAAGAATACCAAAATGTGGTGTTCGACCATTGACAAATTCTGCAATTTTGCAATATCAAAACAGTACAGTCATCCCACATATTCGGAACACCCACAAATTCGGAACAATTTTATGATAATTTGTCAATAGCATGCCAAAAGTAGCTTTTCTGTCGACCTTACTATTTTTAGAAACTTCATTTGAACATTATCTTGCTATTTCACTAGTAAAAGTAGTACTTTTTGAACAAAAAACTACATTCCAAGACTATTTTGTTCAGAGCACCAAAACATTGCCTCCAAATGGCCTGTTTCATAATTGTGGGATGTTATTGTGCCTCCCACTATTGTGGAACACCTGAATTTAACTGATATTTTCACAAAAAAAATATCAAACCATGTATAAATCATGACTAAGCTTGAGTTTCATTGGTTTCAGTGTGTGAAGTCATTATTTGGTGATAAAAATGTTCTCCTGGAGAGATCCAAAGTTTGTTTACATTCGTAAGAAAAAAGTGTTCCGAATTTGTGGATTTCAAGGGTCAAAGTAATTCTTCAAAAACTTCATATAAAAGTTAAAATTTGCAGATGTTCGATACAGCATTCGAAAGATCGCAAGAAAAGCTTTCAAATGAAGGTAAAAGCGAATCATTAAGTTCAATGATCGATTTGCTATGATTTTTTGAACATTGGCCGATCTGGAAACCGTTCCGAATATGTGGGATGACTGTACCTTAAATTGGTATGATACCACATTTTGCTCTTGCATAATCCTTAAGACAAATTTTAATGGGTCCAGAAATACCAAAATTTGGTATTGATACCAGAGAAAGGTATTATTACGCATTTCCTTTGTTATTTACCTATGCTCGGGATACTTTCCGGATACAAATCTGAGCATTAAACAAAGAAAAACGTAGATTTTTTCGTTAAAAATCTGTTTATTACACAATTTGCTCTTAAAATTATTTTTTTAATCCTCTGTCATATCACATAATTATATTTTAAAACATGTTCGATTCAATCGTATTGTATAGACAAGTTTTCCGAACAAGAACAACTAAAGAAGTTTCAGTTTTGGTTCAATATAGGCAGAGATATGCCTTTTCGCGGTGCCTGTCCGTCGGGATGCATTTTTTTTCGTGTTCCGTTTTCGTCGACCGTCGTCGGTGTGTATTTCGGATGAGTGCGTGCGTGTGTGTGAAGGTGCAGCTAGCTCTGGTTGTCACGATGACAGCAGAGCTGAGCCAGTCCGTTTCGCGGTTCCTGTCCGTCGGGACGCATTTTTTTTTTTTTTTTTCGTGTTCCGTTTTCGTCGATCGTCGTCGGTGTGTATTTCGGGTGAGTGCGTGAGTGTGTGTGCGGCTAGCTCTGGTTGTCACGATGACAGCAGAGCTGAGCCAGTCCGTTTCGCGGTTCCTGTCCGTCGGAACGCATTTTTTTTTCGTGTTCCGTTTTCGTCGATCGTCGTCGGTGTGTATTTCGGGTGAGTGCGTGAGTGTGTGTGCGGCTAGCTCTGGTTGTCACGATGACAGCAGAGCTGAGCCAGTCCGTTTCGTGGTTCCTGTCCGTCGGGACGCATTTTTTTTTCGCGTTCCGTTTTCGTCGATCGTCGTCGGTGTGTATTTCGGATGAGTGCGTGCGTGTGTGTGAAGGTGCGGATAGCTCTGGTTGTCACGATGACAGCAGAGCTGAGCCAGTCCGTTTCGCGGTTTCTGTCCGTCGGGACGCATTTTTTTTTTCGTGTTCCGTTTTCGTCGATCGTCGTCAGTGTGTTTTTCTCGTTAGTCATGTATTTGATACACGTCACAGCCGGGTTTCTTTGTTCTATGATTTGTAATTGTTTCACGGGAAGATTCGTTTTAAATTGCGTTAGCCAAATAAAAATTATCATTCAATTCGACTATTCGTTTCCCGCGAATCGCGGCGACAAATATTGTTTCAACGCGATTGTTCAAGTCCTTCAGATAACATCATAACACATCAGTCATTTATTGGTCGCTCATATTATAATAATTTAAAAGTATAAATAGTCTCAGGTCAACTCTACGTAAATATGTAACGCTGAGTTTAATATTTCACCTTTTAAACACACATAATTTTGATTATATCTTTCCACAGTCGGCTGTCTAAGATTGAATCATTTATGCTAAACTCAACACCAAATAACCGGGAATGGTCTCATCCGCATTGTTTGCCTTGAGAATACATAATACATCACCTTATTTAACGAAATTCATTGATTATTGGGCCACATCATCATCCTCTATGATGAATCCTGGTCATTACCCTTCCCCACTAACAAAATCCCAAGTAGAAGTAGTTTTCCGGCACACGCGGGGGTGTGGATATCGTATAGAACCCACCCTTGGTAGCAGCCTGTGCTAACTAACATTCCCGTCCCATCCCCTCGAGATCTACAAACTGACATGGCGGGCGCCGTTGGTGGCCAACGACTGTTTCCTGTTCGCACCGACTCTAGTTTTGATGATCATGATGTTTTATCTTTTCAGCGCATTCATGCATGCTGTTGATAAGGGAAACATCATTTGATCGTTGAAGCGTGTGACCGGTTGTGCTGATGGGATATTACGGTCCTGTTCAGCAACGGAGAAGGACAACCATGGGTGGTCTCTCATGCTCATGCTCATGCTCATGCTTCAATATAGGCAGAGATATGCCCGAATTCGTGAAACAAAAAGTATATTTCTTCAAAATTTATTTTTATTACTTCCCTTTTAAATGATGAACACCCACTAAGTTTTTTTATGACTCTTATAAACAAAATTAGAATTTTCAGGTGTTTTGCGGTTCTTTATGATTCAAAATTAAAAAAAATGAAGTATGATAAAATTTTTGAGAAAGTTTATGCTCTTTTCAATGAAATTATTTTTTTGCCGCCCGTTTCCTCAACATTGGTCAAAGTTTAGGGATATAACATTTGAAAAATATTTGCAATGGCCTTATAGTTTCAGCCCAATCAAAAAATATTTCGATTGAATTTGTCAGAACACAAGACGAAAATAAATTATAGTAAAGTTTCCTAGGAATTGACAATTATTTCAACTTTAAATCAATCGATCGACCAACCCCCTTAACACCGCTCTGTGTGTGGTTTTGCTCATCGAAAAACCATTATTCTTATTTCCTCCATCTTCACATTACGTGCACGCGCGGTGCTCTTTTCAACGCTGTAGTGTGTGTTGCTATTGTTGTTACTTCACTCTGTTTGATACTGTTGTTGAGCTTCGTTGTTGCTTTTGATGTTTGTGTGGTAGCACCACACAGTTGGGGCTATCATTACCATCATCATCATCTTCAGCCAGCAACAATCTGGTGCTTCGCATCTCTTTTCCATTTTAATTGTGGTGGTGGTGTTTGCTGGTCGGCATAACTTGTATACAAAACCGCGAACGGAACAACAGATTGCAAAAATTAAGAGAAGATAGTCAAAAAGTTAATCAGAAGGAGAAGAAATCACGGTAATAAAAGCGCACTTAATTGAAGTATGTTTGCCTTTTGCCCATTTTGACCTCAGGTCTTAAAAAAAATGATATTTTTTATCGATGACTTAAGCAAAGTATTTCAGATCATCGCATTTCATTGCAAACGGTTAATAGCAACTAAAGTGGAATTTCTTCACAGCTCGAAAGAAACTCATCATGCAATCAAAAGCAGACAAAATTACAGTTTGCATTCCTAAGAGGTGTCAACTCTGACGAGGGCTACCGATTTATCACAGCTTTCTACATACAAATTTTCCACACATGTTTAAACGTTAACAATGGTCCATTTTCAAGCACCCATTGTTACGAAACAACGGCAGACTGAGATTCACGCTACATTTTCCGCATTTTTCTCTCCCAGACACAAAAGCCCATCAATCTTGTTCTTTCACGAAAATTTATTTCTTATTTCTTTTTGTTTTTCCAATCTTCTCCTTTCAGAAAGAATGAAAATTAGGTGTGACCGTCCAATTCGAGCAGCAGCAGCAGCCCAGCCAGTAGCCAAGTCTGAGCAGGAGGCACATCTCGGCCGGCAAAGATGCTCCTCGCATGGCGTTGCCTAACTTTAGGGCGCGGCGTCGTTCAAGTTCTTCTTCTTCTGCTGCTGCTGCAAAGTCAGCTGCCAACGATCGCTTGCGCTGGTGAGTTTCTCGATGGGTCTACTAAATGCATTCAAATCTCATCATCTACTAGATTATTTCCTTCCACGTTACCAGTTCGTGGGAAATCCACTTATGCTTCTCTATTTTGTGATAAATTGGTCAACTCCAAGTAGGTCCAAACCAGGCTAGCCCACATGGCCAGCACTAACTCTAGCACGACCTCGTTTTTCCCAGCCATCATAGGGGTAGGCCCAACCGGTGGGTAATGAATTTCCAAGTGCCAGAAGTCAAACGGCGCTGCTCATCCATTTTTTTCCACAAGTCTCCACAATGTCGGCGTTAGTCCACGTTTAGTTACACAAAGTCACTTACATAGTTAAGCTCCAAAAGTCGGCAGCTCACCTAAGCAAAACTAATTTCCTCTGCAGTGTTGGCTTTGCTGCACATCAGGCCAAGATACTCCCAAAAGGTAATTGCTTATTCATCCTATACCTCTTTTGAAAAATAAGGGGTGAAGAAACGCAACACACGCTGGATGTTTCGTAAACTCGTAAAAAAAGCCCCCCGAAGAATTATCGCATCTCACACACACTCACGTGTTGGGCTATGCAAAAGGGTAATGTGTTGGCTACCATTGTTGAACCACTTTTGGATGGAAGCGTTTTTTTTCGAGATAAATGGTTTACAAAACTGCACGATTGCGCAGATATTGTTGTGTGAAAAAATCCGCTGAAACCAATAGCTGTTGCGCCGCCTGCAGCTGGACGGTTTGATGGGAATTTTCCGGTGGATCAGCGCAACCGCGTGCGCGAGTGGAACCATGAGAAATCGCAAATCAGATGATATTTCTGAACTTTGTTTTGTTTTGCAAAAATATTTCGATGCACAAAATGTGATGAATGTCATTAATGTAAAAAATCAAGACTCTTTCATTTTCAAAAAAGTTTCTCCCAGCACTCAGAGATATTCCAAACAAATTATTCTTTCAACATCCAGTTTTGGGACAAATAAGTCAGAATCCACAGTTTTGGCGTTTTGAGCCAAATTGAGTTAGGGACCATCCACGAAGGGGGGGGGGGGGGTAACAGATTCCCAAATAAAGTGCCCACGTGGTTTATGGATGGTCCCTTAAGAACGCCACCTGCTTTTTCATTCGAAAAAATCTAAAACAGTTAAAATACATGAGAATCGTGAGTATTTTCGAGAAATTACAGTATTTTGTGAAAAATTTAGTATTTTATTCAAAAAAAACTCTAAACAATGAAAATGCATGCAAAATTTCAAATCGTTTGAAACCCATATGGGTAATTCTCCGCCAACTCACACAGCAGTTGCCCCGACCCCTCTTCGATTTGCGTGAAACTTTGTCCTAAGGGGTAACTTTTGTCCCTGATCACGAATCCGAGGTCCGTTTTTTGATATCTCGTGACGGAGGGGCGGTACGACCCCTTCCATTTTTGAACATGCGAAAAAAGAGGTGTTTTTCAATAATTTGCAGCCTGAAACGGTGATGAGATAGAAATTTGGTGTCAAAGGGACTTTTATGTAAAATTAGACGCCCGATTTGATGGCGTACTCAGAATTCCGAAAAAACGTATTTTTCATCGAAAAAAACACTAAAAAAGTTTTAAAAATTCTCCCATTTTCCGTTACTCGACTGTAAAAAATTTTGGAACATGTCATTTTATGGGAAATTTAATGTACTTTTCGAATCTACATTGTCCCAGAAGGGTCATTTTTTCATTTAGAACAAAATTTTTCATTTTAAAATTTCGTGTTTTTTCTAACTTTGCAGGGTTATTTTTTAGAGTGTAACAATATTCTACAAAGTTGTAGAGCAGACAATTACAAAATTTTTGATATATATACATAAGGGGTTTGCTTATAAACATCACAAGTTATCACGATTTTACGAAAAAAAGTTTTAAAAAAGTTGGTCGTCATCGATCATGGCCGTTCATGGTCACCCGCGACAGACACGGACGACGAAACAAAGAGAAACGCAAAAAGTAACTTTTTCAAAACTTTTTTTCGTAAAATCGCGATAACTTGTGATGTTTATAAGCAAACCCCTTATGTCTATATATCAAAATTTTTGTAATTGTCTGCTCTACAACTTTGTACAACATTGTTACACTCTAAAAAACAACCCTGCAAAGTTAGAAAAAACACGAAATTTTAAAATAAAAAATTTTGTTCTAAATGAAAAAATGACCCTTCTGGGACAATGTAGATTCGAAAAGTACATTAAATTTCCCATAAAATGACATGTTCCAAAATTTTTTACAGTCGAGTAACGGAAAATGGGGGATTTTTAAAACTTTTTTAGTGTTTTTTTTCGATGAAAAATACGTTTTTTCGGAATTCTGAGTACGCCATCAAATCGGGCGTCTAATTTTACATAAAAGTCCCTTTGACACCAAATTTCTATCTCATCACCGTTTCAGGCTGCAAATTATTGAAAAACACCTCTTTTTTCGCATGTTCAAAAATGGAAGGGGTCGTACCGCCCCTCCGTCACGAGATATCAAAAAACGGACCTCGAATTCGTGATCAGGGACAAAAGTTACCCCTTAGGACAAAGTTTCACGCAAATCGAAGAGGGGTCGGGGCAACTTTTCCCGATTTCGTGTGAGTTGGTAGAGAATTACCCATATTGCAAATTATAAGAATCTGAGTATTTTCGAGAAATAACAGTGTTTTATGAAAATTTGAGTATTTCATTCAAAAAACTTTAAAACAGTGAAAATTTTGAATCGTTGATACCCCTATTTTCGAGAAAATACGGTTATTTGTAAAAAAAATTAGTATTTCATTCAAAAATCTCTAAAACAGTAAAAATACATTCAAAATTTCAAATCCTTTGATACAAGTCTTGAGAATTATATAAATTTGAGTATTTTCGAGAAAATTTATTTCATTCAAAAATCTCTAACAAAGTAAAAATACATTAAAATTTCAAATCCTTTGATACCCATATTGCGAATTATAAAAATTTCAGTCTTTTTGAGAATAAGCGGTATTTTGTAAAAAATTAAGTATTTCATTCAAAAATCTCTTAAACAGTGAAAATGCATGCAAAATTTTGAATCATTCGATACCCTTATGGCAAATTATTTAAAAATTGAGTACTTTCAAAAAAATACGGTATATTGTGTTTTTTTTTTGTATTTATTCTTTGAAACTTACCATATTATCAAAATAAAATTACATAAAGGAAGCTTAAAAATTCAACATGACAAGATTATGGTTATAGTCAATTTTAGAAATATATTAAATATAATTTATCGTCCCTTATCGTCGATCAAATTATCGCCGATAGAATTATTGGAATAACGATAAAGATAGATTATCGTTATCGTCCCGACGACAACGATAGAACTATCGTTATCGTTATCGAACCTTGATAATTTTATCGTCAACAACAATTCGTAACCCAAACGTCATATTTTCAAATCACGAGATGGAAAGTGTTTAAGTGCAATATAAGTTTGTGGTCCAGCCCATAAAAAATAATGAGTTTTAACTTTTGAATTAAAATGGAATGCCAATACTTTTGCTATCTTCACATTTTTCTGCTTTAGTCAAATTTGAACATTTTATAACTCATTTCTAAAATATTTTATGAAAGTTTTGACGAAATTCACTTTTTTCAATTACATTTAAACATGCGAAATTGTTTCAAAAAGATAGATTTTTCAACCGATTATTTTTTTTATAAAGATTAAATCTAGCTTTAAATGAACCTTTTTATTTAAAAATTATGAATTCACTTTACAGATGCGCTAAAATGCCTTTTAAAAATGGGTCAATGCGTTACATAAAATTACCTAGCGGGTCATATTTTCTGTTGGGACATTATTTGGATGCCTCTGACCCAAATAAATATAAAAAAAATATTTTGAATCAATAGAATCACTATCAAAATTTGGAATTGAAGATATTATTTTTTTTTATCTTAATTTTTTTTCATATAAAATTAAGCCATCAGGGATATTTTTAAGTTACATTATTCCAATCGCAAATTCTCAATCGAGAGTACGTTTGCCTCTTAATTCTATTTTTTATTATAGTTGTTTTCAAAATTGAGAGCGCTAACAAATGTTACTTTCAGACATTTTTTTAAGCGAGCTTGAAAATTGAAACGAAGTTTATTTAATTCCATTATTTCGTTCATCTTTCAACAAAGCCAGGGTACAAAACTCACAAAAATGTGTGCCGTAGTTTGTAATCAAACAATTCGTTAAGCATTAAATTATCAAAAAAATGACTTACTAATTTTCGATCTTGTCTATACAAAAAAAATATTTTGCGTCATGTGTTTTATTTTACGGCTAAAAACTATAGAAAAACGAATCAACTGGAGAAAAAATAAATCAAAGTTTAAAACCAATCTCCAACAACAACTGCGCATTCTCATTTCGAGAGTTAGAATGAACTTTGGGATGTCCAAAAACATGTTTAAAAAAATCAGCTAATAAAAAAATACTTAACAGAAAATTTCGAAAATTTAAATAATATGACAAGTGTGGTAACTTCAATGGTGTGTTTTGTGTTCTATCAACTTTTTGAGACAGGGTGCTACCAAATCACCGGTTTTTCTATTTTTCTTTCGAGACTAGAAGGAATTTTACCAAAAATAATACTTCTAAACAACTTTTCCATAAAAATCTTGAATACCAAATATTTCAGACACTTTTTTGTTCTAAAATATTCTATTCTTATTGCTTTAGAAAATGTTTTTAACGAATGTCTTTGGAAGAACGCATCATAAAATGAACTAAAATTTTACTTTAAATTTTATCAAAAAAAGAATCAGAGGAGGTTAATAAAAAAGTGATTTCAAAGAAGGCAAACAAACATTTCAATAATGGAAAAAAATGCTTCGCTTTTCTAGGAGACGGTGATTAAAAAAAAGAAATCATTTAAAAAATCATGTCCAATCGACAGTGAATTGTTCAGATTATAATTTTCATCATTTTGTTTTGATTTTTAATTAAATCGAGCACTTAAAATTTTTCATTGTTATTTTTACCCAGAGTTGCTTACTTTTAAAGACTGAATTCAATGACTGACCATTTACGCCGTCCATGAAACAATATTGATTAAAAATCATTAATTTTGTTTTAATGGTTTAACAATCATAAGTTGCTTATTCATCGTATGGTTGAACTTTGCTTTTGTCTTTTTTTTAAATTCTTTTGTACTATCCCTAATTCGATACGCATAATAATTATTATGATATTATTATCTTATGTCAGAGTAAAATCGAGATTTTTATCATTTTCTATGTTACTCATGGCAAAGACAATGAAAACAAAACATACTGAATACGTTACGAAGAATTTAGACAATTTTGTTCAGATCATTTCTTTTTTGTTTCGAGAACTTGGCTTAAAGTTTCATTAATATCAATTTCCGGAAAAATAAAAAAAAACCGCGCAAAATATTACTATAATGATAAGAGGGATGAATGGTTGCACTTTTGAAATAAAACAATTTATATTTATTTAATTTCAATTTTCAGGCGTCCTCCAAAACGTCCTCGGCGTCCCCGCGACTTGCATCCACCAGAACGTGGTCCGCCAGTGTCGGCTGTCCTTTTCCTGCTGGCTCGAGGGAGGCCGCCATGTTGCCGGATGTGGCGACAGCCGTTGGCTGTTCTCCTGCTGCGTCAAGGACGGTGACCTCATAACATCCGCTTCGATGCCGGCTCCGGCGTCGGCGATGTCCATCAACTCCAAGCTGGCGTACGCGGCTGCCGTTCCAAAGTCCAAGGGGTCCATGATGATGATGATGGGGCCTCCACCTCCGGGCATGGGATGGGATCATATGCCGCCACCGTTTCCCAAGGGGATGCCCTACTCGGCGGCCATGGGCCACAGCAAGAATAGCTTCTTCAAGCGCAGATCCGATCAAGTAGGGGCACTGGTGAGTGATTTTTGGAACGTTTAATTGAAATTAATATTGAACTAAGTCATTTCTATCCACAGAGTGAATGCGGAATTGCTCGAACCCCACAGAACACCCTCCAGAAGCGCATCATTGGCGGTCGGACGGCCAATTTTGCCGAGTACCCGTGGCAGGCCCACATCCGGATCGCCGAGTACCAGTGCGGCGGCGTCCTCGTGTCGCGGATGTTCGTGGCCACGGCCGCCCACTGCATCCAGCAGGCTCGCCTCAAGGACATCACGATCTACCTGGGTGAACTGGACACGCAAAATTCTGGAAAAATCGCCGAACCCCTGCCGGCGGAGAAGCACCGAGCCGAGCTGAAGATTGTCCACCCCAAGTTCCTGTTCCGGATGACGCAACCGGACCGGTACGATCTGGCACTGCTCAAGCTGACGCGGCCAGCCGGCTACAAGACGCACATCTTGCCGATTTGTTTGCCCGTGCGGCCGCTGGAGCTGGTGGGGAAGAAGGGCATCATCGCCGGGTGGGGCAAAACCGATGCCAACATGGGCCAAACGGGGACGAACATCCTGAGGACGGCGGCGGTGCCGATTATAAGTGAGTAATCTTACAGAGATTGTTGGTGAGGACATTTACAAAGCTTTGGTTTGTTTTATTTTAGGTACAAAGGAGTGTCTTCGGTGGCATAAAAGCAAACAGATCAGTGTTGAGCTGTTCAACGAAATGTTCTGCGCAGGGCACTCCGACGGCCATCAGGATGCTTGTTTGGGTAAGTTATTTTAAACAAAATAGTATTGTACGATCAGTTCCTTACTGGACTCGGTCGTTGGAAACGACCGTCGAAATATGCGGTGGGTCAGATGAGGGATTACAAATGTCAAAACCTCGCCCCCCTGACTTCGTCTCATCATCCAGCTGCAGCCTTGTTGGCAAACAAGCACGTGGTCGCATGATGGCGGCATCGAGCTAGAACTAGGGATGATCATTTAATGAAAATTGATTTTTTTTTCAAGGAAAATAATATTTTGCCAACATGATAACATTTCGCTGAAGTGTATGTTTGATGTTGGAGAAGTGATGAATGTTCAAAATTTTCAACCATATTTTTTATTTCAATTGAACTCCTTCACACCAATTGGGCACCCCTAGACCTATCCACGACCGTGAGAAGATGCTAGAAAATCCAGCTATCAGCTAAATCCACAATAGTTTATGCAACAAGAGTTGTACATTTAAGGCTAAAGAAAATCCAAAAATGGTAAAGATACTCAAAAATGGCAAAACCGTAAAGCACCAAATTTATGGGTTGAATACTTTATTAAAAAGTCGATGCGCCAACTTCTTTTTCAACCATCTATGATCTTAACTGGACTTTGGCCTTTCTATGCCTGCAAAATTGACACTTTTTTGCATTCTAATACATACTCACTAGGGTTTCACAAAAACGCGATGGAAAACTTAAGGCTATAAATGGGCTCAACCAGATTTTGATACATTTTTCGAAGAACTATGTATTCGTGCATATGCTATAGCGATTTACAGAATAAGGTCTTTTTCAGTGAAAAAAGTAAATTCTGTTATAAAATATTTCAAAACTTGTTTAAATAACACCATATTTCTAATCTAATCTAATCTAATCAGACCTTAGCGCAGCCAATCTTTCGAAGGGATCCTGGAGAGTGCCTTAGGTTAGATGACGCCTAGCACTCTTCTTGTCATTTATTAACATTTGTAGTGCGCCATTGCATCGGAATGCATTGAAACATCACAAGCGTTAAAGCGGCCAGGCCTACTACGTAAAGCCGTATCGCAGAGATGACTCGTAATTGGGTTGAGTTTGAGCACTGAGTGTTCGAACAACAACACAATTCTGAATCGACAGGGGACCTTCTGGGATGGGACATTGTATTTCCACGAATGCCCTCCCGCATAATCAAATACCAAAGGTGAAACTGTCGAAATCATAAGAAAATTATTTCTGGTATGGTTACCATTTGTGATATTGTTGATATAATGTCACAACCATATAACAAAATTAAAATGGTACTATTTCCAGAATTGTTGCACTTATCTTGACATATTCGAATGGTTGATTTTTTTTCCTACAATTTAATGAACGGTATCTATTCGTCATACGATTAGGATGGTTCGAAACAGCTATTGTTAGAACATAATTGTACTGTAGCCGGTATGATAAAAGTTAAGATACTCGGTATGATTTAGTCAAAGAAACCTAAGCGGAAAATTTCCTAAATTTCCTAAGTCCTAATAATTGAAACAATTGCACAACAATTAATGGTACGATATAATTATTCCTCATATGTTTGGTATTATTTCAAACCGTTTTTGTATGATTGAGCCAAAAATGAATTTTAGCGAAAATTTTCTTAAGTCCCAATGATTCAAACAATTGTTGAACAATTCATGGAGAAATATAACTTTTCGCCATATGGTAAGGATTTTTCGGAACAGCTATTGTTAAAACATAAGGGTACCATAGCCGACGTAGTATTTCCAACTTGAAGTTCAGCGAAAAACTCTTAAGTCCCAATAATCCAAACAATTGTACAACAATTCATGGAACGATATAACTGTTCGCCTAACGCTTAGGATTATTTGAAACAGGTATTGTATGATTGAGCCAAATGAACTACAGCAAAAAAAAAAAAAAAATCTTAAGTCCGAATGATTCAAATAATACTTTAACAATTCATGGAACGATATACCTGAATTATGGCGAAAATTTTCCTAAGTCCCAACAATTCAAACCATTGTTCAACAATTCATGGAACGATATACCTGAATTCAGCGAAAATTTTCCAAAGTCTCAACAATTCAAACCATTGTTCAACAATTCATGGAACGATATACCTGAATTCAGCGAAAATTTTCCTAAGTCTCAACAATTCAAACCATTGTTCAACAATTCATGGAACGATATACCTGAATTCAGCGAAAATTTTCCTAAGTCTCAACAATTCAAACCATTGTTCAACAATTCATGGAACGATATACCTGTTTGCCATATAGTTTGTATGTAAAGCTAATTTATTTTCGTGATAATTTTTATAAGTCCAAATAATTTAAACAATTGATTGACCATTATCAGAACGATAACTGTTCGCCATGTGATTGGTCTATAATTTATTTGTATGGTTCTACCATACATGTTACGATATATTTATGATAAATTTTGAGGCCACATTTCATAATAAAATGCATTTTAAACCGCCAAACGTAATGTAACTGAGATAGCTCAATTAGATAAGGCGGCAGCACAACGGAAAAATCAACAGGAGACATCATCATCAAGCGGTAACAAATCCCGGACATTACAAAAAAAAACGCTAACCATTAACAATCATATACTTACTGTAGACGTTGGGCCCAGAGGAAGACGCGGATTATTAATAAAACACATCACTGGCGGCTAATAACTTTTATTGCCGCCACCACTCGCGTGTCCGACCGCGGTACACTCTGATTGTCACTAACTAACTCTTCTCATCTCTAGACGTCAACCATAGTTGATCTGTCAGCCAGTGTTGACCAGGGTTAGATTCCTACATCCCTCTCTTCCTTGAAAATGATAGATACTTCACAATTGATAATTTAACAGTTTAGCAAACTAGATTGTCCTCATAATTGCCCTGATCTGAACACACGAGTGGATTTATTTTTAATCTAGTATTTGTTGATAACAATAGTATTATAATCTTATATCTTTTGCTGAGTCAAACGAGCATTTATGTTTACAGTATAATCTCTTGTCACGTCCTTTGAACTTTGAACTAAGCCATTACACTCAATGAAGTTTTGTCCTTTCACTCTCCTTTCTTAGCTGTTCAATTTAATTGTTGCTCCGTCACATTTATTAATCTTGTAATTGTAAATCCATAATTCACTACAGTTAACCGCTATCCAATCGATCCAGTACTACCTCCTCCTTCACTTAAAACAATTTAATTTAAAGTTAATAGAATGCTAAGCGTTTCCCTATTTTCCTATAATTTGAGCAATTTTAATCAATAATTTATGAGTCTAAAATCTTGTACGCAGCATTTGTCAGATAGTATTTTTTTAAAAGATTCCAATGCAAATAATATTAGATTTTATAAGACACCTGTTTCAGCCTCTTTCTAAAAAATGACTTGTTTTTTTTTTGTTCCCTTTGTTTTGAGTCCGGTAGATTTGAATGAATAAAGATAATCCTCAACTATCGTTTCACAATTCTATATCTTAAAACAATAACAGTCGCTCAAATAAGTTGTTTGCGGAAACAAGCTGGAGCAGTTCTTTGCGCTGCAAGAGCTGATGGGAAAGTACCTATGCCCTGCAGTTAAAGTCTTAGCCTTAATTAACTAACTGACAATTTTTTTCTGTGATATAAACTTAAGCTTTCCTATCCTTTTTCTTCTCCCCTAGCAAAAGCAGCAGTTGTTTTAAACAGTTTTATCTGCTCTCGCTTAATTTATTGAAATTACTGAACTTATTTCGTCCAATGATTGTATCTGAATTATTTTGTAGCTGTAAGTATCTCCAAAACTCTGCATTTTGTAATTAGTTAGGCAAAATGTATTATGATAAATGCAACTAATAAACATGAATTGAATATACATTATTTCTCATTCATTGTCTTATGGAGTTACCGAATATTAACAATTTCACGATGCCTATCAATCAGAGCCACCTGCATCAATACTCCTTCACACATTCCCCAGCATTTAATCAACCCCATAAAGCAGCGTCTCCAAAATTACTTACCACAACACCTAACTATTTGTACAATCAAATTATAACGGAATTGGGTCCGTCAACCTGACAATTCTGGAATACGAAGACAACTTCGCACCCCCAAACAGAACCCTATCTTGCAACCATCCTCCTTCAAATCTTAAGGACATCCCTTAGTTCATCAGCAGTCTCCAGGTGAGCCGCCAGTCAACTCGGCTCCGGGCCGCACACACTCCGTCCAGGTCGGCACCCCGCCCGCCTGGCTCTCTTGCCATGCGCACGACCCAAAGGATCCGATAAACCCAGGTGACTCTCTGAAAACCCGGTTTGCCGTTGAGCTGCATTAGCTCGTGGTTCATCCTTCCCCTCTGTGTGTTGTTCACGCGGAATTCGGCCTAACGCAGTAAGACCTCTCCGAACGAACTACGTGTGCTGGCAAAACCTCCTCCTCCTGTGACCTGTTGCTAATGAAACTCAGTAATAAAAAAAGTATTTTGTAGGTTTAATCACTGATTGTGTTATAGTATTTAAGAGCAGGTTAAAGTTTGGCTTTACAACTTCTACATTATTAGAACACAATATCTTGCCTCTTGTATACGTTTGATGAGTACATAACCTTAACGAATTAAAACAAACCTTCCACTTTAACGTTCCCAGATCTTTTATGGCCCCTATTGTAAGATTCTGCTCGCACCTAGGAGTCTGAAGGCTTGAATGGGAAGAGCACCCAACCCTCTTTTTACTCCTTCCACCCACGGATTCGATCTGACGATCTTTGGATTGCAAGTCCAGCCGCCGACCAGCGACTCTACCGGAGCAGGTTTGGTTTGGTGTGTTGTTTGTTCGTATATCAGGGAGACGACTTCTACGCCTGGAATTACTCTACGGCCTAACAACAACTAAGGGCGAAGACCAGCGTTTTACTCCCCATCCGAATGGAAGTCAATAGAAGATGGGAAACGAACCCCTGATCATCCGCTTACAACGCGAACAGCGTAACCATTCGACCACGCCTGCACCCAAACGAATTACCAAATACCCTAAACTTTCCTGTTACTTTTCAATCATTTCAACTGTTAACTTGTGCAAAAATGATCCCTAATGGCACTACTGAACTTCCTTAAAAATATCCTCGTAGTTTGTACCTTGAATTCCTAACTTTAACAGTAACTGTTACTTACGACAATGTTACAATGTTGACGAATACAAATCTTTCTAACTTCACCTTTCGATGATCATACACAAGCCTGCAGCCCCTACCCCAGGCCTAAATATTAACAAGCCATCTATACGCTAGGCAGAGCGAAAATCCAGAAGCCACCTCTTCATCATGCTTCCGTGTAATTATCCGCAAGCCATCTCTCCCCCAGGTATGAGTGGACAATCACAAGCCTTTTCTCCCCCAGGCCTTACAGCAGATATTCACAAGCCATCTCTCCACCAGGCATGAGTGAACATCCACCAGCCTCCTCTTCACCAGGCTTCCATGTAATCATCCACAAGCCATCTCTCCACCAGGCATGAGTGGACAATCACAAGCCTCTTCTCCCCCAGGCCTTACAGCAGATATTCACGAGCCATCTCTCCACCAGGCATGAGTGAACATCCACCAGCCTCTCAACGGCACTAAGCCATCCCCCGGCACTAAGCCAACCCCCGGCACTAAGCCAACCTCCGGCACTAAGCCAACCCTCGGCACTAAGCCAACCTCCGGCACTAAGCCAACCCCCGGCACTAAGCCAACCTCCGGCACTAAGCCAACCCCCGGCACTAAGCCAACCCCCGGCACTAAGCCAACCCCCGGCACTAAGCCATCCCCCGGCACTAAGCCAACCCTCGGCACTAAGCCAACCTCCGGCACTAAGCCAACCCTCGGCACTAAGCCATCCCCCGGCACTAAGCCATCCCCCGGCACTAAGCCAACTTCCGGCACTAAGCCAACCCCCGGCACTAAGCCAACCCCCGGCACTAAGCCAACCTCCGGCACTAAGCCATCCCCCGGCACTAAGCCATCCACCTTCGACACTAAGCCATCCATAACTTTTTAGAACAAGATCACCAGATATCAGCTGCACTGAAGGATCAACTGTATCGTTGCTTCAAATCAGCCGTACGATTTGTACACAACCTTCGCCGACGTGATACCACAGCAGCTGTCCGCAACTCTGTCCTTGGAATTGACTTGCCATCGAAATACCGCCTAAGGATCTGCAGTTTCATTAGACAAGCCGACTACGACAACCTACCAGACTACATCCATCAACACCTGCAACACAGTCAGCAGCAGTGAACCCGCTGCTTCATCATCCCTAGACACACCACTTCAAGCGGAAAAAGTGTCCTGGTTCACGGAGCTACCTGCTGGAACTCTTTACCAATCGATTCTACTTAATTTTAGTTTAACGAATAGTTAAAGTACTCAGTTTGTATGGATTATTTCTATTAATTATATTGTTCCTACATTTACTTCCTTGACCTGATAAAAAAGTTGTTAACTAACAGGTTATCGTTATAAATAAACGCACAAATTACAATTACCTAAGTACACGCGTGCAAAAACAGTTCACAAGGGCTGTCAAATTTCTAACCTTAGAACCGAGTCAGTTTCAGATTGAACTGAATTAAGCGCTGAACTGAAATACGGCAACCATGCCTAACCAGCTTCCAAACGAATGCACCAATAGAAACGCTCTTTGAATTATGCCCACAAGATTCCAATAACTTCAACCGACTACCAACTGTTTTCCATTTTGCGAGTGAAGAAATGAATCAAAATACCAGATTAACCTGTCGTCTTGTCTCTAGTGACCCTATTTGAATGAAATAAGGTCAAGACAACTTTCCTCTGACCGACTGGCATTCTCGATTGCGAGATTCCTACTCGAAACTAGGTTACCGAAAGCTTGATCGTTGAGGCAATTGCAAACCCTATTTTTACACCTTAGCTTCCATTCCATTCGAACTGATGACCTTTGGAGTCCAACTGCCTACTTGCGACTCCACCAAAACAGGACCCAGGGAAACGTCTCCTACCCCTGGACTGAGCTAACAATCAGACAAATCACGTCTCGAAAAATGCCACCGGGACCTTCTGGGATCGAACTCAAGCCGACTGAGTGAGAGGAAACTACGCTTACTCCACACCACGTGTCCCGGCTCCTCTGACCTTTATAACACAAAAAAAAGATGCTATTTAAAACTTAAATTACGGCCGTTTGTTATCCAAAACGAAGACTTTTAACACCTAAACTGAGTACAAAACTGAAAATCAAGTCAAACCTAACTGACCCTCTTTAGCCGTGTAACTATGTAAACAAATGCACAATGTGTATATTTTTCATTCAACTGCCACCGCTTACGTGTACACGCATACACTCTTACTGCTTTCACAATCTCACGCACCCGCTTACATACTTACAGATTGTTGTTCTTATAATTCCTCCTCCACCTCTTCACAAAAATTACCGTACACTACCTTAGATTTCCTGAGACACTTCCACTTTCACTGGATATTTTCTCCTCGTCGCCAATGTAGACGTTGGGCCCAGAGGAAGACGCGGATTATTAATAAAACACATCACTGGCGGCTAATAACTTTTATTGCCGCCACCACTCGCGTGTCCGACCGCGGTACACTCTGATTGTCACTAACTAACTCTTCTCATCTCTAGACGTCAACCATAGTTGATCTGTCAGCCAGTGTTGACCAGGGTTAGATTCCTACACTTACCATTCCCGTTAAATCCATAGTTCCCAGAACAATTGTAGAGTTCATTTTTTGGCTCCTCCCTTTTCAAATGGTGTCGGTAGGTGTCGGTAAAGCAGTTTACCATTTAAAATCATATTTTATTAATTTGTGGTACGGTTCACATAAAATAAAAATTGAACAGTTTGGGGTACGGTATGACTATAATCCACGAAAAAAATCCCTTGTAAAAATGTATTGTAACATAACCTAACGACCTATTTAATAAATTGTAAGATTGTTTGGGGAATGGAAAATGTACGGTTGCACCCTATTTGGTGTATTATCAAGATCATTTAGGAAAAATCATTCGACAAATGGTGACTGTATGGTTGTTGACTATGCGGGCTGGACACTATTTGCCGTGGTTATAGCGCCACAACTCGCTCTCTGTAACAGTATTCCTAGTTCCAGGCCAAGCATACCAAGTCGCCATGGCCTAGTGGTTAGCATTTTTGCTTACCAACCCAAAGGATCGAACCCCGCCTCGAGCGACTTTGACTTTTCGTTCTTATTTATCATTTCAAATTTATGTGTTCTTAACTTTCTCGTTGGAAGCAGATGGGCATCGAACCCAGAACCATTTGCTTACAAAGCGAACACCGTAGCCAGTCAGCCACGACCGCTCCCTTGTTTAAATAACTCCATATTTCACTTCAAATCATAGCGAGGGTTCCGACCAATAATGTTTTCTAATTATGTTGATTTTGAAGAACGTCATTTTTAATTGACAACATTTAAAATTGTAAATTAATTATTTTTCGTCTGGAATTTTTGCATTTTTCGATTCAATAGCCAGCAAAAGCAAATCGAAAATGCCGCAAAAATCAACATCTAAATTTTGCAGAAATTTTTTAAATAATTTTCGTAATCTAAAAAAAATGTTAACTCGGATTACTTTAAGACTTCTTATGTTTAAAAAAATAATTTTCGACTAAGGGTCAAAAGTGACAGCCATTAAAAGGTAGAAGATGCAATTTTAAAACAGAAATCTTGAAAAGGGCAGGATAAATTTTAAGCGCCAGGTTGCATTCGAAAGGGAAGATCTCAGGGGTATTTTACTTTAAAATCGAGACATTTTAAATATAAATTACCATACCATATAGCCCAAAAATTTGGCACTTTCTGTCGAATGGGGTAAAGTTTGTCAATATCGTTTTTTTTGCAATAAAAATTAAAGTAAAAATTGCTTATTTTCTGCAAGAGCTTACCTTTTCCGAATATTCGGAATAAACGATAATAAAAGACATCAAATTGGTCATAAAATCTCTGCTAAAGACAGAGGCTTTCGAATATTTGGATAGTACATTTCTTTGGAGAAATGGACTGTTAAATTAAAGTGATTTTTAAAATTATTTTCAAACATCCAGGCTTAGAAAATGTAGGTTTTTTTTAATAATTACACAAAGTTTAACAAAAAATCAATTGTTTCCTGTCTCTGAGACGAGTATCTGTGTTCCTAGTAAAGTTTTGCCAGTCCAGAATTGCTCTAAATGGTCCCAATTTCAAGTTACACCCGTTTGAAATGCTCGTTAGGACCAAAATTAGCTACTTTGTCGACTATTTTACAAAAGAACTAGTGAAGAAACAACTAAACCAATACAGTTCACTTTTTCCTCTTTCTGATACACTCCTGTTTTTTGAAATTCAATTGTTTCTACGCATATTTATAGCCATTTAAAATTATATTTTGAGTCAAATTCTTCTGGGATATCGATAATAAAAATCAAAAACGCTTTACAGATCGTTAAATAAGTTTGTCTCGGCCGACTTATTGAACATTTTTAATTTAATTTTGTCTGCTGAACCCAATCAATTAGAACCATCATTAGATTTATTCGAAAAGGTCATGTTTTTGAGTAAAAATTGAATTTTTGATATTTTTTTTTTCAAAATAAAACTTTTTTTATGTTAAAGTATGAATGAGAGATGGCTAAATGTCTAATTGATCATTTTAAGTGTATTTTTGACTGTTGAATCCATTCCCAACATTAGATATTTTAAATTTTTGAATAAAAATCATATTTTAAAATTTCTCAGTTACCACACACTTTATGACAGAAATCTAAATTTGTAATTCAATCTTAAAAATTGATGAAAATTTGCTAAACAGTGGAATCCGTCATTGATTCTTTTTGACTAAATAGATAAATTAAATAAATTAACCTTATTTGAATTATATATGTTGCTTTTCTCACCAAGGCAGGCTACGACTTGAGCGTTCCCGGAGTTACAAATTTTTTTGTAAGCGGAAATTTTTAGAAAATTATCCTGATCTTGGTTCTGATTGGAATTTTACAGCAAAATTCTGCATGACAGCAACTTGAACTTTACATATTTCACAATTAAAGTTTAATTTTCATCCAAATTGGTCATGATAAACAAAAAACGTAAAAAAACTCGATTTTTCCCTTGGTGAAAAGAGAAATGAAATAACACTAATTATTCTTCAAAAAGCTTACGAAAAATGGTGTGGTCTATTTTCATTCCATAATATCGAAATTTCTGTTGACCAACAAATAAGCATGATAAATTTCCTTTTTTTTTTGTTAAAACATTTTTTTTTATCTAAAATTAATCTTGGCATGAAATTATGAAGCGAGCTGATTAATTTAATATAATAGGAATGATTGAATAACAGTATAAAAAAAATAAAAAATACAATTTAAAATCCAATAAATCCTAAATCTTCTAACCCGCACTGTACAGTGTACCGGTTCAGAGTTCATGTTTGGAAATAGCCTACCTTAAGGCGCTTTCCAAGCATCTTTTCATTCGTGTTCATTTCATTCATTCACCAAAACATTCATTCATTCAGTTTATCCGTTCATTCTCTAACCACTTTCTGCATGCCCCTTCTACCTCCATTCATCCACGCAGGTGACTCGGGCGGTCCGCTGATCATCAACGACCGGGGCCGGTTCACGCTGATCGGCATCACCAGCGCCGGGTTCGGCTGCGGGGTGGACCACCAGCCGGGAATCTACCACAACATCCAGAAGACGGCCAAGTGGATCCAGAACATGATCCTGACGGCGAGTTGAGCGCGACGGAGATTTTTGGACAACCGGGCGTGGTGCTGTAATTGGAAATTATCAGTATTGAATTTTTCTTTCTTTTAAAAGAAGTTGATGAAAGGAAAGGAAATTAACTGCTTTCTTAGTGATTGTAAACTCTGTTTAATAAAAGTAGTGAGCACGCTGTACCACGAAAGAGCTTCTTTCTTAGTTACATTTTTTTTATACTCATTGTCATGACAAGCTGTAATGTGATTTATTCTATGATGTTTTAAACACTTCTGTGGCAATTTTATTTTTTACTCTTTTTTTAAACGTTAGGGCTAGAAACTTCGTCCTTGGAATCGGTGGGTGATACTAAACTTACTATAGAAACATGTGCTGTAGCTTACCTTAATTTACTAATCATTTCACGCACAATCTGACAATCTGTTTATCAGCTTTAGAGCGTAGAATCAATCAACTAATTGTAGGATTTATTTATTCAAACCAATACAAAAAATACAAAAATCAAACAATTCTGTACCATTTTCTTCTAAAACAATTCGAAACTCCATCTAACGCAAACCATTCATCAGTTCCGTCAAGATTCAAGCGGATGACAAAAAAGCAGCAGCGCAGACTGTTGCCACTATCATTACCAAATAATTGACACTTAAAAGTTAGATTATGCTGCGGGCAGCAATCGTAACCTCTCTAGAGAGGGAAAAAAAGCCAGCGCGATTGAGTAACTTCCGTGGAGGTCAGGTAAAAAGTTCCCAAAAAAAAAAGCGTGGAGGCCTTAACACCTCCGTGAAACAATAAGATTCAGCCACGGATCACGGACAGAAGAAATATGGATATATTCGTGACAAGACACGGCAGTGATGCTCTCTCGCTGAGGGTTGTAAACCGGCCATGAAGGAAGAGGTTTGTACTAAGGCTTTGGAGGGAGGGGAAAAAAAGTATCACACAGAAGAGAGCCATTACGAAAGCGCTTTTTTTTTTTGGTTTTCGATATGGTTGCATTTGAAGTAAAAAAGTAAATTTTATTTCTTTTTTGCTTAAGTCATACAAAAAAATATTTGATCAATTTTGATCTGAAGTTAACTTCAAATCAATATTTGGGTCATTCCTTCTTAAGAGCGAGTCCACGAGCAAAGCATACCCATCTCGCATCGACCTCACCAATCTGCCTGAAATTTTCAGGGGTTGTTTGTACATATAAAACTAGCATCTGGCCAAAATATGAGCACTCTAGGTCAACGGGAAGTGGGGCAAATCGGGACACAATGTTTGAAGGTTCAAAAACGTCAAAAATCTTAAAAAGGCTGTAACTTGGGCAAAATTCAATTTAATTTAAAAATTCAAAATGCATCTGAAAGGGCTTAAAAAATGCAACAAAATGCAGGATAGAGCACCCCAATTGGTTAAATCTAAAGGGAGTTAATGACATTTTAGTGAAAAAATAGCATAATTTTCAAACTCAAATAAAAAAGTGTTCCATCCAGATATCAACTCGGTTCGACCTGCAGCTTGTAGGGGACATCTGGGACTACCATCTGAGACTGAGAACGCTTTGGGTAAGGCAGTTTAACATATTAAATAGACACTTTTACTTTTAGTGAATTTTTTGGTTGTAAATTTTTGCTCGGGGGACCCCTTAGATCCCATTTTCTGGTGATAATTTTATCATATTCGTGTTCCTGAGACAATTTCACAATAGAAACATGCATAAAAATGTTTATTTTCATCCATTTTAACCCTTTAAAAAATGAAAGTTAAAAAAAAATCTTCGATTCACATTTATTGAAATTCAAGTTCGTTTCCAAGGATACTAGATGACACCAGAAAAAAAGCAGCATCTCAGCCCAAGTTACAGCCTTTTTACGATTTTTGACGTTTTTGAACCTTCAAACTTTGTGTCCCGATTTGCCCCACTTCCCGTTGACCTAGAGTGCTCATATTTTGGCCAGATGCTAGTTTTATATGTACAAACAACCCCTGAAAATTTCAGGCAGATTGGTGAGGTCCAAACGACGTCCCATACAAAGGGGTATGCCCTGTTCGTGGACTCGCTCTTAAGTGCTGCCAGATATGAAAGTTGTGAAATTGAAGTTTTAAAATGTATTTTAAACTCTTTGGATGATCACATGCGGGAAGTTTTAAGTTGGAACGTCCTGTATAGCTTAACAAATGTTTTACTAATCCTTCCATTTTCTACAAAATATTACGTAATCTGAAGTAATATCTTTTAAAATAACAATTAAATGTCGCAAATTGAATTCGTGCCAAAACAATTTTAAGATCAATGCGTTTCTAAAAAACCTCAATGCAAAAAAAACGAAATATTTATTTTTGAGAAAACGATTTGTAAGATCTTAAAACTATCTTTATGTTTTGGGCATAAATTCAATTTGTGAAATTTGGTTATTATGTTGACCATAAGTTTTCTTCTTAATTTTTCTCTTAGAAAAATGCATTTTAAAAATGAGGTTTTTCAAAAATCAAAAAAGGGAGTGCTACTGGCGCGGGGTGGACTAAATGCCACCAAACTTGGTATTAGGTAAAAAATTAACCCAAAAAATACGTTATTTTATGAATATTGACAACATGACATGCAACAAGTCAAATCACCTATCTAGAGATTGTCTTACAAGATAATAGTTTACATTTTACATGCTTTTTGAAATTAAAAATGTATGCAAAATTTACTTTTGGTGATTTTTTAGGTCGAAGCCCGCCTAGAGGTTGGATTAGGTCTAAGAGAATTAAGTTAAAACTTTTTTTCATAACTTACTCGGAAGAATGTCCCAAATAATTTAAAATAATTCGACCATCACTGAAATATGGATGAACCAAATTGACTTGAAATACGCTCAGATTTTTTTTAATGCTGTAAAGAAGCGTCAAACAGTAATAAATCACAATTTTACTGGAATTTTTCTAAACATTTCGAAAAAAATATATATTTTTTGGGAATGAAGAATAGCCTGTCCTATTTAGAAGCCATGTCAAGGAATTCTAGGTGTTCATTTCCTAAATGATAGATTAGATTAGATGTTAGGAGCAAGGTTCTTTTAAGAAAAGAAAAAAAATTGTCGCACCCCCTCTTCACTTTACTTCAACAAAAACACTTTTTTGAACAAATTTTCTAAAATCACTTTTAAAACGATTGGTTTTTGTCCATAGATTAAGGTCGTTGGAAATATTGTTTTTAGTGTTTTTTTAGTAAAGTGAAGAGGGGTGCGAGAAAGTTTTTTATTTTTTTTTCTTGTCTAAGAAAGCATTGTTCCTGACATCATAATCTATCATTTGGGAAGTGAGCACCTAAAATTCGTCGACATGACCTAAACATGAGAATTTTTCGAAAAGCTCAGAAAATTCTAGTAAAATTGCTTAAGAGAAATTTAAGGTCAAATGCTGTTTGATCAAATACAGCGAATAAAAGAAATAGAAATAAGCAAATATAATATATTCTATTTCCAATAAGCAACTAATGGTCCAATTTACAATGTTAAAAAATGAAACATTTGAGAGATTTTATGATCATCTAAAAAAAATATTTTGAATATCTTGATATCAAGACTTACATTTCAAAAAGACCAAACATTCAATATTATGCCCATTTAAAATGTGAGTCTTTTCTGAATAGTCCTCATAAATACCTACAACATTGCCAAAGCACCAAATCGATCAGAAAATTCCTCCAAAAATTAAAGATTTTCGACCCTTTTTGAATGAATAGCTGCCAAAATTATACGGCAGCTTCTTTGGTCATAGGAAAGGCCTCCACAAAGTTTGACCCGAACAAAAAAAAAAATATTATCGAAATTGGTCGATTTCGTAGAGAATTGAAATAACTCCCTCTTGTGCAGTTTTTGGTACAAGTTGGAAATTTTTTTTTTGTCAGCACAAGTTGTAAATTTATTTAAGAAGGCTTTTTCCAGTTGAATAAATACGAAAAGGGCTGAAGAAACCAAGTTTTGAAAGAAGTTGCAGACACAAATTTACTTCAGTTAACCGTTTATTTTCGTATCTGTTGTGTCATGTCGAATTCCATTTTTTTTCTATTCGACAATCGAAAGAGTAATTTTATGTAATTTTAAACATTGTTATTTTTATTGACGACAGTTAGGCCATTTATCCACTGTAAAATAGCAAAATAAGTAGGGATGTTCAAAACGGATTTGCAAAAAAACTGCATTCTGTACGTTTCTAAAGATGATTTTATTTTTAGGATAGATAACAGAAATGTTTATTAACATAAACATATTATTTTTAAATTTCAATAGAAAAAAGTCGGAGAATATTTTCGATTTTAAAATTATCTCCAAAATATGATATTGTAATTATTTTCTATTAAGATGCTTTTTTGCAAAAAAAAAGTACGATTTTTTATGTGATTAAGTATGATTTTGGGTTTTTTTTTACAAATTCCTTTAATTCTTAAATATTTGTTGCAACATTTATAGATTTCCAATTCTCATTTGAATTATAAATCAAAAAATGTAAGGGAAATCGGAAAAGGAAATTTCGATATACTTTGAACATTTAAAACATAGTTGATGCACTTTGACGGCTCATTTGCAGCGTCATCCCACCGTAAACCGGCTTGAAAAAAAAAGAACAATTTAAAACTACTACCAATCAAAAAAGCTCACAATTTCCCACTACCCTAGACATTTTCCGCACTCGCTCGCGTTCACCCTTTCGGAACTAAAGTGTCCGAGTTTTTCTTCCACCACAAAATCAGCTGATCCGCCGTCCACCGAGAAGTGTTTGTTTGTTTGCGTACAGGAAACATGTTCGTACGAACCTCCCCAGCCCAATGCCGGACTTTTGCTTTCTAACCACTTAAACGACTGCCCGACCAACCCGCTGCCCACAAACACAGCCCTGGTCCTTCAATTTGTGCGCTGTTGCTGTTGGGAAATGATCCATAACATGCAAAAAAAAAACTTGCAAAAAAGAGCTTTTACTGCCTTGAATGGCAAAAGAAAAAAGAGGAAAAGTTTGAACGCAAAAGAAAACAAAAGTCGAAAATTTATTGTCGTTTTTTTTCGCGGCACACAAACATTTACACACACTGCACAAGTACAAACAAAAGGCCGATAACGACCCACACGAAGATGGGTTGCAAAATTTAAATTGCTTCGTTGATCGTCACTCATCATCGCGAACAGCTTCCGAAGTACCTTCGGCACTAAAGTGAGTGAGTTACACTGTCAAAAAATCTTGATGAAATTTAAATTAAAGCTTACACGATATTCCATGTAAAGTTACGTTGTGGAAATAATTTGGCCAAATTATAATATTTCAACTTATTTTTTGCAGTGATAACTCACAAAAGAAAAAAAAAAAGAGAAAAAGGTTAACGTAAGAAGAAACCCGACAAAAGAAAGAGAGGAAAATGGCGCGTGATTGAAGAATTGCTCCCCCAATTATCACCTATCCATTAAAATGATAGCACTTTCAGCCTCTTGCATGCTCATGCTGCGCATGCTCTTGCTTATTACGTGCAGAATCGGTAATGACCTCCGTTTCGGGCCAACCCGATCGCACCCAGACCCTGGCCAGCTTCGGCTGATTTCGTAATGAGAGAGGATCAGTTTCAAATTGGCGTGCGCGCGCGCGTCGATCGTTCGTGTTGTTTTCGAATTATGGTAATTTTGCTGTCATCTGCTTCTCTTTTTCTTTCTAGGACTTCTCTTTCTTTCTCTCTGGTAGAGCTGGTTCCATTTGATTATCTGCTGAATGGAATTTATCGCCAGTTTAGTGGAATTTACTATTTAAAGACCCTGCAAGATTGATAAAGTTAAATCAAAATTATGTAACCTTCGAGCGAAGAAACCGGAAATGACATGTTTTGAGGAAGTCAACAAAAATAAAACACACAAACACACAGAAACCTGTTAACATTAAGAAAATTTACATCGATTAAAAATGTTAATTTCTTGTTTTCCCACAGACCATCATCACACACACACGCATTTACGAGTTTGCGTGTGCCGGCCGGAGCATGGTTGGGGGGACACTTAAATTACCCTCCAGGGCAGCTTGGCCGGGCTCCGCAGTGGTTTGTGGTCATTATCGGGAGCGCTTTTCACTGCGCTTTGGCACTGTTGAGCTGTGACGGCGGTGGTTGACGTATGTACAGTATAAAGTTTACCTACAGAAACCGCATGAATGAGATGAACATTGTTGTTGGGAGCGTGCAAGGAAAAAAACATTTGCGATACGGTGCGTCAGAATTGGAATAAATCATTGATTTATTAATAAATTGGTGATGCATCGTAAGAGTGAAATTCCAGTATAAAAACTAACTTAATCCACCTATGTGGTTGATGCCTTCCTCACTTTTTACCAACAATCGTTAATATGAGTGGTTTGGACACATATTTCAGCTATTTATTTAGGTCCAGAAAAATAAGTACACAGATATAACTTAAGTTGTCATAACTCGAGACAGGGTTGCCAGATTTTCAATTACGTGGACTCGTTGGAAAGGTCTCTTGATTACCTAACCAACGATGGGTCGGATGATGGTTCCGGACATCGTTTACATGCATTTAAGTGAGATCCGGCTTCAAAAAAGTACATAAATATCACTTCAGTGGTCATAACTCGAGACAGGGTTGCCAGATTTTCAATGTTGTGGACTCGTTGGAAAGGACTCTCGATTACCTAACCAACGATGGGTCGGATGATGGTTCCGGACATCGTTTACATGCATTTAAGTGAGATCCGGCTTCAAAAAAGTACATAAATATCACTTAAGTGGTCATAACTCGAGACAGGGTTGCCAGATTTTCAATTATATGGACTCGTTGGAAAGGTCTCTCGATTACGTAACCAATGATGGGTCGGATGATGGTTCCGGACATCGTTTACATACATTTAAGTGAGATCCGGCTTCAAAAATGTACATAAATATCACTTAAGTGGTCATAACTCGAGACAGGGTTGCCAGATCTTCAATGTTTTAGACTCGTTGGAAAGGTCTCTCGATTACCTAACCAACGATGGGTCGGATGATGGATCCGGACATCGTTTACATGCATTTAAGTGAGATCCGGCTTCAAAAAAGTACATAAATATCACTTAAGTGGTCATAACTCGAGACAGGGTTGCCAGATTTTCAATTATATGGACTCGTTGGAAAGGTCTCTCAATTACGTAACCAACGATGGGTCGGATGATGGATCCGGACATCGTTTACATGCATTTAAGTGAGATCCGGCTTCAAAAAGTACATAAATATCACTTAAGTGGTCATAACTCGAGACAGGGTTACCAGATCTTCGATGTTGTGGACTTGTTGGAAAGGTCTTTTAATTACCTAACCAACGATGGGTTGGATGATGGATCCGGACATCGTTTACATGCATATAATTGAGATCCGGATATATGTGAAAACACATTTTTATACATAACTTTTGAACTACTTATCGAAACTTCAAACAATTCAATAGCGATGTATGGGACCCTAAACCAAGTCGAATGCAACTGGTTCGATCAAAATCGGTTCAGCCAGTGCTGAGAAAACTTGGCAAGATTTTTGAACACATACATACATACACACACACACACATACACACACACACACATACACACACACACACACACATACACACACACACACACACATACACACACACACAGACATTTGTTCAGTTTTCGATTCTGAGTCGATATGTATATATGAAGGTGGGTCTTCGAGCTTTTAATAAAAAGTTCATTTTTAGAGCAGGATTATAGCCTTACCTCAGTGAGGAAGGCAAAAATTATGATTTAATTACTCCTGAGATTGTGGACAGGCTTGTAAAAAGTAATGTTGTAAAAGTAATGCGTGTTGTAAAAAGTAGTGTGTGCTGGAAAATATAAAAAATTACATCATTTCTCGATTCAATTTTCAAAAGGTCCTATCTGCAAAGGAAACCAATAACTCATAGGTTGTTTTCTAAATTTTATATGCAATTGCACCTTTTTCCATACAAAATAAACGTTAAATTACATCGAAAAAGAGGTCATACTCAACCTTCTAAAATTAAAAAGCACTGCTCATGAAATCGAGCGATCCAACAAAATATTTTTTTTTCATTATTCACATTAATGCAAAATTTTACTTGAAATCTACGATTTGCGTGAAACTTTGTCTAAATGAGTAATTTTGGTCCTTGATAACGAATGCGAGGTCCATTTTTCGGTATCTTGTGACGGAGGAGCGGTAAAACCCCTTCCATTTATGAACATGCAAAAAAGACGTGTTTTAAATAATTTGCTGCCTGAAATACTGATGCTATGAAAATTTGGATTCAATGGGACTTTTATGTAAAATAAGACGCCCGATTTGATAACATTCTCAAAATCACTAAAAAAACTATTTTTCATCGAAAAAAACACAAACACAATTTTAAAAACTCTCCTGCAAACTAAAAAAACACGAAAATTTAAAATGAAAAGATATTGTAAATAAGAGAAGAACCTTCTGGGTTATTTTAGGTTCCAAAAGAACATGAAATTTCCCTTAAAGTAACATGCCCTTGAAAAAAATTGTAGATGAGTAACGAATGGCAGAATTCTCAAGCTATCTTTTTATTTTTTTATTTTCGATGAAAAATACGTTTACGAGTACGCCATCAAATCGAACGTCCAATTTTACATTAAGGTTCATTAGGCACCACATTTTCATATCATTACTATTTTAGGCTTCTAAATATTGCGGAAAATTTTGCCAATATCAGACTATTTATCAGATTTTCTTTTTAAAAATATTAAATTAAATCATATGTTTTTAGAAATCAGAAGATTTAAACTTGGTTTGTTTAAGATAAAATTTCATTTGTTTAAAAGTATTATTTTTGATCTTTAAAATCAAGTCATTATTCTAAAATCAGATTTTTTATTGATCCCCGTTTTATTTTCGCGAAATTTGATCACTCGGTTTGATAGTTCACATGGAAATTTAAAATTATTCACATTTATCTTATATTTCTGACAAAAGAATACAAAATATGCGAGTTGTTGTGGCTTTCTCAGTCAATAAAACGGATCAAACGATGTTGTTGTTTGAAATTACCCGAAGTTTCGTCTTGGGTTCGAGTGTTTTTCAAAGAGAACTTATATTTTGATTGGTTGAAAAAAGTTTAAATTCATATCAAAGAAATGAACAAACTCTTTATTGCATACCAGTCTAAAACAAACCTACTGCAACATATTGTTGATTTTTTTTTTAATTTTTTGCTCGTCATTTTTTTTGTTTTCTGCTTAAATAAAAAAAAATGGTTTAGTTTAATTTTTTTGCATTTTAATCTCAAATAAATTTCTTGAATAAGGGAGGTGTAAACCTTAACCCTCTACAACCTAACCCCGCCTTTAGACGGGCTTCGATCTAAAAAATCGCCAAAAATCAATTTTCCAACCGATTTTTGATCTTTTAAAAGCATTGGAAAGAAGAATCCTTCAAATTTTAGAAAATTTATGGGTTGGAAGTTTAACTTGTTTTATGTGACTTTGCCAATGTTTTTAAAAATGTCAATTTTCTAGGGGTGAACTTTGGCTGAGTTTTTTACTAACATTTTCTATACTTTCAGTAAACAGAAGTATGCAGTAATTTTTGTAGTGTCCCAGAGTAGGCCTCTACGCATTGTTTTGCAATTTAAATGATGATGGTGCCATTCTATAGCAGAAAATGTAAAAAACATACAAAAAATTGAAAAAGTGACTGTAAAAACGTGAAAAAAATTAGATAGGCACAATGTATTTATATTAGGTGATAGAATAGGCCAAATACTACCAAAAACAAACATAAACTAAACAAGATAAATGCAAATTAAAATATTAAAAATAAAACAAGAAAAACATAAAACAAGAGAAGTAAAGTTTTTCGTAGAACAAAAGTTGCTCAAAATGACCTCCTGAACACGGAAAAAATAAATATTTTCGAAAAAAAAATTTGGGCAGTAGAGGGTTAAAGAAATAGTGGGGATGATATTCAAGACTATTAAAGTAATATAAATGATATTGGCTAGACATGAATGTTAAATAATAATTTGATTACGATTTTTAAAAACATGTAAAAAAACTAACTTAATCCACCTATGTGGTTGGAGCCTTCCTCACAAGAATGGCTGTACACAAGTTTCATCTATATTTTAGATCTTCAATATTTTGGACTCGTTTGAAAGGTCTTTTGATAACCTAATCAACAATGGGTCGGATGGTGGATCCGGACATAGTTTATATACATTTAAGTGAGATCCGGCTTCAAAAAAGTACATCAATATCACTTAAGGGGCCATATCTCGAGACAGGGTTGCCAGATCTTCAATGTTTTGGACTCGTTGGAAAGGTCTTTTGATCACCTAACCAACAATAGGTCGGATGGTGGATCCGGACATAGTTTACATACATTTAAGTGAGATCCGGCTTCAAAAAAGTACATCAATATCACTTAAAGGGCCATATGTCGAGACAGGGTTGCCAGATCTTCAATGTTTTAGACTCGTTGGAAAGGTCTTTTGATAACCTAACCAACAATAGGTCGGATGGTGGATCCGGACATAGTTTACATACATTTAAGTGAGATCCGGCTTCAAAAAAGTACATCAATATCACTTAAAGGGCCATATCTCGAGACAGGGTTGCCAGATCTTCAATGTTTTGGACTCGTTGGAAAGATCTTTTGATTACCTAACCAATAATAGGTTGGATGGTGGATCCGGACATAGTTTACATACATTTAAGTGAGATCCGGCTTCAAAAAAGTACATCAATATCACTTAAGGGGTCATAACTCGAGACAGGGTTGCCAGATCTTCAATGTTTTGGACTCGTTGGAAAGGTCTTTTGATCACCTAACCAACAATAGGTCGGATGGTGGATCCGGACATAGTTTACATACATTTAAGTGAGATCCGGCTTCAAAAAAGTACATCAATATCACTTAAGGGGCCATATCTCGAGACAGGGTTGCCAGATCTTCAATGTTTTGGACTCGTTGGAAAGGTCTTTTGATAACCTAACCAACAATAGGTCGGATGGTGGATCCGGACATAGTTTACATACAGTTAAGTGAGATCCAAATATATGTGAAAACACATTTTTATACATAACTTTTGAACTACTTATCGAAACTTCAATCTGTATAAAACTCGATCTATGGGACCCTAAACCAAGTCGAATGCAACAAGTTCGGGTCAAATCGGTTCAGCCAGTGCCGAGAAACATGAGCTAGTTTGTTGGTCACATACATACATACACACACACATACACACAGACATTTGTTCAGTTTTCGATTCTGAGTCGATAGGTATACATGAAGGTGGGTCTACGACGTTTTTATACGAAGTTCATTTTTAGAGCAGGATTATAGCCTTACCTCAGTGAGGAAGGCAAAAGAACCAAATCAGAGAAATCTTATTAGCTGTATAAGTAGAAAATAAACAAAAACTAATCAAAAACATTTCAGATTTTTAGTGAAAGTAGTAAATAGTAAAAAAAAAACATTTTTTTGTTTGTTCTTTTCTGATCTAAAGGAATAATTTGAAGATGTTTCCATGAATTAAATTTAATATAGCTTCTTGATAATAATTTTAGTTTTTATAAAGTGAGATGAAATCCTCCCAAAATATTTTTACGAAGCAAAATGTCACAGAAATAACAGGTTATTTCAACCATTATGACTGGAAAAGATTTTTGATCTTGCTTTGATTTAATAAAATGAAAAAAGATCAAATAAGTTAGCGAAAGCTATATTATTCGAATATTAAAAAAGCATTTCAATAAATGAGAATACGCATGCCTAGCATTTCGTTTTAAGATATATAGAGCCCATCCATAAAAAAGTGGATTTTTTTGGAAATCGAGGACTCGATTGTGAAATTTGCAATTTTTGAGCGTGAAATATCACCAAGCCTAATTATCATTGAACATGATTAACCTTTTATTGCAATGCGTATTATTGGTCAGTTTTGATTATTTTACTCGAAATCTTTATATTAGCTTTATTATACAGTAGATAATGCCAAGTTTAGAACAACCTTAAGTGACTAAATAAGGCAAAGAATTAAAAAAAAGAATTGCAAGATATTACAAAATATCAACGAAATCGATTTTTTCCTGAAGATTTACGTTTTTATCCGATCTGTGGTCCAAAGATTCCATAAAATTAATATATAAATGTTTTGGTAAATATGATTTTTTGGTCGTAAATGAGATCAGGCATGATAGGATTGAAATTGTGATAGAGAAATAATGTCAAGGTAAATAGTAAACATTTTTGGGTTGTTTATTGAATTTGTTGGTTGAAGTTCAGAATATTCAAGACGGTTTCAAAAACACCCAAAAAGTGACAAATTTAAATTTTGTTTATTAAACCTTAAAAAAAAAGCTAGATAAGTTATTAAGTTATTTAAGAAAGTTTTTTACATATATGCCCTATATTAGGAAGTTCAATAACAGTCATTGAGTGAATCACTCAATTTTGGTCCAATAAGTATTTTTAAAAACAATTAAATTAAATAAAACAAAATGAGATTCTGGTACAATTCGATAAGTTGAATCAAATATTTAACGTTTGTCAGAGTGATTCATTTTCCTTGTAAGTTGAAAATAGTTGTGCTTATATTACATTTTTTTTATTTGGAATACATGTTGTTATATTTATCGTAAAATATTGTTTGCTGGATTAAATCACTGATACCACAAACCCTCAACATTAAGTTATTGAGCAATTCTCTACGAAATCGGTCTTTTTTCTTTAATTTTAATTTTTGTATTTTTTAATCCGACTGAAACTTTTTTGGTGCCTTCGGTATGCCCAAAGAAGCCATTTTGCATCATTAGTTTGTCCATATAATTTTCCATACAAATTTGGCAGCTGTCCATACAAAAATGATGTTTGAAAATTCAAAAATCTGTATCTTTTGAAGGAATTTTTTGATCGATTTGGTGTCTTCGGCAATGTTGTAGGTATGGATAAGGACTACACTGGAAAAAAATGATACACGGTAAAAAAAAATTTGGTGATTTTTTTTATTTAACTTTTTATCACTAAAATTTGATTTGCAAAAAAACACTATTTTTAATTTTTTTTATTTTTTGATATGTTTTAGAGGACATAAAATGCCAACTTTTCAGAAATTTCCAGGTTGTGCAAAAAATCATTGACCGAGTTATGAATTTTTTAATCAATGCTGATTTTTTCAAAAAATCGAAATATTGGTCGCAAAATTTTTCCAACTTCATTTTTCGATGTAAAATCAAATTTGCAATCAAAAAGTACTTTACTGAAATTTTGATAAAGTGCACCGTTTTCAAGTTAAATCCATATTTAGGTGACTTTTTTGAAAATTGTGGCAGTTTTTCATTTTTTTAAATTAGTGCACATGTTTGCACACTTTTGGAAAAAAATATTTTTGAAAAGCTGAGAAAATTCTCTATATTTCGGGCCAAACATTCAATATTACGCCCTTTTAAAATGTAAGTCTTGATTTGAAAATTTTGAAAATAATGTTTTCGAAGAGATCGGAAAATTTCACAAATGTTTCATTTATTAATATTGAAAATCGGACCATTAGTTGCTGAGATATCGACATTAAAAAATCGTGGGCTGTTTGAGTGAGACTTAGAATTCATCAATTTTCCTGTTTTTAACTCTTTGCATTGCAATATCTCAGCAACTAATGGTCGTATCAACAAAGTCCGAAGAAGCAAAATATAGAGAATTTTCTCAGCTTTTCAAAAATATTTTTTCCAAAAGTGTGCAAACATGTGCACTAATTAAAAAAAATGAAAAACTGCCACAATTTTCAAAAAAGTCACCTAAATATGGATTTTACTTGAAAACGGTGCACTTTATCAAAATTTTACTATACCCTTTTTCAGCCTATTTCTATTATCGGCCTATCAGCACTTTGATCACAAATTACAGCTTTCATAATGTGTTTTTGACTGTTCCAAAGTAATAAATAGCTCAAATAAAAGTGAGCAAGCAACTCTCCATTGTGATTCATCTGAAAATGTTGATTTAATAGCGGAAAACGGCAAAAGTGATGAGAATTGGTCGAACGGCTTAGAGTAATTAAAATGGGCATATTTCCCCTAGTACTTTTTGATTGCAAATTTGATTTTACATCGAAAAATGAAGTTGAAAAAATTTTGCGACCAATATTTCGATTTTTTGAAAAAATCCGTATTGATTGATATTGAATTTTTTAATTCATAACTCGGTCAATGATTTTTTGCACAACCTGGAAAAATCTGAAAAGTTGGCATTTTATGTCCTCCAAAACATATCAAAAAATAAAAAAAAATAAAAATAGTGTTTTTTTTTGCAAATCAAATTTTATTTTAGTGATAAAAAGTTAAATTAAAAATCACCAAATTTTTTTTACCGTGTATCATTCTTTTCCAGTGTAGTCCGTATCCATACCTACAACTTTGCCGAAGACACCAAATCGATCAAAAAATTCCTTCAAAAGATACAGATTTTTGAATTTTCATACATCATTTTTGTATGGACAGCTGCCAAATTTGTATGGAAAATTATATGGACAAACTAATGATGCAAAATGGCTTCTTTGGGCATACCGAAGGCACCAAAACAGTTTCAGTCGGATTAAAAAATCGAATGACCGAAATCCTAGAGAACTGCTCTATTTAAAAAAAAAAACCAAGCATAATTTTTCGAACATCAATCAAGAAAAAAATATATTTCAACTACGCATTCCACGTTTTTAGCAACACATTTTTATTGTTTAGACAATTGGAAGGATTGAAAACTTCATCATTTATTTCGTGAATTTCCTGAAAATGTCTTTCAGATATTAAGAATTTCGCAAAAAAAAACATAATGTTCTAGGAGCAATACTTAATAATTTCATTGGTTAGTCAATTTAATTTTATATAAGAGAACGCATTGAAAATTTTAGTTTTATTTAAAAATATATATACAGCGTCTCCACATCAAAACAGAGGAGTCACAAGTGCTCCGTTTTGGCTCAAATTTGGCATGGGAGTTTGTTGACCAACATAATAAGATTTTCATTTTATTTTTTATTTTTTTGCGATAAAGGTGGTCCGCTTTGCAAAATAAATGTATTAGGCTTTAAAGAAAAATACAAAGACTAAAACCTGAAAACCTATTCCAAAACAGTTCAAAAGAAAACTTTATTTGTTGATTTTTTAAGGTCTCGGAACCAAGAGCCCGTATCTGAAAATATGTTTTTATGATTTTCAGAAAGTTTTACGTAACATATCCAAACATGTGAATATTAATGCGCCACAAGCGCAAATGAGGTTTATATTATTTGAAGCAATAGATCCAATTTTAAATGAAATTGGTTAAGACTGATCCACTGATAGCCGAGCCTGAAGTTGACGGAAAAAAGGTGTTTCATGCAAAAATTACATTTTTGAATCAATAAAAATATCTTTTCAAGGTCGAGTTTTGAAGCTTTTGTACGTAAGACAAAGTTAAATTTCCAATGAGAATCTATGTTTTGGAAATATTTGGGTGAAAGAAGCACACTTTACTGACAAACCGTTATAAATTTAGCTTTGTTTTGATCCAGGTTTTTCTGGGCACCCTAGTCTTGAAAAAAGGTTTACCGTTAATAGGTGAAACATAAATCTAAATCCTTTCTATGCCATCCAGTATCAGTTTTGTGTACGAGGTAATTGAAAGGAATGGAGAATATATCGAAAAATAGAGGAATATCGAACCTAAGATCACAAACAAGAGGTATATCATCTAAAAAAATCTGGATTAAATATCAAATATTGGGATTTTCCAATTTTTTGGATTTTAATCAAATATTTTCCAGCTGATACACCGCACGCCACAAGAAATCCTTGTTTGCCGTGCCGTTTCATTGTACCATGCGGTTACCATCATACTTGGCTTATTTTTGTTTTGTAGCTTTGTTGCCACAGCTCATTTCACTTTCAGCACCAGCAGCATCCCAGCCCAGCCCAGTGCTGCCATCATCTCATCTTTCCCAGCGGCTGCTGCTGATACCACCTCTCGCGGTCCAAATTTCGTCTGTCTCAGTGTGGCCTCCTGTCGCCGCCACGGCCAGCTTCCGAATCAGTCTGTCGTCAGTCGACGGTCGTTCGTCGTCCAACTCGGTTATCACATCAGCAGTCGGTCGGTCTGTTCGGGGTTACACCACTTTCCATGTAAATTTTGCCTGCAACGAGGATTCGGGGTCGGTCCATGTAAAGTGAGTGTATTTCATGGTCGGTTATGTAACGCTGACTGGCCGTCGTGTGAGCTTTGTAGGAAGTAGTGGCCACACAAGAGAGAGAGAGAGTGAGGTGTGGAAGGTGGTTCGTAGTGAAATTACCTGTTGCAGTCGCTGCGAGGTGGTTCCACCTCCTCCTCCTTTAAACTCTTGGGGAAGAGAGCTTTTGGGCTGGCCGAAGAAATCGTCGATCGGCAGTCGGTTATTAGTCGTGTGGACGCGTTTCGTTACGGTCCGTTCTCGACGATCTTTGATTCGGCGGAAAATTTCGCGCACGTGAACACGTGGTTGTGAAGTGTAAGTGAGCTGTGTGATTGATGGGAGAAAACGAAAATAAAGCAAATTAATTAGGCAATTAAATCGAAGAAAAAGTGCCATTCTTTGCTCAAGTGATTGAAACAAACAGAAACAAAACAGTGAGGAACAAATCGGAAAACGGAAAACCAAACACAAACAAACAAAAACAAACAAAAAACAAGCGCACATTGAACTGATCGGCTCGATATAATACGTATTATAGCATTCGAGGGGTCTCGTTTTTTGTGCAATAAAACCCCCCTCAGCGTGTGTTTGTGTGTGAAAGTGAAATTGAATTGAGACATCGACGTTGGTTGGCCGGCTGTCGGCTGTTGTACCGAGAGTTTGGTCATTTCGGATCCCGGCCCGGCTTACGTTAATCCGTCGTACGGCGAAGACCAGTTGACGACTTTTTATCGTAGCTGGCCAGCCGTTGAACTGTGTAATACTAGCAGGGTATGAACGGGAAGGACGTTGGACGTTGGGAAGATTGTGGTGATTTGAGAGGAAATGAGGAAGAGAAACTCTCGGTGATCAGTGTAATGGATGTTTGGCGGTTTTGTGCAATAACGTGTTGACGGTGTCAATGAAAAGATTTAGAAATACTTCTGTTTTACATCTTACTTAATCGATGATGTAACTTTTAACGATGATTCCCTTCAGCTTTTATGACAAGAGACTTCAATTGAGCAAGAGACAAACCTTTTAATTTTGAAAGGAGCATTTCTCGTTGTCTTAGACACTTACTATCTCCCTTTTCATTTAGAAGACTTCTGAGGAAAACAAAACAATTGAGATTCTTCTGTAGGCAGAATTATGCTAAACTACAGCAAAAAATCTGTAATTTTTTGCCAAAATTTCTGCATAATTCCTCATAATTTGCCGAGATTTGTCATTAGCATAGATTTTTTTGTATTGTGAACGAATCTTGCCTAGGCTTGTCACAAAAATCTGTAGTTACTTTGGTCAATGAACGAAGTGGAAAAAGAGAGTTTTTTTCTGGTTTATTTTTTTATTTAACCCTCTTATGCCCATTTTTTCTAAGCTAATTCAATCTCAATTTTTTTATTTTTTTTTGTTTAAGATCTAGAGTTTATTTTTTGATAAGGTCCAAAAAAATAAAAAGAGTATAAATTTGAAATTACGAGCCATGGTTTCAACATTTTAATGAAACAAGTGTTTTAAAATGAAACCTGTCCAGTTGTTTTGCCATCATTAGTTCACAAAATATCGAAGTATTAACGAAGTTTTTATTTTTCGCGGTGCTGTACATAAGAATTTCATAAAAATTCAAAACATTTTCAAACAAGCTCAAACATGTTAAATATAATTATCAGTACAGAAATATGCATTTTAGATTGTTTTCAGTTGGTTAGACTTCTATTTTCATGGAAATGTTGGATTTTTGGAAAAATATTTTTCCCCCTGAGGGGGACATAAACTTTGAAAAATATTTGCGTTGGCATTATTTTAACAATTTTTTGCTAATAAATTAATAGTTTTTCTTATTCGAGTTTGTTTGTGATTACAGTCATGCCTCGGTTTAGCACAGCATATGGGGGATGCAAAACAAAGACGTTCACTTTTTTCTCTAAAGAAACCAAAAATAGATTGTTATTACAATATGGGTATCAAATGATAAGGTTTTTTTCATACATTTTGGATGTAATAACAACATTTGTAAAAAATACTCAAAATTTTCACAAAACTACGTCTTTTTGAAAAAATACTCAAAATTTAAATTTTTACAATATAGGTATCAAACGATCCGCATTTTTTCATACATTTAGAATGTAATAACAAGATTTTTAGAAAATACTCTAAATTTTCTACGTATTTTCGAAAAAAATGCTCAAAATTTCCGTTTTTACTATGTGGGTATCAAACGATCGGGATTTTTTCATAAATTTGGAATGTAATAACAATATTTTTTTAAATACTCAAAATTTTCACAAAACTACGTATTTTCGAAAAAAAATACTCAAAATTTCCGTTTTTACAATGTGAGTATGAAACGATCGGGATTTTTTCATACATTTCGAATGTAATAACATTTTTTTTTTGAAAATAGTCAAAATTATCCCAAAACTACGTATTTTTGAAAAACTTCTCAAATATTCCGTTCTTACAATGTGGGCATCAAACGATCGGGATTTTTTCATACATTTCGAATGTAATAACAACATTTTTTGAAAATACTCAAAATTTCACAAAACTACGTTTTTTTGAAAAACTTCTCCAATATTCCGTTTTTACAATGTGGGTATCAAACGATCGGGATTTTTTCATACATTTGGAATGTAATAACAATATTTTTTGAAAATACTAAAAAAAATCACAAAACTACGTATTTTTGAAAAAAATTGATTTGATAATTATATTGATATATTGATATTTTAAAAACTGAAATTTTGAAAAGTTTAACAAAAATACGAAGTTTTGTTAAAATTTTGAGTTTTTTCAAAAAATATTGTTATTACATTCCAAATGTATGAAAAAATCCCGATTGTTTGATACCCACATTGTAAAAACGGAAATTTTGAGTATTTTTTTTCGAAAATACGTAGTTTTGGAATTTTTTTTAGTATTTTCAAAAAATGTTGATATTACATTCGAAATGTATGAAAAAATCCCGATCGTAAGAACATTGTAAGAACGGAATATTTTTACGTAGTTTTGGGAAAATTTTTACTATTTTCAAAAAATGTTGTCATTACATTCGAAATGCATGAAAAAATCCCGATCGTTTGATACTGACATTGTAAAAACGGAAATTTTGAGTTTTTTTTTCGAAAATACGTAGTTTTGTGAAAATTTTGAGTATTTAAAAAAAATATTGTTATTACATTCCAAAGGTATGAAAAAAAACCCGATCGTTTGATACCCACATTGTAAGAACGGAATATTTGAGAAGTTTTTTCAAAAATACGTAGTTTTGTGAAAATTTTGAGTATTTACAAAAAATGTTGTGTTGAAATGTATGAAAAAAATCCCGATCGTTTGATACCCACATCGTAAAAACAGAAATTTTGAGTATTTTCTAAAAATATTGTTATTACATTCTAAATGTATGAAAAAATGCGGATCGTTTGATACCTATATTGTAAAAATTGAAATTTTGAGTATTTTTTTCGAAAAAACGTAGTTTTGTGAAAATTTGGAGTATTTTCTAAAAATGTTGTTATTATATCCGAAATGTTAGACAAAAATTGATCATTTGATACACATATTGCAATAACAATATATTTTTGGATTCTTTAGAGAAAAAAAAGTGCGTTTTCGAAATACAGGAAAAATACGTATTTTTGTGAAAATTTTCATGAAATAATGATTTTAATGCATAACTGACATAATTCCGATTCCAAAACACTATAATTGTTTGATGTTTGCATGATTTTTCATACGATTAAAGCCAATGTCTCCCATATAGCCAAAATCCCATAAGCTCTGTGCTTCAGTTAAGCACTGGGCCGTGCTTAACCGAGGCAACTGAACGGTGCAAAATCGGGGCAGTGCAAAACCGAGGCGTGCAAAACCGAGGCATGACTGTATAACTGTTTAACATTCCAAGAATGAATCAAACAAAACCTCTTTCTAAGGCAGATTAGTTTGGTTTGGTCGGAATATGGTTTCTTTTGTTTTTTTTTTTTTTTTTTGTTATATAAATCATATCTATATAAAAGCTTTAACTTAAATAAAAATACTCGTTTCATAAATTGTTCATTGTCACCATTTTTTAAATTTAGAAAAAAAAACTTTGAAATTTCAATGAAAACACACTGAACTAAATATTTTTTTCAAATACCAAACACAATAAAATCAACAAAGCTGATGGAAAATTACCATTTTCCGTTTTCTATTGTTTAAGAAAAGCGAAAATGTTAATAAAATAACAGAAAGTAAAAAAATAAAAATTCAAGGGATAGATGATTTTTTTAATTCTTTAAAACTGAAATTTATTGGTTAAATGGTCATTATTTTTTTTAAATAACCAACATTATATATTTGACTTGCAAGCTCATTCGAGCTTCAAATTTGGCCAGACATCCAAATTTTTTGAGCACCCTTTGCCTTAATGGATTTTAGTATTAACAAAATAATATAATGTTTACTATATGTTTAACCTGTACCCTTACCTTTTATTTATTTGATCGTTTCAATAGATTTTTAAGGTTCGATTTGGTTGGTTTTCGATCTTTTAGAAAATATCAAAAAAATTATTTGTAGCCAAAAGCCAAACAAATCTAACCTCAAAAGCTTAGTTCAAAAAATCATGCACTCTTTATTTATTTATTTAGATTTTTTGGCTTTGTCATTTGTAATTTCATCATATTTGAGCATTGTTTACCAGGAAAAGGTTATTGCTTATGATGCACTTTACTTTACATATTCAGTTTTTTTTTCAAAATAATTTCTAAAAGCTTTAGTTTTCAAAACTACACTTTTTCCCCAAAAACTCAAAACTCAGCAGCAATATTTGCGGTAATTTTCATTAAAATGCCGTTTTCTTGTTTGGTATTTAATATATCGTATGTACAGTATTTAAAAGAGTATTTACACCCCTTGGGCACTATGCACATATTGCGATGAAACATGTAAACAATTTAATAGTACTACGTTTTGTTCTGAAACTCATGCTGAACATTTTGTTACAAAAAGCTCATGAAAAGATGATTTCTATAAAAAGTTATATAACAAATACTGTTACAAAAATCGAAAAGGTGCAAAAAAAGTTTGTACACCTTTCGAAAAATAAAAGTAAATAAAATTATTTGTTGTCAAATCACCATAAATCCAGTCTTCCGATTTGTATGGGAAAAATCACAAAAATGTATGGAGAAAAGCAACTGTTTAAGTTTTTACCTGTGGAAGACGTTATTCCATTTTTTACCAATTCTCGAAACTACGATCTTCAATAAATTTGGAAAAACTTTCCCGTAGACACAATTTCAGGATTTTTTGCAAAAATGTAATTTTAAGTTTAACATTGCACTGAAGTAGTAAAAAATCCAAGAATTATAAAACAATAAATGTATTTCCCACACGCAAAAAACAGTCATTAAATAATCAAATCACAAAACTCGCACTATCCTCGACTCAAGGCCACGACCCAAATCCACTCGTAACCGCGTTGACATAATTCCGCTAATTGCCAAAAACTATTTCGTTCATTTCCCCTCGCGTCGCCAAAAAGCGACGCAAATATCAACATAACCGCCGCACTCGACACGCCAAAACCGTCAACCTTGATCGGTGTCACGTTGCGTTGCGTTACGCTAATCGTTTCATGCATCATCCAATCCAGTTGTGCAGGTCTCCCGGCTGTCTGTGCTAATTACAATAGCAAACACAACAGCAAAACATAACACACAGAAGCTGTGCGGTAGTAGGTTGGCAGGTGGTGGACAGGCCTCTGTTACGTTCACCCTGTGAAGAGCGGAGAGCGCCCAAAGTGATAGTGAGAGTGATTACGCGATCGTCGTCGTCGTTGAAGAACCGGTTCCAGGCCCCGAAACCCTGAAGGTTGTAACTTGCGTGTTGAACAAGCGAACAAGGAAGACGTGAAGAAAGAAGACCCGTGGTCCCACCAGCTGATGCGTTGGAGCGAATCTCCGCAGAGATCAAGTTGTCAATCTTCGCCCAAGATCTTTGGGAACTGTGGATGCTGTGGACAGGTCAGGAAATTAGTGTCAAAATCTTGATCTGAAGAAGCGTGGAGTCCGTTGGTCCGAAAAAGTTATGCCACCTCCTGTGGGCCGTTTGGCCGCCTCCAGCAACCATTACGCGGTGTTAGTGCTAAGCCTGGTGACAGTGAGCGCAATAGTGATCCCGGTAGTGGACGGTGGGGAAGAGGTGGCCCGTTCCGTAGATGCCGGGGGAAGCTTCAACCGGTACTACAACGATGTCGTCCAGCGGGATGATCTGCGGAGCACCATCAGCCGGCAGCTGCCGAAGCAGGGCAAGTTTTTCGAGGAGTTTGACCGGAGTGAGTATACACATTTTGAGATCGAAATGCTGTCACCGTGTAGATAAGGGATGGGTTTCATGGTCTAGCGAACAGCTGATGAGTGGAAACAATAATTGGGATGATGCATGGCATGATGACGATGTGAAAATTCCATGCTGGAACTTTTCTGATTTTATTTCAGTGATCTTTCCAACAGAGAAGCCTGTAAAAGACTCGCAGTTGATATTAATTTTCGGAAATTATTTTTAAAGTTATAACTCAAATTACCTTGCTCTATTTACTATTACAAGTGAGCCATTCTAATGTTAACCATAAAACAGTTGTTTTTTTTTTTTTTAAATATGGTAATTCTCCGCCAACTCACACAGCAGTTGCCCCGACCCTTCTTCGATTTGCGTGAAACTTTGTCCTAAGGGGTAACTTTTGTCCCTGATCACGAATCCGAGGTCCGTTTTTTTATATCTCGTGAGGAAGGGGCGGTACGACCCCTTCAATTTTTGAACATGCGAAAAACGAGATATTTTCAGCCTGAAACGGTGATGAGATAGAAATTTGGTGTCAACGGGACTTTCATGTAAAATTAGTCGCCCAATTTGATGGCGTATTCAGAATCCCGAAAAAATGTTATTTTCATCGAAAACAACACTAAAAAGTCTTAAAAACTCTGCCATTTTCCGTTACTCGACTGTAAAATTTTTTGGAACATGTCATTTTATGGGAAATTTAATGCACTTTTCGAATCTACATTGACCCAGAAGGATCATTTTTTAATTTGGAACCCAATATTTTCATTTTCAAATTTCGTGTTTTTTTATAACTCTGCAGGGTTATTTTTAAGAGTGTATCAGCGACAGACACGGACGACGAAACAAAGAGAAACGCAAAAATTAACTTTTTCCAAACTTTTTATCATAAAATCACGATAACTCGTGATGGTTACAAGCAAACCCCTTATGTTTATGTATCAAAATTTTTATTATTGTATGCTCTAAAACTTTGTAGAACATTGTTACACTCTTAAAAATAACCCTGCAATGTTCGAAAAAAACACTAAATTTTAAAATGAAAAAAATTGTTCTAAATGAAAAAACAACCTTTTTGGGCCGATGTAGATTCGAAAAGAATATTAATTTTCTTTTGAAATTACATGTTTCAAAACTTTTTTAGTGTTTTTTCAATGAAAAATACGTTTTTCCAAAATTCTGAGTACGCCATCAAATCGAGCGTCTAATTTTACATAAAAGTCCCTTTGACACCAAATTTCTATTTCATCACTGTTTCAGACTGCAAATTATTTAAAAAACATCTATTTTTTCGCATGTCCAAAAATGGAAGGGGTCGTACCACCCCTCCGTCACGAGATATCAAAAAACGGACCTCGGATTCGAGGTCAGGGACAAAAGTTACTCCTAAGGACAAAGTTTCACGCAAATCGAAAAGGGGTCGGGGCAACGTTTCCCGATTTCGTGTGAGTTGGTAGAGAATTACGCAATACGAAAAGCTGAGGTAGAACCCTGAAGATTTATACGTTCAAGTTTGTGTTTTGGATCGTTCTTTAAAATACAATTGTTGTAACAGATTTGTAAAGAAAACGCATACCTTTAAACCCCCTTTTAAAGTATGTTCACTCAAAAAAATGAGTTCGCGTAAACGTGAACAGAGTTCATGTCAACGGGAACCAGGAAGAAAACTGTTCACTTTCATGGTGCTATGCACTATAAAAGTTGAACTGTTTTCTTCCTGGTTCCCGTTGGCATGAACTCTGTTCACGTTTACGCGAACTCATTTTTTTGAGTGTTAATCAGATTTGATTTTCAAGAGATATTCCAATTTTAATACAACCATAACTATACATATTAGGGTGGGTACGTTTTTCAAAAAGTTCTCGGATCAAGTTTTAGTATGGTTCCCCTTGTAGGGCATGCCCATAGGGACTTTCATGCCAAATATCAGCTCATTTGGTTGTAAACTGGCTGCGCGCATCAGGGTTAAAGTTTACATGGGAATTACTATGGGAAATCGGAACTTTTTGATCAAACGCTCCTACAGGTCTGGGAAAATCACGCGCCAACTTCTGGTATGGTCAGGCCTAAGGGGAATGGTCTGGAGAACACTTTTCCCGAATAGAGCATATGGATTCGTTGTCCCTAGACCTGGCGCATCGGCAAACAATCCGATGTCTCCGGAATCAACGGTTTTCCCTCAAAAAGCATCAAATTTTCCTTAGCATGCTATGAAAGCTTGATGAACACCGCGACGCCATACGTCAGGCAGCTACCACGTGGGTGAGAAACGGCTGGAATATTTAATTGCAAACCTTCTTTTAACTAGAAAATGATCATTTCGAGTAATCCTGATATTATTTAGTCGAATTCAGAATCTTTGCATAGCAAATTTGTATTTTTTTTTTGAAAATATTTCAACCACGTGGTAGCTGCCTGATTGTTTGCCGATGCGCCAGGTCTAGGGACAACGAATCCATATGCTCTCTTCGGGAAAAGTGTTCTCCAGACCATTCCCCATAGGCCTGACCATACCAGAAGTTGGCGCGTGATTTTCCCAGACCTGTAGGAGCGTTTGAGCAAAAAGTTCCAATTTCCCATAGTAATTCCCATGTAAACTTTAACCCTGATGCGCGCAGCCAGTTTACAACCAAATGAGCTGATATTTGGCATGAAAGTCCCTATGGGCATGCCCTACAAGGGGAACCATACTAAAACTTGATCCGAGAACTTTTTGAAATACGTACCCACCCTAATACATATTGTTAGGTGTCATACTTAGTCCCAGAAGATCAAGGTCACCTGAAGTACGCATAAAAATGGATAACTTTTAAGTGAAATATCTGTTGACAATCCTAAGGGATTTACAAACTTTTTAATTAGGTTAAGAATTTTCTTTCAAATCTGTTATACAGTCGACTCTCTGGTTGTCAATATCCAAGGGACCGTCGAGGAAGAGAATCATCAGTTTACAGAACGATGAAAAATGAAGACTCGATTGAAAATATTTTTTTCTTGATACCCAGCTATGGGAGAGAATCATGGCAACGTCCATCAAACAAAAACAAACTAATGTCAAACACCCTTCAAAGCTTCGTTTCGCCAAGAAAAATGTCTATGCAAGCCATGAGAAAGTGAAATTATTGACAACCGGAAGAGATTTTTGAAGCAAACAGAATTCAAGGGACCGTCGAGGAAGAGATCCTTCAAGCAAGGGAAAATATCGAGGAATGAAGATAATTGAAGTATGCAGATTGAAGGGACTGAAGAATTCAACGATAGATGGAGAATTATTGATATCGAGAAGATCGACAGCCAGAGAGTCGACTGCATTAAATATTATATAGAGATCAGGTCATTTTAGAATCACTACAAAAAATCAAAAGCTTAAAAATGCCATTTTGACCAATAGATAATAAACATTTGAATAGATTCTGATTCAGGCCAATGAAAAATTTTTAAGTGATTTTTTAATGGATAGATTTTTCAGTTTAATTATACCTGAGGAAGGAAAAGCACCCCTGCAAAAATCTTTTTTTATAAGCTGAGAAAATTTGCTTAAATCTAGGAATACAATTATTGAAAGAAAAATTCTATTTTGAGAAAATATTTTTCAGGGGTAGTTATCCTTCATCATAGTTTCATTCAAATAAAAAACACATAATTCAAAAAATCTCGAAAAAAATTGCAAAGTTCTAGATAATAACTACTGGTTACGGAAAACTTAAAAAAACATGGACAAATTATTTTATTTTATTTTGATATGAATATTTTACTTTGTAATAGAAATTTGATTACAAAAATGTGTATTATATAGTGTATATCGATGAATTTTAACACAATAAATGGCAGAGTGTGCCAGCTTAACGAAGAAAGGTAATACATCGAAGATCAATACAAGTTTTCTTTCTAAACTTGTATATTTTCTTTTCAAAATTCTTAAAAAATATTATTTATTACCAAAAACCGGAATTTCCATGGAAAAAATACCACTTCTTTATTTCAAAAGCTTTTAGGCCTAAATATCGAAAAAAGTAGGTTTATTCTGAGAAAATTAAATGTTAAGACCATACGGAAAATTATAGGCTAAAAAAAGGAAAGCTGTCGGAAATAAATATTTTCAAGAATTCTTTACAATTTTGCAATTTTTGGCTGACGTTTTTTGTTATCTTTTAGTCTCAAGTTTTAATGTTGTTGGGATTGGAAGAGCAAAAATTTTGTTTTAAAATGTAGCAATTTAAACCTGATTTTTTTTGGTCAACTTCTCAGAATGCAAGGTTTTTTGCGGAAAAAATGATATTTTCTCATCTTCAAATCAGTCCAAAATCATGCCAAATTAATTACACATTTTTTACTCTTCCTAAATATTCCGAAGAGGTAAAATAAATTCGAAATGACTTAATTTTTTGTTGTCATTGATATGTAAATTAATCATTATATTGCCGATCGGCAAATGAGGACTGATGTGCAAAACTCATACTTCTTATCTCAGCAACTTTTGGTCAAATAAATAACGTCGTAAAAAATTGTAGATTATTTTCGTAGACTGAAGAAAACATATCTTCAGGGATTGACAAGGAGCACGAGGAGTGAAATTTGTTTTAATTGAAAACGATTTTTATTCTTCGAGGTGAGACTTTTAACTGGAAATCATTAGATGTAAACAAAATTTTAAAAATGTAATCTTCAATGGGAAATTAATTTAAATCCAAAAATTACTATGATTTCAAAAATAATTGCATGGTTCAAGTCAAGCACCATTCGTCAAAAATTATCAAATATTAGGAAATCAAAACCATAGGTCAAGTAAGTCAAATTTAAATTTTTATGTTAAAATGTTAAATAAAAATTAATTGAAAATTATGTCCTAAGAACAGATTTTCAAATATTTTTATAACATTCTTGTATGGACAGCCCTAGAATTTGTCATCGAAATATAAAAAATACAAAATGAAATATCGAGACATTTTTTTTCGAAAGGTTAGAGAACTGCACGTTTGAAGTATTTTTGCTCTAAAAGTGAGTCATTCGGAAATTAAATTTTAAAACAAAAATTTTAAACAAAATTTTTAGCAACACCGTATAAATATATTTGGAATTTAAATAAATTTCGGTTGGAACAAATAAGGAAATACAAATTGTAATAATGTGTAATGAATTCCAATTTTCCCCTGTTTTGTTTAAATAGTTTCGTTTTTTTACGCTTCCTTACAAACAACCTAACAAACGGTTCATCTTATACACGGCAACTACTGAAATGTTTCATATAATGTTGAAACTATACTTGCGATTCGATTCAGTTGCCTAAACATTTTAAAATATTTCAAAATCTCCTGTTCTGGGATTTGTTAAGATTTTAGGAAAAATTGTACGATCAATTTTAAATGAATGTGTTGATTTTCTTTTTGAAACCCTTTTTGCTTATGATTCTTATTCTACAGTTATATATTTTAACCATCCACCGATGAATTATTATTTTTCAGTGGTCTTATTCGGTAGTAAGCTTTAAAAAATATTAATGTAATGAGTGACATTACCTTTTTTTCTAAATGCAATTCAATTTCACATTTAATGATGTAAAAATTACACAGATTTCATAAATAAATTCCAAATTGCACCCAAATGCATTCTGCATCCACGCAATCGTCCTCCTACCAAACGGCACACTTACCGTAATTTTTCCGATTACGAAAGCGCACTTCTTGACGCTCCACCGGTACCCGGCCATAGTAGCAGTGATTCATGCCCGCAGGAGGGGACCAAAGCCCAAAACTGACTCACCGGTCCTGACTAAAATCGCATCGTTTGTACCGTGCAGCAACAGTTATGCAACTTCTGGGGTGTTTTACCGGCGGCTGTTCGAAATGACCAAGTTCTCCTTGAAAGCCGACCAAAATCGAAGCAAATTACCCAAGACGGTACGCGTGTCCGGGATCTGGACTAGACAGCTCGAGAGAGTCTGCTCGCAATGATGTAACGCGCGATGAACAAGAAGACAGCAGCCCGACGCACCTTCTCCAACGCAGGCCGAGTAGTGTGTCTTGTGTAATTAGGCAAACGCCTTTTTATGGATGACTCTATTGGCAGTTGGAGAGCAGTCAGTCACACCGCTAATTTGGGCGTCTCCGAGCGACTATTACCACTAAGTAGCCATCAACGCGGTTGAGATTTGTTGGTCGTAATTTCCGTAGCTCTTTTATAATTCGAGTACCTTACCAGTGGAAAACTCTGAAAGTGGTCGAGTAGGAATGAACACAGAAAACGCCAGCAAATATGCAACAAGCCAATCTTAGCCACTAGATCGACAGAGCATTCGAGTAGTTTTTTTTTTGTTGGTTTTGCTTTAACTCTGGATCGTTTATTTTAATTCAGATAATTTAGGAACCGTTCATGAAAAAACTTTTTTTTTATTCAAAAAATTCAATAAGTTCAGACAGCTTCAAAATTTTACCAGGTCTTTGAATGAACTTTAAGGACTCGAGTGCAATAATCAACATTTTAAAAAGCATTTACAGCCTTTTCTTTACATGGTATCTAAGTCCAAACCCGTTTTTACCAAATTTTAAAGTAAATTTAATCTCTTCATTATTTCATTAAATTATTTTGATGGCATCCGTCTAGACACAATTCGGCTTTTACATTCACCGGACACCGCCGGGCAGTCCAATCGTAACGTCTTGCTAATTCATCATTTCGGTCAGTTGTGATGGTTTTTTTTTGTAGTTTCTTGATTTGTTCAGGTAGATCAGGAATCCAAAAAGAAGTCTATACGCCTCAAACGAAAGCGAAAGCTCTCAAGCCAATCGTAAGAGACGCCCCCCGGGCTGTGTGTGTCAGTGGACCAGTCTCGACAAATTTGGAAGTGCAAAAAGAAAAAAAAATGCTCGGAAGTGGTACAACTTTGTGTTGAGGCGACTTTGCGTGGAGACTGGCCGCTGCTAGCTTATTATGCAATTTTTGGCGGTGCGTTGTTTTTGGGGGGAGACCAGTAAAACCAGACGACTGGTTCACTGGAACAAATGCATTTTGATGGTGGGTCACGTAATGGCGAGCCAAGTGGCGACCGGTAGTTTCTTTCACTTTATTCAACTAAAATTATGTCTTGCTTTAGTGTCATCGCGGATCTTTGATTTATTGTTACATACAAACAATTCTTTTCGTGCACATGAAGAACGTTTAGATAAAAACTAAAAAAAAAATCTCAAACATTATCTCGAAGATTATTTTAAAATGTAAACAATTGCGACTACACTGATAATCAACATTACACACTGTTCAGTTCACTTTTACACACTTGTATGGGATTTTTCAGTTCAGGTATGATTACACGAAAGTGTGTATTCATACTTGAACTGAAAAATCCCATACAAGTGTGTAAAAGTGAACTGAAAAAAGTGTACCGTAATCTGGGGTGAATCGGGACTACAGTCTGAATAGGGACAGCAGTTTTTAGAGCACTTAAAGCTTTTAAATTTGCAAATGGATGTACACATTTTGTTGGCCTGAGTCTGTTCTAACCGAAACCAACCAGAAAAATCAAAATATTGAGTTCCAACATGATTAAAAATGATGTCCCAATTCGCCCCATGTGTCCCGATTGACCCCAGTTTACGGTAATGCTGTTTACCAGTGTATATCTTCCTGCGGCGATTAATTGGAGCTCAAAATAAATTTTTTTCACGAAATTGTTGATAAAAAATTATCTTTAAAATAAATATTGTCATCAATTAACACCAATTCCCAGATTTGATGGTATAAGTAAGCTCGCTAAATATTCAGCTAAATATTATACTCAAAGTCTATTTCTTTGTTTTGAGGTCGCCGCAAAAAAAAAAGTTTGTGACATCTTCTTCAAAATTTACTCATTATCATGGTTAAGATAATGTAAATAAAGGATTTTTTTGCGGTCCAATAAACCATGTTTCGAGTCGGAATTAAAAAAAAAAAACATAAATCTTCTCAAAAAATTTAGTTTTTAGATTTCGATTTTTTGTGTTTTGATAAATTCAAGAGAATTAAAAAGGCGCTGAGTAAGCTTATTAGTAAATTAGTTAGAATGATGCAAAATCTTATACCACAGTTATCAATCCTGGAAAAAAAAATTTGTTTTGTTTTTAGAAATATATAAATATTTTGTTAATAACTATTTCTAAATTCAATTAGGCCATTTCAACTATTTTTCACTGTTTATGAACTTTTCCGCCAAAAAGTTAATGTCATAATGAATTTCAAAGCAATGTTATTCTTGGTGATATTTTGGGGCCCATCCATAAACCACGTGGACACTTTTATTAAAATTCATAAATATGTTTAAACAATGAAGCTATTTTGCAAAAACAAAGTTATAAAAAAATGATTGAAAATTGTTTGCAAAGAAAAAACAAGAACAAGTTTCGAAATTAAAAAAAAATTATCGCAAAATACTTTTTACATCATTATTGTTGTGCTACCGTAAAAAATAATCAAAATATCAATGAGTATTTTTTCCAAAAAAAATAAAAATATTAAATTTAAAAACATTATTTTGTAATTAAATATCCGATCAACTTTTTCAAATCCAACTAAATTGGGGTCGCAGAGCTCAAATTTGATGTAAAAAGTAAGAAAATAAAATAACACGTAATTTATTTTTTGGTTTTGATTCGACTTTCTGAAGTCCCATACAAACCTTCGGATAATCGAGTCTGGACTGTAGTTTACAATTGATTTTACAGGTTTTTTTTTGCTATGACAAATTTCATTTTTTATTTTCAGTCCATAATTTTTGAAAATCGGAAGAGCAATTCTCTATGAAATAGGCTGACTTCGACCTTTTTTATTCATTGTATTTTTTATTTGGCACAAACTTTGTTGGGGCCTTCCCTATGACCAAAGATGCTATTTTGAGTCATTGGTTCACCCATTAAAGTTTCCATACAATTTTGGCAGTTGTCCATACAAAATTTTTTTTAATGATTTTATCATTTACTTTTTTTCAAACAAAAACTCAATTATCTAAAATATACATTTTTTTTATTTTTCAAGATTTTTTATATGTTTTACTTCCGTTCTACGCATAATTGTCCCATGTCATTTTTGGTCGATTCTGACTTTTTGTCATTTTTAAGTTTATTTTTACGTATATTTTTAGAAAAACCCATAAAATCTGGTACTTTGTTCGGAAACTCATTAAAAACAACACCAAGTCTGTTTGTTCCATTGTTGTACTTCTACGCATAATTGTCCCACCAAGTATTTTCTTTCGCGAAATGCTAACTGGGACGATTAGAAACTTATAGGGTGAATAGGGACCCACGGGACAATTATGCGTAGAAACACAAAAAACGGTCGAAAAATTTCAATCGCGTTTTTCTCAGTTGCACTTTTTTGAACATGGGACAATTATGCGTAGAACGGCAGTTTAGGGGAACAAAACCCGCAACTTTTCTAAAGTAATGACTTTTAGAAAAAATAGTGATTTTCTGGAAAAAATCGAAATTTCATACATAAAATTATTTTGATATCATTGTTTAATGTAAAATTTATTTTCACATTTTTATCGAATAGCCAAATCAATCAAAAAATTCCTTGAAAGGTTGCAGAGATTCGAATATTTACGTACTATTTTTGTATGGACAGCTGTCAAAATTGTATGGAGACTCTCATGGGATAACCAATGACTATAAATAGTACCATTTGTCATAGAGAAGGCCCCAATAAAGTTTGAGCCAAATAATTTAAAATACAGAGGAAATCTATTTCCGCTTTTCTACTGCTATTGCTTATTTTGAAAAAAAATCATCTTCCAGTCAAAGTTATCCCGTTTTATTAAATGTTCAAAACAGAAAAACATGTTTTTTTATTGCTATTTAATTGAACCCTATTATTCGATTTTTTTCTTGGAAACTATTGAATCGGTTTTAAGAGCGAGTTTTTCACCAATGTGTAACAGGTCATATCGAGGTGCTCCGATTTGGATGAAACTTTCAGCGTTTGTTTGTCTATACATGAGATGAACTCATGCCAAATATGAGCCCTCTACGACAAAGGGACGTGGGGCAAAACGGGCATTGAAGTTTGATGTCCAAAAAACATGAAAAATCATTAAATTGCTTTCATTTGCATAAAACTTGATCGATTAAAACTCTCTTAGATGCATTCGGAAGATCTTTTGAAGCACTTCAAAATGTGCCATTGCAATTGTTAAAAATTGATTTTTTAAACCTTATTATCTTTTTCCAACAGCCTTCAACACCCATACTCCCACAGATCAAAAGATAGGTAATTTCATGCAATATAACCCTTTGGTATAAACCGTTTGGCCAATTGCAGTTTTTCTCAAAGTTTTTTTTATTTTTCTATGACAAACATTCTACAACGTTAGTTTTTGCCCTGCAGGCCAAGAAGATGGCACTTTTTGGTCTCAATTTTGTCATATTCGGAATCCTTGGAAAATTTTACGTAACTTAGATGTATTGAAGTTGTAATTTTGATTTAAAAAATGATTAAATAAAACATTTTTGAAAAAAAAAGATCTTATTTACCCTATGATTAATACGTCAAATTCTGTAACAAGTAGGCGAAAACCTGTTTTACCCCTAATCCAACAAATTGTTAAATAGTAGTTTATTCAACAAGTTGCGAAAAGAGGATTTTTTCAGCACGAGTCGTACATTTATCCAACGAGGTTCACCGAGTTGGATAAATACGACGAGTGATGAAAAAATCAAGTTTTGCAACGAGTTCCATACAACGTTTTTTGCAATTCCGAAAACACCCTTTGAACAGAATTATAGGATAAATGTCCATGCATTGAGTCAATGAATCGTTTAATTCAAAAAATGTTGAAAAGTATAACTTTTCGAAACAAGTGCTGAAAAGTTCAACTTTTCAGCATCTAGTTCAGTGCTGAAAAGTAGAACTTTTCAGCATTTGTTTTGAAAAGGGTTACTATTCGATTCTGTTATTTTTGGTACAGATATAAGTAGGCTATTTCGTCGTTCAAGAATGACAGGAAAAGTAAGTAGTTTCACGACGGAATTGCAAAAAAAAATATTTTAATTCATTCTTAATGGAAATTTTTCCAATCAAATTGTACAAGTTGTATTTTTCGTTTCAAGTTTTAATCACCTAATTAAAAGAATTACCAAAACATCCAACAACTTAGCAGCACCAAAATTAACCTACTTCAGCTCCCTTCCACGAGCAGCAATTAATTAGTCAACACACCCAGCTCTGTGACAATGCTCAAATTAACGCCCATTTTCCGAGCCGATCCTGCGCGCAAAACATTTCTGTACAATGCAATGCACACGAGTGTCGAAAATGTGTTTTACCTTTTTTTGCTGTTTTTTATGTGAAGAAGCCAAAGTCACCAACCATCGTCAGCTGACTACAACACTAGGCATTGCAAAATACGCGAGAGACTTTCTCCCGCCTTCAGTGACGGCTCCGTTGTTGATGGCTTAAGTCATACATGGTGACGGCGCAACCACCACCCCTCCTTCCCCTTAAGCCTGTTGGATCCTTTGCTCGGCGCAGTTTACAACCCTGTTAACTTTATTTAAATATCGTGCACTAATGGCAGACTACAGTGTGTGTTTTTTGCTTGTCGTTGTTTAGGGTGGACCTTTGAGCACTTTTATAAAGTTAATTCTCAAAAAAATCAAAAGAGTATCTCTTGAAATTTTGTTTTTTTGATTTTGATTGAGTTTCCCCTCAGATGTTGTGACGGCTGCAAAACAACTGTTGCGCCTGGGACGGTTTCGTTTCGGGTTTGTTTCTTTTTTTCCGCGGATTTCCACCCAGCAGCAGCAGGTAGTGACTGTTACTAAAGACTTGGTACACATGCATAACCGTCACCTGTAATCACCACTCGGGGCGGTTATTTTGCGGCAGCTTGCAGTGGAGAAAATCTTCAACGCCGGGGTGGATCAATACCCGTTCAAAATCGGTTTGATAAACACGTGGTGGCAGGTGGGAGTTTCAGCTCCAGGGTGTATCATTAGTTGCATTGTGTTTACGAACCTTGGCGAGCTTTTCACCGAGAACTCTTGCCGGAACCACGAAAAATCACCGCGTGGACTAAATGTGCTCACTCGGAAAGTGTCTGTGACTAAGAGTAGAAAACTGACTATTAATGCGCAATCAGAGGTGGTTTGAGTGATGACTGCCATATAATTTGAAAGTGTCACAAATTGAGGAGATTTGGTTGTCCACACGTTTTTTTTGTGTACTTCTAATATACAAAATTGATTTCTAAACTAATTAATTAAAAATGCTAAAGAAAATGTTATAATTCAGACAAAACCCTCAGAAAGACTTCAATCACTTCCCACCCCTGCAAGCGACGAACCCCCTTATTTTGATCCAAGCAAAATATACAATTGAGAAAATGCGTTGCTTTCGTTTCAATCGTGTTACAATCGGCTTTGCTGGTGGCATTCAAAGTGAGAAATACACAATATAAATCAGTCCTTTCTCCGGCAGGAGATTCCGGTCGGGCGTCAAATCGAAACACAATGGCACACCCAAACAGTCCGCAAGAGGGAAATGCAAACAAATTGTTTTACAAACAAACAAAACGTCCATTGCACCAATTACCCACCGCATCGACAACCACCCGTAGTACTTGGATTTTCTGTTGGGTTTCCTCCTCACTTGGAACGAGTTTTCCATATGGAAGCGAGTGATGGTGTACCATATAAATACTTCCTTCTTAGCGACGAATGGTGCGGCCGGTTCGGTGCAGCTTTAGTTCCGACTTGCAGCGCACGGGGGAACTCAATCCGTTAGCGGATGGTGTTTTGATTGCGGGAAAATGTTGCCAGTTTAAGGCAAAAAAATAAAAAAAATAAAAAATTTAAAAAAAGCAAGCCATAGTCTAACATTTGCATACATAAAGTGTTTTGAAATGCATTTTACACTAGTTCAGTTGTTTTGCAAACAATTTATCAAAGTTTTCAAAAAATGTAGATTAGATGAAAACTAAAATTTTTACGAAAAACAAACTTTTTGCGATACTAAACATCGACAATTTTAACAAATCCAAAAGATTTTTTAATCAGCCCTAACATGTTTGAAATGATTCTAAACGCAGGGGAATGCATTTTAAATTGATACCACGCTGATTGCACTTAAAATTCCATTTAAATCATTGAGTTTTTTAAAAACTAAATTTTTGTTGTGTGATTTTTGGGGTCAATTTTGAAAGACTTTGAATAACATTTGTACAATCCTATCATATCATGTTAAATTCTCAAAGCATTCACTAAGAAAATAATTTTTTATGATTAAGTCAGTTTCAAAGTATAAAAAAGCAAAGCTTTTTTAGAAAATACTAAATTTTTTGACAAGGTATCGTATTTTTAAAATACCGTGTTTTTTCCTTGCCAGAGGTTTTGTTTTTAAATATACATTTATCCATGTCATTTAACCTAAATTTAAAGAAAAATCAGTCAAACTGCTTAAACTTTATTTAAGGTAACTTCTGTACATTTATAGCCAACAATCCATGTTTTATTTAAATCATGTATTCAGATGAGATATGATCATAATTAAAATAAAATGTTTCTTATTAAATTTATGTAAAAACGTTACTGTCGTCAGGGGTGACATTGGGTGGGGGGTGAGATTGAGTCATGCAAAAGTGCTGAAATATGTATGACCCAATCTCACCCCTGATGACGGTAAAAAATTGATCTTAAGCATATATATTTAGAATAAAGACAATCAATTTATTCATAAAGGTTGTTAACGGTAAAATAATCGAGGTTTGATAACAATAACGATGGAACGAAATAAAATTGCATTTTGTTTTTTTTTTTTTTTTTTTTTGTAGAATACTAAATTTTTTACAAATACCGTTTGTTTTCGTATTCATGATTTACAATATGGGGGAAAATTTTAAATGGATTTTTATATAATTAGAGCTTCGTCCGAAAAACAAATAAAAAAATTAAAAAAATATCATTATTTTCAAAAATATTTTTTTTTATGAAAAATTCAGTAGTCCGAAAACATTGTGATATTAAAAAACCGTAACTTAGCGAAAATACATGCAAAAATTCGCTTGGTTCGATACCCACATTGCATATTATGAAAATTTGAGTATTTTCGAATAAAATAAAATAATTTGTGAAAATTTTAGTATTTTCCACAAACACCGGAATAAATGTTGAATGTATTCCAAATTTCGCATCGTTTGATTAGCTTTATGGAAATTATGAAAATTTGAGTATTTTCGCTAAAAATATGGTATTTTATAAAAAAATAAAAAGGTAAAAATTCATAAAAAAAATCGATTGGTATCCGATTAGTGCGCTGGCCACGGGGACGCGCTGTCTTGTTTTTGCATGCTCATTTTCATTTCTTTTGTGTCGCTGTTTGTGTGCTTGGGTGCGCGGTTATTATAATTGAATAATGGCATCATTAGTGCGCTGACCACGGGGACGCGCTGTCTTGTTTTTGCATGCTCATTTTCATTTCTTTTGTGTCGCTGTTTGTGTGCTTGGGTGCGCGGTTATTATAAATAGGTGAAGGGATTTTATTAAATGATCATTATATTGCATTATTATATTCAATTGATTATATAATCACACTATATTTTACACTGAACACATTATACAAAACACATATGAAACTGTAAACTGGAGCGTTTGGTACGGTATGTCCACGCATCCTTCCTCCCCTGTAGATTCTGTGAAATGTGATCCGTTCTCAGAATCCTCTCTGCGGTAAACACAACGTAGTAGGGCTGGCCGCTTTAATTTTTGCATTACATTTTCGGGTGTTCTCGGATGTACTGCAATTATTAATAATGACAAGAAAAGTGCTTGTGGCGTAATCTAATCACAAGACTTTCCAGCATGCTTTCATCGGACTGGCTGCGTTTGTGTTAGATTAGATTAGATTAGATTAGATTAGATAAAAAAAATCGATTGGTATCCATATTTTAAATTTTCAAAATTCATGCATTTTCGCAAAAAAAAATATATTTTTTGAAAATTTTAGTATTTTACCACCAAAAACTAGAAGTGAAAATGCGAATTCCAGAGATAAACATGTTATATTTTTCCGATTAACTTTTTAGGCAAGCAAAACAATTTAAATGGACCGTAGTTCAAGTGTAAACAAAGATTGTTTGCTGCTCACGTCAGTTGATGTTTACATTAAGAACAAGCAGTATAGACTTTTTTTTCGAAACTCCGACTTTAGCAAAACTATATTGTTTTGCTAGAATTCATTTTACTGAAATTAAAAATATTTTTCAAAAATCAAAAGTTGTCTTAATGTTTATTCAGTTTAAACACTTTGAACAACCCAACTAAAGAATTTTAAAATTTGAACTTTGGGTAGTTTTTGCAAAGTAGTTCTGAACTCTTGAGCAATTCTCTACGAAATTGCCAAATTTCAGGCATTTTCATTATTTGATATGGCACAAATAAGCCATTTTGTGTCATTGATTCAACTATACAAGGCTCCATACAATTTTGGTTGATTTTGGAGTTTGAAAATCTGTATCTGGCAAAGTTTGAATTTTAATTTATGATCCATAGAAATATTCGGTCCAAAATCATGACTTAAAAAAAATTTAAAAAAAAAATAAATTTTACTCAATTACTTAAGAAAACAACTTTACAGAAATTTTCAAAAAGTTCATTGTTTTTATAGTGAAGCATAAATAGAACGATTATATGAAAAATGTGTTCATGAGTGTCCATTTCGTAAAACGTGTCTTTCAAAAAGTTAAAAAATGTTCTATAATTTTGTCTAAGAAACATTGAAGATTGGACCTCTGATTGTTTTTTATGTTTTTATGTTTTTATGTTTTTATGTTTTTATATTTTTATGTTTTTATGTTTTTATGTTTTTATGTTTTTATGTTTTTATGTTTTTATGTTTTTATGTTTTTATGTTTTTATGTTTTTATGTTTTTATGTTTTTATGTTTTTATGTTTTTATGTTTTTATGTTTTTATGTTTTTATGTTTTTATGTTTTTATGTTTTTATGTTTTTATGTTTTTATGTTTTTATGTTTTTATGTTTTTATGTTTTTATGTTTTTATGTTTTTATGTTTTTATGTTTTTATGTTTTTATGTTTTTATGTTTTTATGTTTTTATGTTTTTATGTTTTTATGTTTTTATGTTTTTATGTTTTTATGTTTTTATGTTTTTATGTTTTATGTTTTTATGTTTTTATGTTTTTATGTTTTTATGTTTTTATGTTTTTATGTTTTTATGTTTTTATGTTTTTATGTTTTTATGTTTTTATGTTTTTATGTTTTTATGTTTTTATGTTTTTATGTTTTTATGTTTTTATGTTTTTATGTTTTTATGTTTTTATGTTTTTATGTTTTTATGTTTTTATGTTTTTATGTTTTTATGTTTTTATGTTTTTATGTTTTTATGTTTTAATGTTTTATGTTTTATGTTTTATGTTTTTATGTTTTATGTTTTATGTTTTATGTTTTATGTTTTATGTTTTTATGTTTTATGTTTTATGTTTTATGTTTTATGTTTTATGTTTTATGTTTTATGTTTTATGTTTTATGTTTTATGTTTTATGTTTTATGTTTTATGTTTTATGTTTTATGTTTTATGTTTTATGTTTTATGTTTTATGTTTTATGTTTTATGTTTTATGTTTTATGTTTTATGTTTTGTGTTTTGTGTTTTATGTTTTATGTTTTATGTTTTATGTTTTATGTTTTATGTTTTATGTTTTATGTTTTATGTTTTATGTTTTATGTTTTATGTTTTATGTTTTATGTTTTATGTTTTATGTTTTATGTTTTATGTTTTATGTTTTATGTTTTATGTTTTATGTTTTGTGTTTTATGTTTTATGTTTTATGTTTTATGTTTTATGTTTTATGTTTTATGTTTTATGTTTTATGTTTTATGTTTTATGTTTTATGTTTTATGTTTTATGTTTTATGTTTTATGTTTTATGTTTTGTGTTTTATGTTTTATGTTTTATGTTTTATGTTTTATGTTTTATGTTTTATGTTTTATGTTTTATGTTTTATGTTTTATGTTTTATGTTTTATGTTTTATGTTTTATGTTTTATGTTTTATGTTTTATGTTTTATGTTTTATGTTTTATGTTTTATGTTTTATGTTTTATGTTTTATGTTTTATGTTTTATGTTTTATGTTTTATGTTTTATGTTTTATGTTTTATGTTTTATGTTTTATGTTTTATGTTTTATGTTTTATGTTTTATTTTTTATGTTTTATGTTTTATGTTTTATGTTTTATGTTTTATGTTTTATGTTTTATGTTTTATGTTTTATGTTTTATGTTTTATGTTTTATGTTTTATGTTTTATGTTTTATGTTTTATGTTTTATGTTTTATGTTTTATGTTTTATGTTTTATGTTTTATGTTTTATGTTTTATGTTTTATGTTTTATGAGAATTTGATTTGTTATGATTTTTTTGTGCAGAGTAAAAACAAGATTTTTTAAGATTTTAAGTAATATAATCATCATATTATTTAAAACCTTTTTTTTGCATTTATTTGAGGTTTTTATTAATTAAAAAATGGATTTTCAATGATAATTTGGAATTATTGAAAAAAAAATGCAGGGGCCCCACACGGAATTCGAAATATTTCAAAGCGATTGAATCTAGAAATTTCCCAAAACGATAAAAAAATACAAAAACCTGGAAAAAAATATCGAAAAATCAAATAAAAAATTAACTTCCTTGTTGGCAACCTTGCCAGAGAAGTAACTCACCGCCAAACCATCTTCACCCCAACCAGCTGTTCAAAGCAATGCAAAAAACAACAAATTTTCCCCCATAACGGCCCCAGCCCGTTACCATGCAGGCTCACTTTGCGCATTGCACTCTCTTTCTCCGCGTGCAATAATACACCCGATGCCGTTGTGAGTCCAAGACCTGCTCCACCTCCTCCTCGTCGTCGTAAACCACAACAACAGACCCACCCAGAGACCCTTGGGGCGCATCGCGCTTCAGTTCACCGTCAACCGCCAGCGTGGTCAGGCCACACTGCTTCGGGGGGTCTCAAGTCGTCGTGCTCGCTTCGGTTCAAGTTGTGCTCAGGGTGGGGGAGTTTCGGAAGAAAGTGCCCTTGGCGTGCGCGCAAGTTAGTGACACAGGTGAAACACAAAGAACCGGAACCTACTCTGAACCTCAGGGTGAAGCTCAGCCAACCTGAAAGCGGTGTGGTGCGGTGGCGTTGACGTTACGGCATGAAGTTACGGAGGCCGTGATCTCTGTGTGGGGACCTTCAGCAGAAGCAGTCGTCGTATTGAAAGTGAAATTAGCCGTTGCAAAGGGGGTTCGTCGTCTAGTGGCGTTGTGGTCTCCGGTGTGGGAAGATAGAAGAGAAAAGATTCTCAGGTCTCCAACCCGTTCGAGGGGGTATTAGCCGGGTTCATTGGCATCCCCGGGATCACTGTTGGAAGGCGATTTGGAGGAACTTACGCTGTAATCACCTCCTGGTTAATGGATTTCTTTGCAGTTGTCCACATAAAAGTGAGGGTGCTTAAGTGATCTTGTCGGAGTAATCTTTTGCAAACCAACTGAAGAAAGTGAATCAAGTGAGGTTCTCCGGTGCAAAAATATGACCTGAAACGAGTCACGCCATCATTTTGGGAACGGAGAAACAGTGCAAGTGAAGAAACAGGTTCCCGAAAAAAGCTCTTTGCATAACGATTTCATAACTCCGCACAACGATGGTTTGGAAGCAGCAGCGGAGGAGGGCGGCGCTGATCTCCCAGCAGATAGCTGGGAGTAAACGTAAAGTGTTTGGAAGTGGTTTCGTCTTGGTGGCTGCAGTGATTTTGGTGCACAGTTTGGAAGGTGTTGGAGTGGAGGCACAGCAGAGGACACACTCGGCGCAGCAGGAACAGGATATCCTGATACTGGATGCGCTCGGGAAGCGGCAGTCGTTCAGCGGGAACAACGTGGATTATGGGCCGAACTCGATCATGGATCTGTTGGGGAGAAGTATGCTTAAATTACGAATTGCGGAGGGTGATTGTATTTAAATGTTCACTGGAAATTATGGGTTTATCAAGTTATATTCGATTTTGGTAATTTGGAAACCTAGAGTTTACGGTTTGCGTTTTTTCAAGACGAGAAATGTTTGATCATGTCTTCCACCATCAATCTTGATGGCCACTTGGTTTATGCATGAACACAAAACGATATTTTTCAGAGTGTAACAAAATGAGTTTTTGGCGGGCATTCAGGGGTTTGTTCTGGTGAGCGAACTAAGCCCAAATTGCAAATATTACCTTGATTTGCATAGAACTCGGTGCAAAATTTGATTTTTTCAGCACTCGTCGACTCGTGCTGGAAAAAAAATAATTTTTGCACACCCAAAACTGGATAGCGCTCGTCCGAGAGAATAATGGCCTCGAGTCGAGAGAACAGTGATACCATTCATGGACGCAGAAGTTCATTTGAAAACAAAAAACCAAAAGTCTCGACTACGGGCATCGAACCAGAGACCTTTCACAAGCTAACCCACGTTACTACCTCGGCCACAACAGCTTGGTGACTAAGGAGTGGTCAGATGTCGATGTGTGACACTGGTTGGAAATTTAATGTTTCAATTAACGAATGAACACATTTGTTATGATGGTGTGAGTCGGTAGCATTATTCTTTCGATTTTGGCAATAAATTTCAAGAGAACGATTCTCTCGACGTTAAATTTTGAGTGCACCTTATTACATAACTACTATTTCAAAACATTGCATTATTATAATTTGACAGGATTGAAAAAGTACTCTTTGCTTTAAAATTTACCAAGCAATTCTCTAACTTGGAACTACGATTATTTTTGTGTATTTTTGATTCTACTTATGTGTACTTTTTCTTAAGCCAAAAAAAAACATTAAGAATCAATAGTTCATCCATACGAATCTCAATACAATTTTGGTTGCTTTCCATACAAATAAGGTTTTGAAATATATATGAAACTGTATCCTGAAAACTAGAGGTGGGCAAAACCACTCTTTTTTGAGAGCCGCTCATTTTCTTTCGCTCATTAAAAAAAGCCGCACTTTTGAACGGCTCTTTCGCTCTTTTTCAAAATTTGGATGAAAAGGTATTTTTATAAGAATCGTGTGATTTTATAAGTTATTTCACATTGTACTTTCATAAATTAATTGTTAAAAAATAATAAAAATGAAAACGAGAAGATGGTGATCTCAATTTCAAGAGTTTTACTCGAACCTAAACATTCTAGTAATAGAATGGCATCGAAACTTAAATCTTAAATTGCTATCAATTTTTAAATTGCATATATTTCTGCAAGAATTGAACTAATGCTGATATTTTATTTGGAGAAAATTTGTGAACTCTTTTCTACATTCTGATTAAATCGCTAAAAATTTATCGGACAAAAGGAGTTATTTTTGTTTCCAAAATCTCTAAACAATTCAATAGATTTTTGATAATATTTTACAAATGATGCAATTTGAAATGCTTAAATTCCTACTCTGGTAAAACTTTAATGCACAATAAGTCGTACAATATTTTTTTCATTTTGTTTAGAAAATCATTTACTTTTGGGATTATTTTTTATAAACATTGAAATATTTGAAATTGAAATTTAATACTACAATTTTTCGGAAATCTAATAATTTTTATTCATAACAAAAGTCATGCCACCTTGAAACGGATCTTTCTAAAGACCGGAGTTTAAAAAAGAACCGCAGTGTTTTTTTTTTGTGAGCCACGGTTCGTTCGCTCTTATCAGTGAACCGGCTCTTTGAGCGGCTCGTTCTTTTTTTGCTCAACTCTTCTGAAAACGACTGGCCAATTTTTCGTCTTTGGCAATGATGTAAGTAAACCTGAGAATTTCTCAGAAAAAAAAACATTCGTAAAATTATCAACCCTTATTTAAATCCGATTCTTCACACATCAAAATTACTTCAGACATCACAAATTGGATAAATTATTGCTGAGTTACAGTTTCTGAAAGAAAAGTAACCGAAACATTTAAGTTGTCTCTTCATCGCTCAGCAATACGCGTCCGACTACAATTTTACAAAACTGAAACTTTTGTAAGTTTTTATATGGAGATATTATAAATAAATTTAAAAAAAATCAATTTGTAAAAGATCGGAAAGCGGGAAAATTACTTAGAAAAATAAAAATTGTTTGGAACTTTTTATTCATAAATGTCCTAAGTAACTAAACCCAGATCATTACATTCGTTCTCAATATACAGATTTGTGTATATTCAAAAGCATTTTTGCATGGAAAGCTGTCAACATGAAACAATGTTTTTTTTTGTCGTAGAAACACATCTACTGTTCACCCAGATAAAAAAAAATAAAAATCAAATATCCAATGACCAAGCTCATTCTTGGAAGAATTGCTCAGTTTGGGATTTCCAGCAAATCAAACAAAACATTTTCAATGGGTTGACGAGTCGAAGTGTTAACAAACAGTCTGTCCTGTTGACGACTAGCAGGATACACTTTTTTCTCATTGGCATTGGCATTGGCCTATTGATTTGCTTGACATAAACTGTTCTCCTTGGACAAACAAGTCCATTGAAAATTGCGACCAAACATCTTTGTGGAAACAGTTAACTGGTCGCACCTCTAATCCAACTCTCTTATACGGAACTTTCAAATTACTCGACAATTTCCAGAAACATTATTTTAAATAATTTATGGACTTAAAAAGCATTTTAAGTCGTTTGAAAGTACTGAGGGCTATAAAAAATGTATTTCAAGTTTTTGGCATCCTTCCAAATCTTCAAAGAATTCAAGGGTCCCAAAAAATTATTGCCATTTTTGACCCGTTGGTTAGGTAATCTAGAGACCTTTTCAACGAGCTCACAACATTGAAGATCTGGCAACCCTGTCTCAAGTTATGACCACTTAAGTGATATTTATGTACTTTTTTGAAGCCGGATCTCACTTAAATGTATGTAAACTATGTCCGGATCCATCATCCGACCCATCGTTGGTTAGGTAATTGAAAGAACTTTCCAACGAGTCCACAACATTGAAAATTTGGCAACCCTGTCTGGAGTTACGACCGCTTAAGTTATATCTGTGTACCGTAAACTGGGGTGACTTTGATAGGTTTTTCAAATGCTCGTCAAATGAATATCTAAATATTTTTGAGAATTTTGTGTATGTAAGCATCAAGGCTAGCTAGCTTATTATCGAACATGTATGCAAAAATGTGACTGTTACATTGGATGTATCAAAATTAGTGGCCTAATCAAATTTCTATCAATGTCACCCCGGGCTATCAAAATCACCCCAGTTTGCGGTACTTATTTTTCTGGATCTAAAAAATAGCTGAAATATGTGTTCAAACCACTCATATTACCCATTGTTGGTAAAAAGTGAGGAAGGCATCAACCACATAAGTGGATTAAGTTAGTTTTTAATCAAGTAAAAGCATTAATTTCTTTTGCAAATCTGGAATTTTTGATCCACTGATGTGAAAAAACCTTAACAAATTTAAATAATATTTTCATAAATTCATTGATATTTTGCAAATTTGTGACAAAAGCTTAACTTTTGAAATGTAAACAACATTTTTACCTTTTGCTTAAAAAAATGAAAACAGAGCCTAAATTTCAAAATAAGGATTTTAGTTCATTATAAAAGAGCGTCTAGACCTGCAAATCCCGAAAGTCCTGTAAATTACTACTGCTGGTAAAAAACTGCAAAAGAGTCTAAAATAGGATTCAATCCACTACAAAAGGAAAATTCAACATAATTGATACTTATTTTTTTTTAAGTTCATTACAAGCTCTGATGTAATTTTTTACTACGTTAAATTATCTGATAACATTAAATTTAATCTATTAACCAGTGTTGCAAAAGAGTGATAGAAAAGCTATCAATAGATTATCTCTGCACCAAAAATATCCGAGAGTATAGCGGCCGTCACTATAGCTTGTGAGATCTCTTCTTGTGTCTCGTGATTCCCAGCGATGTCATTCTCCCTCTATCACTCCTTCCCTTTTCCTCGACTATGCGCTCTCACCGCTGAGTCTCTCAATCTCTCCGAAAATTGCAATGAGAGAACGCGAGATGGCGGTTAGGAGCCGACCACGCATGACGCCCCTTCAAACTGCGTTTGCAAAATTGGTTTTGTGGCAGCTTTTGTGGTTAAACGCTGTTGCGGTAGGATGATCGTGGAAGCGAGAATGAGAGAGAAAAGGAAAATGTCACTCGCGAGTGGGTAAACACGAAAACGTGTTCGGCTATGTTCGGCGCTGAGAGTTTTAATGAAGAGAGAAGAGCAGTTGTATTTGGGGCATGAATATTCAGGCGAGATAATTGTAGTTGCTGAGAGCTGATATTTTGATATTTTAACAACCCTGCTATTAACATTAGTTGCTAAAAATTCATTAAAGTACTATCCCCCATATATCAGTTATTTCGAAGGTTATTTTTTTACTTCTTATGCTCAATATGTTCTTCTTTGTACCAGTTAACTCTTACCCCGATTGAATTAGTTAGTTGTTGAAGGTATCTCATATCTCAGCTTAGGATAATTAATGCACTGATGGCTTTGTCAAAACAACCCAAATGAAATAAAAGTTTTAATAAAATCTAAATAATTTAACACTGAATTTTTAAACGTAGCATATAATCAATTGACTTTTGAAATGACATCTACTATATTTAATTTGAAGACAAATTATTTTATCAAATTGTATTTTTTAAATGTTATCAACAAAAACAGTGCTCAATTTTACCAGGAAAGAATTCTAAAAACAAATCGATATCATAATCCTTGTACTGATGCAAAGTGTACACTATAACTATAACGTATATTCGTAACGTAATAAGTAGATTTATTTCAGTACTTACTTTTTACTTTTTTTGTATGATTTTTTTATTGTTACATAATTGTTACAACGATTTCGTGATACACACAAACTGTTCATCCATGTTCAGAGTAATAAAACCATCATAAACATGCAATGAACTTTCCGATGATCCGTACGAACATTCTGTTTACACTTTTCCCTTACAATCACGTAACTCGCAGCAACACATGTTTTGCAACTTCTTGCGCTCGCCAAATAAATTGCTAAGCGCGTAAATCACCATGCAAACAACCGAAAAGCTCCGAAAAAAGGAAAATAAAAACATTCAATGTAGGACCACACAGGCCCATCTGTTCCAGTCCATTTACTGGGTCACTGGGTCCCAACAAGTCCGTGGATGCACCACTAATTGGACACTTGTGTTACTCAACATGAATGCATAACTAGTTTGCGCGTTGTATGGTACCTACTTGGGAAATTTAAACTAATTTACCTTTTTCTTTTTATTTACTTCCAGTGATCCCCCAGACGTGTCGCCACAAAGGTCGCAAGTTCGAGTGTGGCCTCTCGATATCCTGCGTCCTGGGTGGGGGGAAACCGGTCGACCTCTGCTCCGGCGGCATGATCTGGTCCTGCTGCATCGACCGGGAACCTCAGGTGGAGCACGATCCGGAACAGGGTGCCGTCCACAACGCCAGTGAGTATGCGCGTAGGAGAATGTCGGGTGTGCCAAGTATCGCCTCGCAACCTCATCCAACTAGAGAGAGCTTAAAAATGTCTGCCCTTTAGGAAACCGAGACCAACATAATGAGCATACTTAACCCCATGAGACAGAGACAACAGACCAAAGTTCCCCAAACGACGACAACAATGCAACAATGGCTAATGTGCGTGGTTCATTGGGAAATTTCACTTTTTGGCTCCTACTTAAGTCACAATCAGCATCAACATCACCAGCAACACGAAATCACGTTACACGATTGATTGAGCATAATTTGAGCAAAAAAAAGGGAGAAAGGCAACTCAGCCGTCAAGAAGAATGAACTGAAATAACCACGAGAAAAACCACAAATCTGTCACAGGCTTCGAGTGCGTTTGGTTGAGATGGAAGTCTGTGTTTCGTTCAGGTTATTTTAAGTTGACTTGAGAGTTAATTGACCTGTGGGTTAGACCAATAGAAACTTGATTTTACTTTCGATTTCAATTTTATTTTGTACGAAAATTGCTAGGGGTTTCCCTTGGAATTTGATAACATTGGAACATTGGAACATTTTTTTTTTTTACTTTATCAAATAAGTCTCATTTTTTCAATTCAATTCAATTCGGTTTTATTAGTGAATATCTACATATCTCAGGCATCGTCCAAGCAACCCCCTTAAACAAAAAATGTCCACTTTTTTGCCATATAACCCCTGCAAAACCTTATTTCCTAACCTTCAAATATTAGAATTTAAGGCAGTGCCAACCGGCCTTTGGAAACTTTTACACATTATACCAAAACTACTTAACCTATTCCAACTTTTTTGGTTTGTCCATACTCGTAGGCCATTACTAGTACTAGCCTTATCACTTAAATTGCCGTTTTCACTATATATCCGAAGAAAACGTGATTTTTAAAGGGGTGTCAAAATTACCCCCACTGTCCATATTACCCCAAACTCCCCTATGTATAAAAATTGTGCATTTTATCCATTTTTATCATCAAAAATCGCAATTAATGATAGAATATGCTATGGGGGTAATTTGGACATGGCTTGTGGGGTAATTTGGACATACCTGAAAGTCTACCTGTCAGGCAACAAAAAAGTAACTTTCATGGTTGGATGAGTTTTTAAAGGGATTTAGATAAATTTAGAGGGATTTAATATGTCAAAAACAATCAAAAATGAATGTGAGCAATGAGAACTTTCACAAAACCCCTATTTTTTAATTTAGATAAATTTATTCCAATATTCGAATTGATGAAAATCTGATTACTGTGTACTCTAATGTTGATTGCTTTTAATTAATTTCTTTGACATTTCTAATTTCTATGCTGGTTTACAATAATATTTAAATTTGAAGGGCTACAGAATGTAAAATTAAAAAAAAAATATTTTCAGGCTGACAAATTCTATATAAAGATTGATTTATATTAACATAAACGATACCTTAATCACTAAAAACAAGTATAGTGTGCCTGATCCAGAATCAGTGTTTAAATCAAATCAGTTTCAATTTAATGATTGAATTATGTATACTACACTGAACTATTTGTTATCTTCCTATTGCATTATAGTTCTGTGTGTGTGTGTGTGTGTGTGCAACCAACCAAACGGGACCACGCGGTCGCTTCTTACAAATTGAGTTGTTTCCATGTATTTTTTAGATCTACATTCTATACATGCAAATAACTCGCATAGGCATTTGGAAGGTGTTAGCTCTGCCGAGCTTCGGCGACCCATTTCTACGCTGGCTAGCCGAGCGCGAGGTACTTCAGCTTTATCGACAAACCCCGCCCTGAAGAACGTTTGGACCAATCGGATTCAAACGTTATTTAGAACTTCCGAACCCTTGTCAAATGGACAAGGACTCAGCGCGTATATAGTTGATAGTAACAGTATTCCTAATTCCAGCTATAGCTCACCAAGTCGCGATGGCCTAGTGGTTAGCATTTTTGCTTACCAATCCAAAGGACGGGGGATCGAACCCCGACTCGAGCGACTTTGATTTTTCGTTCATGTTCAGAGTTTCAAGATTTATATTTCCTATACTTTCTCGTTGGGAGCAGATGGGAATCGGACCCAGGACCATTCGCTTACAAAGCAAACACCGTAACCAGTCAGCCACGGCCGCTCCCTCTTCCTATTGCATTATAGTTCTATCACAAAATCATTATTTAAACCTTTGATGAAATATTGTGAGCAGCACTTCAAAATATAAAGCAATTACAAAACCAGGTTGAAGGATAAAAAACATGCTCAAAAAATCAAATGTTAAACTTATTCTTCAACATGTGTCCAAATTACCCCACAAAAGGTGTTCATATTACCCCACAAGGTATGTCCAAATTACCCCACAAGGTATGTCCAAATTACCCCATAGGGGTGTTCATATTACCCCCACACAAAAATGTGGGGGTAATTTGGACACCTTTTAATTTTTGCGATAAAAATGGGATTTTCATCAACATTTATCGAAATGAATGACATTTTTCCATCAAATATGGTCTCTATTATCCTCTGGTGTCATCCACATTCCTTGAAAATATCCATACAGCCCGTAACAGAGCAATTTCCTTAGGGTGTCCAAATTACCCCACACTCCCCTAATCATGTTACAATTTGTTCATTCGCAGTACATAACAGAGCTTTGGAGTTCCTTTCAGCTGTGTGTTAAATCTCAATCCATTTTGGAAAGATTATTGGGTAATTCTTTACCAACTCACACGAAATCGGGAAAAGTTGCCCCGACCCCTCTTCGATTTGCGTGAAACTTTGTCCTAAGGGGTAACTTTTGTCCCTGATCACGAATCCGAGGTCCGTTTTTTGATATCTCGTGACGGAGGGGCGGTACGACCCCTTCCATTTTTGAACATGCGAAAAAAGAGGTGTTTTTCAACAATTTGCAGCCTGAAACGGTGATGAGATAGAAATTTGGTGTCAAAGGGACTTTTATGTAAAATTAGACGCCCGATTTGATGGCGTACTCAGAATTCCGATAAAACGTATTTTTCATCGAAAAAAAAATAAAAAAGGTTTAAAAATTCTCCCATTTTCCGTTACTCGACAGTAAACAATTTTGGAACATGTCATTTTATGGGAAATTTAATGTACTTTTCGAATCTACATTGTCCCAGAAGGGTCATTTTTTCATTTAGAACAAAATTTTTCATTTTAAAATTTCGTGTTTTTTCTAACTTTGCAGGGTTATTTTTAGAGTGTAACAATGTTCTACAAAGTTGTAGAGCAGACAATTACAAAAAAATTGATATATAGACATAAGGGGTTTGCTTGTAAACATCACGAGTTATCGCGATTTTACGAAAAAAAGTTTTGAAAAAGTTACTTTTTGCGTTTCTCTTTGTTTCGTCGTCCGTGTCTGTCGCGGGTGACCATGAATGGCCAGGATCGATGACGACCAACTTTTTCAAAACTTTTTTTCGTAAAATCGCGATAACTCGTGATGTTTACAAGCAAACCCCTTATGTCTATATATCAAAATTTTTATAATTGTCTGCTCTACAACTTTGTAGAACATTGTTACACTCTAAAAAATAACCCTGCAAAGTTAGAAAAAAACACGAAATTTTAAAATGAAAAATTTTGTTCTAAATGAAAAAATTACCCTTCTGGGTCAATGTAGATTCGAGAAGTACATTAAATTTCCCATTAAATGAAATGTTCCAAAAAATTTTACAGTCGAGTAACGGAAAATGGGATAATTTTTAAAACTTTTTTAGTGTTTTTTTCGATGAAAAATACGTTTTTTCGGAATTCTGAGTACGCCATCAAATCGGGTGTCTAATTTTACACATAAGTCCCTTTGACACCAAATTTCTATCTAATCACCGTTTCAGGCTGCAAATTATTGAAAAACACCTCTTTTTTCACATGTTCAAAAATGGAAGGGGTCGTACCGCCCCTCCGTCACGAGATATCAAAAAACGGACCTCGGATTCGTGATCAGGGACAAAAGTTACCCCTTAGGACAAAGTTTCACGCAAATCGAAGAGGGGTCGGGGCAACTGCTGTGTGAGTTGGCGGAGAATTACCCTATTGCTTTTCACCAAGAGATTACCAAGAGTAAGACAATATTTGGAAAAAAAACATATTGAAATTGCAAGGGAAAGGGGATAGAAATAGAAAAAGCTTAGTCCACACTTTACATAATTGTGTCACGGTCAACTGAAATCCGGCGTCCGAGTGCTCCAATTTTCGGTCATCACGCACTGCTGCCGTGGAAACCCGTCCAACTCTTCGTGACTTCATTTCAGAGAAAGATTCAAGTTACGCAACGGCGGCGTAAACCACTTTACTTAATTCGGAAGTGGGCCATTGTTTTCTTTTGCCATTTCTACCCTCGGCTTCAACCATCATCGAAAACAACATCTCAACAATTGCAACAAATACGGCCACACTCACTTTTATCAGTCGGCAAATCTGGGCTTCTTTTCCTTCTATTTCTTCATCTTTCACTACTTTTGAATGTCTGTATTTGTTTTGTGAGAAAAAAATGCTCCAAGTTTGAGACGCAACTCCAGTTTCCGCCTTTTTATTTTTCGATTTTCACCGCAGTCGGTAATAACGATAATAATCATGAAAATCATCATCATCAGCAAAGTTGGCAGAGCCATTTTCACACAATCATCAACCCAAAGTGAACAGGGCCACTCTCATTATCATTTCGAAAAATGTTACCTCATTTGTTTTAACTTACTTCTGGGTTCTTCCTCTCTTCTTCTTAGCCACGCCGTAATCGGCAGAAGAAAGGCAAATTTGCTGCAGGCGGAAAATTGCACGCAAAAAGTGGAAACATTTGCGATTTTTTCCTGCGCGCAGTTTGTCCTACTGACAAAATGAGACTTGATTACGGCGACGAACCTCTGGTTCGAAAAAATGTCATCCGCCATCATTACCGCCAAAATTTTGCTTTCGTTCACCGTGAAGCGCGGCCTAATGTGAATAATTTGACGAAAATCGCTGTGTTACCGCATTCAGGGGGAAATTTTCCATGAAGACATCAACTAAAATACTTTCCTTGAACGACCTCCGAGGAACTTCCGTTGACTGGTAGTTTAGCAGTTCAGGTTGCAACAGACGCGAAACGAACCGTGACCACGATGATGAGCAAAAAGATTTCTCACCTTAATGAGATGAGAATTTGATAATCATTATCACCAGTGGAGAAAATCATGCAACGTAATGCATTGGAGGGAGGAGAATGCATTTTCAAGATTGTACGATAATGGTAGAAGCTTCTTTTTATAGCTAGAATGAGCACTATAAGCATGATGGCGTGAGTGCAAGCTATTAGAAACATTTTTCTTTGCTCAAATAGAAAAAAAGAGCTAAAGTCGATGACCTCTTCAGTGGACTACAATACATGAAACAACTTAAGCATCTTGACTCGTAACAAATGGATCTAGTTTTAAAGCGGCTGAATGAAAAATATACAAAAAATTATACTTAGATTAACCTAGAAAAAACAGTCAACTCTCTGATGGTCGATTTTCTCGATCTCAATCTACTCAGCAATCAAATGATTTCTATCATTTTCAAGTTTGTTTTGAATTTTGATAATTGTTATTTTAATAAATGATGTTTTGATAATTTTCTAGATTGTTTTGATTTTTGACACTACAAACGGCGAAACATCGACTTTAACTGTTAGAATCCCATCAAAAGGGTGTAATTTGGATTTACAAAAAAGAGAGTCGACTTAACTGTATAAATCAACTGCACACCATTTTTTATTTGCGGTTGTATTTAAAGTGTATAATTTTGGCCTTCATTTTCATGATATTTGATTAAAACACTAATTTCTTGGACTAAATCTTGAAGCTATTTGGTTGATGTTTACCATTAAAGGAATGTGAGGGCTGAAAAAATAACTCTAATTTTCAAGTGGAACGTTTTAAGAGATACTTATTTGTTGAAATTATAAAAAATCTAAATTTCAAATCAAATTCATGGTTTCCAAGATAAACACTCAATAAAATTATGCATTTATTACTCTCAATTTGTATTCCCTAAAGAGTCCACAGCAACAAAGGAAGTTGTTGTATTCATATTCCAAAATTGTAAAACTTACGGACCCAATCCTGCAACGATCTATTTGTAAAAATATTTAAAGTTTGTCGAAAATTATTTGGTAGATAGTACTTTAGCTGATGGATCAACATTTATAACGATAATAAATGAAAATAATGAACACATAATAATTTTGCAAAGAACCATTTTAATTTTTACCATTGAGCTAACAACGCCTAAGATAGTGTAACTAGAATGAAAAGAATTGAATTGAATTGAAATGAGAAAATTCTTGAGTATTTTGAAGACACCAATTCTATCATGGAAACCATATTTTGAATAAAATTATACTATTTCTTTGAAAATAGGTTTTATATAACAACACTTTTTAAAATACTTACAGCAATGTATCACAAATTTATTTCAATTATATTCTTAATCTTATTCATCTGCAAATTTATCAGCAAAACTCAGTAGAGCAAAAGAAAATTAAGTACAAGATATCGAAAAAAGTGTAAGTAAGCAAGTGTTAGCTTGAAAAAAAATAGGTTTTGCATTTCGTTAAGCAGGCTTTTAAACAAAAATAATCTGGAAAAATTTGCTCAAAAACATATTGGGACCCTTATGAAATGTTAAGCTTGAATTTGATTTTTAAATATTTGTATTTGAAAGATTCAGTAATTTAAAAAATGTTCCATTTTCAGAAGTCCAATTGGGAAAGCTTAGAAAATTTCATTTTCTCAATTTCAATTCTTTGCAAAGCAAGGGTTTCCAGCAAGGTATCAGACTGGCAAGTAATTAAAAATTACTTTGATTTTAAGCTGGTAATTAGGTAATTCTTTAATTACTTAGTAATTCATGGTAATTAGGGTAATTAAAAGTAATTCATTGGTAATAAAAGTAATTTTTGAGTAATTACATTAATTGATTTTTTTTCAAATTGTACTTTTTCAACAAAACTATTTACTTTTTATATATAATCTATTATAACAGAATCCTATTATTTTCAAATAAGAGTGAAACACAAAGATTACAAAAACTGATTCTGTATGTAAAAGATTTTATTCACCATAGGCCATGATATATTACCCAGTGAAAAATGTTTTGTGAATCCGAATTCTATTAATTTTTATTAAGTTATTATAAAAATATGTTTTTTTTTGCAAGAACAACATTAGAATCGATAATTTTTTTTTCAAATCAAATTTTTAAAACCAAAATGTACTTAATTATCATTGAAATAAACAAAGTTTTCAAGTGATGGCCATTTAAAAATCAAATAAAAATAAAAACATGTTTTTTTATATATTTTTTTCATCATCTGCAATTGGCAGTCCTGTAATATCTCTCTATTAAGAGATAAGCTATTTTCCCGAAAAATTTCCAAATATTTCTGAGACAAATGTTTTAATGGTAAAAATCAAACTCAGTGAAATTTAAATCGACTAATATTCAGATGCAATTGAATCCAATGTTAATGCCACGTTCCAAATTATCTGTATTTTCAGCAACAGATTTTTTGAATTTGTTTCAGAAAAAAAATGCAAAGTAATGTCAAACCAATGTTTGAAAAACGTTTTGAAATTTAACGTTATTTTGATAAATTTCACAATTCTCAAGAAGAGCCGCTGCAAATATTTGTCAAAGTTTTTGTTTAGCTCAAATAATCAAGGGGCCTTTTTAACAACAAATTCTATATATTAATGGCATTCGACTTTGGAAGCTGAAAATATTATGGAAATTCATATATTGAAGTAAAACAGTACATTTTTCTTTGCTTTTATGACAAACATGACTTCAAAAAACGTAAGTCAACTTAAATAATCTTCATTTGCAATTTATTGATAAGGGTTCGGTTGATAGAAACGTGAACATAAAGGAAATTTCGAATCAGATAATGGACAGGTTAAATTGGCCATGAAACAATTATTATTGTTCATATTCAGAGTTTTTTTTAAAGGTTTCATATGTTTATAAGACCTATTAAAAAAACTCTAGATATCAATTGAGCTACTTTTTTTTTTACCGAAAAATTGTATAATTAAATGCGAATGTCAATTTTATGATAAAATAAAAAAATCCAAATTTCAAACCATTTAACTCGCTGTATCATGTAAACATCACTCAAAGTTTCAGCGCCCTCTAGTTGGGGGCATTTTTGACGTTTGATCGCCTATATCAATTTTCAATAAAAATTATACGTGAAAAAACAAAGTAAACAGAATTGAAAGAGCTATCGAATGATCTATTTATAAATAATTTAGTTTAGAACCGTAGAAATGAATACTTAAACATAAATTAAATGTTTTTTTTATCGTAGTGAAAAGTAATTAAGTAATTTGTGTAATTAATCTTTTTGGACCAGTAATTTGAGTAATTAATTGGCAGACTGGCAAGTAATAAACGCTTCTGGAAACCCTTGTTGCAAAGCATATCTACGCTAAAAATTTTACGATTTTCACAGTCCAAAAGTGGAACTGTAAAGAATATTCTTAGCCATCTGAACAAAAATAGAAATGGACAAGCATTGAAAAAACGAAGTTGACTTTATAGCTGTCGGCCACCATTGCTAGTACCAACCACTAGTGTCTTCCTTTTTATCTACAAGGACTTCGCCGCTCTGGGCTCCTAAGTGTATGAAAGTATGGCTCGGAGCGACGGCGCCGAATACCTATATTTACACAAAGAATTTTAGAGCGCCCGCCGCGGGATTCGAACCGGCGACCTCTGAATTGTGAGTCCAGTGCGCGGTCCGATTGATCCACACGGGCGGGACAAGCATTGACAGTGTTAAAAAATCAAAAATATAATTTTTTCATCAAAAAATAAACCTTCAAATGACTTCAACCCTCTACAACCCAACCCCGCCTATAGACTATAAATTCTAAAAATTCGCCAAAAAATAGTTTTTCAACCAAATTTTGACCTTTAAAAAAGCATTGCAATGCATTGGAAAGAAGAACTCTTGAAATTTTAGAAAATTTTAAGATTGGAAGTGACTTTGACAACATTAAAAAAAGTCATGTTTTAAGGGGTCAATTTTGGCTGTATTTTTTACTAAAATTTCCTATATTTTAGGTAAAAAGAAGTATGCATTATTTTTGTAGTGACTCAGACTATGCCGCTAAGTATTTTTACAATTTAAATAATATTTGTGCCATCCTATGGCAGAAAAGGTGAAAAAAGAGCAAAAAATTGAAAGAGTAACTGTAAAACCATAACAAATTTAGATAGGCAAAATATAAAATAAACATTAAAAAATGCAAATTAAATTACTTAAAATAAAACAAGAAAAACATAAAGCGGGAGAAGTAAAGTTTTCGTAGAACAAAATTTGCAAACTTTTTTGCAAAAAGTTCGTGTACAATTGCAATGTTTCTCAGAAATCGCGATTTAAAAAAAACATATGTATTATTAAAAAAAAGGTTTCTGGAATCGCACATTATGCGAAAAAAAAGTTAGGAAAGTGTTTTTGGTGGTGTTAAGCTTCCTCATAGTTCTACTGCAACCTTGTTTATACAGATCGTCGCATATTTACATACCATTGGATTGAATAGATAGTTGCTCAAATTGTACGAAGACATGTATTTTCATTTAAATTTTCCAAACCATTGCGAAAAAATAGAGCTGGTTCAAAAAAAACTGAACCGTAGGAATGCTAACAAAAATACAAATGATACATTTTATTTTTCGTAGACAAAGTCGTTAAAGATATTTTTGCAATTCCGTCGTGAAACTACTTGCTTTTCCTGTCACTCTTGAACGACGAAATAGCCTACTTTTATGTACCAAAAATTACTGAATCGAATGGTAACACTTTTCAAAATAAATGCTGAAAAGTTCTACATTTCAGCACTGAAATGGGTGTTGAAAAGTTGAACTTTTCAGCTCTTGTTTCGAAAAGTAACACTTTTCAACATTTTTTTGTTTTAAACGATTTATTGACAAAATACATGAATATTTGACTTCAAATTTCACTTAATGGGTGTTTTTCGGAATTGCAAAACTTAATTCTCGGTGAACCTCTTTGGATAAATGTACGTCTCGTGCTGAAAAATCCTCTTTTTGCAACTTGTTGCATAAACTACTTTTCAAATAATCCCTACAGGTTTCATATAAGCAGTGAATATGGATAGGAAGTATTTCCAAATTATTGTGAAAAATGCATCTTTCATCAATCAGTTAAATAACAAAAAGGAAATAAAAATAAAGTAATTTCGAAATAATCTCTACTTCCATTGTTGACCGCTGACGAAACCGTTTCGACCTGACTCATAATCGATTAATTTTCACAAAATTCAACAATTTTATCCATCTCAATGCCGGCATTATTAATTGCTCAACAAAATCATAACTCTTGGTTGCGCTCCAGTTACGCACTAAACAGTGCTCTAAATAGCTTAAAAACGCCCAATTCACACTGGAAAATGCGCACCACCCATCCTCCCTCGAGTCAAAAATGCACATAAATTAAGCCGTCCAAATATTTAGCGGATTCTGGGGCCGAATCGGTCCATTTTTCAACCGAGGTGTCAATTCAGACAGACCGTGAACAGATGTGTTCAATTCAGTCGGGTGCGGCATGGCCCATAAAGCACACAGCCGACGCCGCTAACCTTGTCTGCGGTTTGTTGAATAACTTGACGATGCTGTTGGTTTTCTTGTTGATACAAAGTTAGTGGAAGCCGAGCCGTGACTAGTTTGAGATTGCGATCTACAAGTCGAAACAAGTGGAAGGTGTCAAGTGACAAATGTGTGAAACGTCGTCTAACACGTTTGTTAAATCGATTTTTTTTAGGAAATCGATTTATTTAGTTTTAATTTCTTTCTTGATATTTTTTCCGTTAAAATTGTTAGTTGAAGATTTCATGACACTTTGAACTTCAAGTGCGCTGTTCAACCCAAAACTGAAAAAACTGTAATTAATATAAAGCTGTGAATTCGTTAATCGTTGTTCTATGTTGGTTCTATGCTGTTCGTAGAAGATTAAAAGTGACACCACAAGCCATAAATTACAACAAAAGCTCAACTCCCTGACACACAGTGCAAGTGAAGCAATGAGTAAGATATAAAAAGGGCACATTTTAGATTTAACGCACATGAAGACAAGACAAGACAACAATGCATGACGACGACGACGACGGGTGTGGTAAATTGGTAAACTGCTCACCTCTTTACAATGCAAAACGCCGAGTGGGTGATACTTTACGTAATTAGGTACAATCAAACGCGCGCACTTTGAGTTGGCTCATTTTTGGCAGTGTTGCCTAAAATGGATCACAACGCATTGTTGATTGAATTATGAAATTTATTAGCCAAGGGGGTTTGCATTGCTGAGCTGTATCGACAATTGAATAAGACAACCTTCACACAAATCAACTAACCAACTCGACAGTGACTCTCAGTTCCGATGCAATTCTCCATGCTCAACGGATAATCTCACTGGGAGTGAAACCATTTTCCCACACTTTCCATTTCAACAGCCTTGCAAAGTGCCACCCCCTCAGAGTGGAATGTTATGTATGTGATGTGACGTGCATTTCTTCGATAATGAGTTATGGGAGGTCGTTGAACTTTCCAGATCACCTGAACACTTTATCACTTTTCACTACACTTTTACACTGTGTGACACTCCCCTTCAAACGAAGCGTAACCAAAACATTACCATCGCTTCCCCTTAACTGTAACTCTCCTTCACAAACACCATCTTCCCGTTTAGGTGACATTATCAATCTGTTCGACTTTTACCCATCACCGTCATCATCATCCTCCTCCTCATCGTCATCATCTTCGTCATCCGGGGGTCCTCGCCCGATCCAACAAAGCTCGGTGTACTCCGGGTACAATCCGAAACCTCCGTACCATCTGTACCCGGTGGTGACCAGCACGAACCACCCCCCTCCCCAGGACTGGGGCTACGAAAGTAACCACCTTGGTAACGGGCACCACCACGGAGGTCCCACCGCCAGCGCCATCTACAGCGATAGGCCGTTCAGTTTCGGAACGAGACCTACGGTTGGACCTCAGCCACCCGGAATCGGGAACATCTTCAGCGGCACCGGAAGTGGGGGTGCCAACGTGCGACCTCCCTCGATTTACAGCTATCCCCAGGCAGGAGGATCCGGAGGAAGTTCCAACCAGTACGAGGACGATGGCTATGGAATCGACAACGGTACACCGTGAATTCCTCCTTCACACCACACCTCTCTATCTATTCTTCTTGGATGCACCCCGACCGGCTGACTGGAGTCGTATTGGCTATTGGCTTGTAGTTGTTGATACCTGCACCACCCACCATCTCATCCCCCCTTTGTAGTTGTCTATCGCTTGTTCTGTCGCTGCGGCAGAACCAACACACCTCAGCACAGCGCAATATCTTTAAGGCACTCTTGGCACTTTCGCAAATTGGAATCTTTCTTTCACTCTCTTATTAATGAATACATATTAGGGTGGGTCATTTTTTTCGAAAGTGCTGGGATCCGGCTGAAATAAAGAGCATCTTGTAGAGGGTACCCATAGGGACTCTCACACCAAGTTTGAGCCCATTTGGCTGAAAACTGGCTTGTCGCTCGGGGGTTAAAGTTTACATGGAAATTACTATGGGAAATGCGTGATTTTGCTTCAAACGCTCCTACAAGCTAAGCGACAAACTTTAGCCCACACTTACACTAGGTAGCCGTGTCGGGGGTGGTCCAAGGAACATTTTTCTCTAAGGGTTCATGGTCATACGTTCAACCCTGAGCTTGCGCAACGCGGAATTATCCGGCGGCGCCGGAATTCTTCAAAATCTCAGTTTTAATTGTCAACGCATGCTTCGTAACTATGAATGTAGCATATTGTGAAACGAAAAACACGACGCCAAACGTCAACACATTAAAATGAAAGCAGGAAAGAACAGTTCGTCGTCGAATCGGCTGGCCAGTAAATTCTTGTAGAGCAGTTTCCCATAGCATGGGAAAGAACTTAAGTCCACATTAACGCACAAAGGTATGAAAATAAACCCTGCAGTTGAACCGGACCCAAAAATATACTCGGTTTCAGGACGTGGTGTGAGATGTTAGTCCGGTGGAGTTCCTGTACGCGAAACCCCGATCACTTTGGCCTCCCGTAGAAAAGGAAAACATCTCGATTGCGGTACGCCGAAAATGATGGAAAAGGTATTCAAGAGCGGCAAGAAATCAAGCAAAATCGACATAAGTTCGAAATTATGTTGCAGAGGAATCCACAGATCATGATGGGAGTTTGTCGACGCTGAAGAAAAGCCACCTCTCTAATAAAAATGTGTCCATCAAATTTAGTTAAGAGTTTCTATCAACATGTATATATTGAATAAAATCCGTGGTTAAAGTATTTGGTAGTAGGTCACAAAAGAGGCTAACTGTCCGTGCTGCCGGCAGAAACTGTCCGCCTCCGGGGTGACGAGTCAGCCTTGTGTAAAAAATGGAGCACAGTAAGTGCCTTATCCTTGTTTAGGTACGAATTATTCTGTCCATAGTAAATACGAAAATAGTGTTTTCTCTTAATCATAATTGCAAATGTTGTAATACTCAGTACGATTTTTTAGCATTTTTTATTTTTATTTAGATCATTTGTCACGACTCCCAATATCAATCACAAAATCTTATTCAGGGTCGCAATTTTGGGCACCTTCTTCCAGGCCATGCCCGAAAGGCACTTCATGTCCAATACATGACGCCGAGCGACAATTCCATAGAGGGTGTTCACGGGCGGGACAGTTTCAACTTTCAGGTCTAATCTCTTGCCAGCTCGCAATCGGCAATCGTCCAACGGTGGAAGTCTCCAGACTTCCGTTCCGGTGGGGCAAGCCGTCACAATCTCCTGCAGCCGGCGGAAGTTGTGTGACTGGAAGATGAGGCGGGTGAGCCCTCAGCCGTCAGAATTGGTTCTATGATCGTAATCATCTTCACAAGCATCAAAGTTCAGTACGAAATAAGTTGCACTAAAAAGATTCGAAGTCAATTAAGAAACTGTTTTCTCAGAACGGAAGTCCGTGCACCCAATGATGCGGCCTGTTCTCGGTCAACGCCGTGGCCAATTGCCAATGGCCAAGCTCCAGCGGGAACGGAAGTTTCTTTTATTTTGTTAATTCACGGTACTTTCGAATTTCACGATGAAGAACACTTTTTTAGCACAGGTTTGTTGTGATGTTTCCAGCTTGCGTTGACGTTTGGCGTCGTGTTTTTCGTTTCACAATATGCTACATTCATAGTTACGAAGCATGCGTTGACAATTAAAACTGAGATTTTGAAGAATTCCGGCGCCGCCGGATAATTCCGCGTTGCGCAAGCTCAGGGTTGAACGTATGACCATGAACCCTTAGAGAAAAATGTTCCTTGGACCACCCCCGACACGGCTACCTAGTGTAAGTGTGGGCTAAAGTTTGTCGCTTAGCTTGTAGGAGCGTTTGAAGCAAAATCACGCATTTCCCATAGTAATTTCCATGTAAACTTTAACCCCCGAGCGACAAGCCAGTTTTCAGCCAAATGGGCTCAAAATTGGTGTGAGAGTCCCTATGGGTACCCTCTACAAGATGCTCTTTATTTCAGCCGGATCCCAGCACTTTCGAAAAAAAATGACCCACCCTAATACATATTTTGATTCTAGGTCTACTCTAATAATTCCACGGTGTTCTGCTGTACGGTATTAAACATTGAAAATATCATCAGTTTTTCCATATCACTATGAAATATCAAAATGATCTACAATGCCCCTGATGGCATAAATATATCCCATCTACATTTTCATCGCTTTTGAGTTATTGATGCAGTTTGGTTCAAAATCGTGTACTGTTTCAGAAAAGCCTACAATAAAATACGTAGCCTTATGTGTGGGACAAACTTCAAATACAATTTTCTCAGCATGCTGCTTTTGCAAATGGGACATTTATGCAAACATGGGCAGTACAGTACGGCTAATAATTATAATTAAAGGATATTTTTATTGATTTTTTATCTTTTACCAGCACATATTACCGGAACAAAAAATACGAAATAGAAATAAGAATTCTTCAAAAATGCATACATTATTTAATTTGCTTTCAGTAAGAAAGATATTAACAATAATACTTTAAAAAAATCAAAACCAGAAAGCGTTAGAAAGTTAGCATTAGCTGATATATTTTTTTTATTTTACAGCAAAATTAACTGTTCCATCAAGATTATATTCTGAAAGCAGACCAACATATATAAGGGTTATGTTTTGATAATTCTTAAATTTCAAATATAAAATCAGAGTTGTTCAGAAAAATCAATTTCAATCGAGTTTTTAAAAACATCTAATTACTGCCGTTTTACGGCGATATGATGTATACGCCATTGAGGTGATTTTGCTGTAGACACGATTTTCTGTTTTTGTTCATTTTTTCTATTTAAAATGACTAATTTAGGGTCTGACCTGTAGAAACTGTTAAAAAGTACAATAAAAATGTGGCCCCTACAAAATTTCTTGTTTTTTCCTATTCTCTACGATTTTAAACCACAAACATCATTTGGCCGAAAAAATAGCAATAAAAAATCACTACTTTTCCTGCCCAATGATGTATGTATACATTGCTCGATCAAAGCTGGCTTTATTATTTGTGCCAGTTATTTTGATAGCTGTGCGGATCCCGTAATGCATTGTCCACGTGGATACTTTAAGGGGGGGAGGGTATTAGGGAGCGTTCTTTTATTACGTAACGCAGTTGGTGGGAGGGGGGGGGGGTTCGGAGGCCGTGTTACGCTCCATACAAAATTTTTAAAATTTGTATGAAAATTTTGTTACGAGGGGGGGGGGTCTAAAATCCGATTTTTTGCGTTACGTAATAAAAGAACGTTCCCTTAGCGATTGTCTACGCTCCATAAACACATTTTTTGCATGAACAATTGTCCGCAAGAGAGGTGGGTGGGTCTAGAATTTTCAAAAAAGTGTCTACGTGGATGTGGATAAGGTGTCATCCATTAAGTACGTCACATTAAAATCAGCCAAAATTTACTCCACCCCCTTTGTCACGATTTCCCTATGCTTTTAACACACAACGTCACGCTTGCTCAAAACCCCCCTCTTCCCTCAGAACGTGACGTACTTTATGGATGACGCCTAATGGACGTCCCCTTAAGAATCAAATCGAAATAATGTAATAAAATATTGCCCAGTCTTGATTTGGTCCCAAAACCTCAAATCAACATTCAAACAGTATTGAATTTGACTTCTATCAATTCTCAATGTATACATACATCATGATGAGTAAAATTGGCGTATACATCATAGTTTGTTTGCTTAATAAAATGGGCCCCAGAGCAGTTTTTTGAAAAAATCTTTCGTCAGGATGTAGCTTTTAAGATTCTTTATCAGACTGTGCAATAAAATTGAAAATGTCCAAAATGGCGTATACATCATATCGCCGTAAAACGGCAGATTAGCCATACACTATGATTATTAATTTCAATGCCGGGTCCGGTGATTAAGTGGTTAGCGTGGTAGCCTCTCACCCCAGCAGGCCTGGGTTCAATCTCAGACGGACACGGTGGCATTTTTCGAGACGAGATTTGCCTGATCACGCCTTCTATCGGATGGGGAAGTAAAACGTCGGTCCATTTGCGTAAAAGAGGTTTTGGGTGACTCACCACAAATAACCTTCGGACGCCTAGATATGAGCAGAATCTTGCAACAAAGACCACAAAAGACCCGGGAGTCGTTAAAGTGGATTGATATGCTTTTTTTTGCCTTATCAGAATGCATAATTGAACAATAAAAAACATGAAAAATAAGTTTGTGAGTTTAAAATAATTTCAATGTAGAGCAAGGCATTTCTAATTTAAATAAACAACAAATTATCACACCAGAATGTTGAATAAAACCTGATTATAAGAGATAAATGACAGTATTTTCCCAAGAAATTTTGATTTTATTGATACTGATATAGATAATTAATTTTATAATAAAAAAAAATATTTAAAAAATATTTTAAAAAAAATCTGGTTTCTTGAAATTTAATTTTCATAAAATGATTATTATTAACAGTGCTATCCCTTGAAGAGTATTTTGAACTTTTTGGGCTGATGCATTTTTTTTTTTTGGTTTCTGTCCCTCGGCTCTGGTCGGCGTAGAGGTGAGGGGCAAAAAATAAAAAAAAATAATATGAAATTTGAAATAACAAGTCATATTCTCAACATTTAAATTGAAAAAGCGTTTTAAAATGTATTTTGCACTTGTTTAGTTGTTTTGCAATCCTGAGTTGTCAAAAAAAAAAAAAAAGATTTGACGAAAACCAAAATTTTAGCAAAAAAAGCACTTTTTGCGGTAATGATCGAAAATTTTCGAATATTGAAGTGATTTTTTTAAAAACCCAAATATGTATCTAAACGCAGGGAATGCATTTTAAATTAATTTTAGCTGATTGTGCATAAATTTTCACTGACATTTTGAAGTTATTTAAAAAAATCTCCCTGATATTTCTGTTAATTTTTTTTTAAAATTTACACCAGCCTTAGTTAATATCAAATTAATGGGTTACATCTAGTGAATTATCAGAAAAAGTCAAGATTTTTTTCACAATATACATTTTCTTCAATGCACAATATGAATTTACAATAAAGTTATTTGAAGTTTCCAGTTTCCAAAAACGGGTGCCATAATATCTCAGCCATGTTTTGATCAAATTGGCTCAAAATGTTGGTGAAGACTCTTCAAACTGTTCCCATGTGCATGATAAAGACAATGCAAATTTTCAGAAAGTTATGATTAAAAAATAGTTTTGTGTTTTGCATACAAAAAAACACACATCCCCACAGACATTTGCTTCTGCTTCAATTTGATTCTGAGTCGATATGTATACGTGATGGTATATCTAGAAGGTATATTTAAGAAGTTCAATTTTCGAGTGATTTTATAGCCTTGCCTCAGTGAGATGAGAATGGCAAAACACATTTCAGCTAATTTTGACCATCTAATCTTGACATATTGTGGCACCACAAAATTGAAGATTTATTTATATGTTAGTCATTTTAATCATAAATGATTTTCATGAAATTTTCCTGAGCAATTTTTTTTTTCGTGCGATTATTTTTATTAGGTTTTTTTGTTACTAGGTCCTGGACTTCCTGAGCAATTGGAAAACATCATTTCAGTGAATTTAATATTTTTTCTAAATATGAATGTTAAAGATTATCTACATGTATTGAACCCCTTAAAATAAATCAATACTTTCCGTAAATAAAGTTATTCAACACATTGAAACGTTTAATAAATAAATATAGTTTTACAATAAATGCAAACTATTTTGCCATTTTGTCTAAATTTTAAAACTGCATAGCAAACCGAAAGATTTCCACAATACATATATCATTATAATTTTGTTATTTACATTTTAGGATTTTTCCTATAAAATTCTTTTTATCTTGAAAAGCTTTATGAATGTAAAAAAAAGTAAGGATCAAGTATCGCCACTCTCCCCTTTCTCAACTGGTTCTTTTCTGGTCAAATCGGTGTTTACAGTTAAGCTGTAGATACTTGTTTATAAATTGCTATATGTTATATTATTTTCCAAGCATTTGAACAGAACTAGACACATTTGATTGTTTTTTAGTTGTGTAAAATAAAAAAAATACGCATTTGATTGTTTTTTAGTTGTGCAAAATTGATAAATAACATAATTTTTAATGTAGATTTAAATCTGAACTCAACAAAGCTGTAAATTAAATGTTCTATCTAAAATTCATATTCAACGATATTTTTCAAGAAAATAATTATAATAATTTTGTTTGGATTTGCTTATGAGGTAACAAAGATAATACAAACATAGCTATAAGAAACAATACAAACTCAACTAAATGATATCTGGAAAACAAACAAAACAATCAAGTACAATCTAGACGTTTACCATAATAAAAAATTATTCATTGCTAAAAAAAAACATTTTGTAATTTAAATGTTGTCCGGTTTTAAAAGAAAAATAAATAAACCTGAAGTTTTTTTTTTACTTGAAAGTACAAACTTTATAAGACTCAACTCAATAAGAGTTGACTATATGTTTGCAAATTATCTAAGTATAAATGAGACTTTTTTCCCTGATATTCCGGGAAGAATGAAAACAGAAGCAAACTGTAGTAATGGTGTATAGTTTTCGAAAACTTTCTACTCTAGTTTGAACTGTAATTAAGGTATTTAGTAACATTTTACACAAAATACGTTTCAGCAATTGATTTGTTTTAAATGCTCAGAACAAAAATTCAATCAACCCAAAATCGAAATTTATATGATGAATGCATGAATGCAATCCAAAGGTCGTCAGTTTGAAACCTGGGTGGAAGATTCCTTTGAGTAGAAAGAGGTTTGGGTGCTGTCCCCATTCAAGCCTTTGGACTCCTAGGTTCAAGCAGAAACTTGCAATAGAGACAACAAAAAAACCTGGGGGTCGATAAAGTGATAAAACAACAAGTATGAAATTGGATTTGGGAAATCGTGCTACAGAAAAAACAGATGATATTTTTAATTTTTGATAGCCGTACTCTGAAACACCGTGCACCTGTTAAGGAGTTTGAAGCTTCAAGAGAGTCCTAACAAAATCCCCCTTCTCTTCTCCCCCATCCGCATTTTTCTTCCAGGTTGTGGCGAGCTGTACACCCGCACGAACCGGATCGTGGGCGGCCACTCGACGGGCTTCGGAACGCACCCCTGGCAGGCAGCGCTCATCAAGACCGGCTTCCTGACGAAGAAGCTCAGCTGCGGCGGCGCCCTCGTTTCGAACCGATGGGTCGTGACGGCAGCTCACTGCGTGGCCACGTAAACAAACCAAGTTCCTTTGGCGGAGCGGAATTCCGTTGAGATTTGCGGGTTTGAAGGACCTACTGAACTGTGCTTTGATTCTCTTTTAGGACACCCAACAGTAATCTTAAGGTGCGGCTCGGTGAGTGGGACGTGCGGGATCAGGAAGAACGGTTAAACCACGAGGAGTACAGCATCGAGAGGAAGGAGGTACATCCGAGTTACTCGCCCAGTGATTTCCGGAATGATATTGCGCTGGTGAGTTTTTTGGAAACACCAAAGTGTAGTTTCAGTTTTAAGAATATTTATTCCAGGTCAAGCTGGACCGCAAGGTGGTCTTCCGGCAGCACATCCTACCGGTGTGCTTGCCACCAAAGCAAACTAAACTGGTGGGCAAAATGGCCACCGTAGCCGGTTGGGGCCGAACGCGGCACGGCCAAAGCACAGTTCCTTCGGTGTTGCAGGTATTATCACTTGAAAATAACTTTTTTATTCAAAAATCATACATTTCGAAAAATTTCCAGGAAGTGGACGTCGAGGTGATACCGAACGATCGCTGCCAGCGGTGGTTCCGGGCCGCAGGTCGGCGCGAAACCATCCACGACGTGTTTCTGTGCGCCGGCTACAAGGAGGGTGGCCGCGACAGCTGTCAGGGCGATTCCGGCGGACCGTTGACGCTGACGCTGGACGGGCGGAAGACGCTGATCGGGTTGGTTTCGTGGGGCATCGGCTGCGGGCGGGAACATTTGCCCGGGGTGTACACCAACATTCAGAAATTTGTGCCTTGGATCGAGAAGGTGATGGGAAAGGAGTTTTCCTGAGCGAAGGAGTAACGGGATGGTCAGAACGAAGTGTAAATAGTCAAACTGAACTAAAATAGGGTACTTAAAATAAAACGTTAGTGGTACTAGGGTAATCGAAGTATCGTTAGTGAGGTCAATCATTTACCATGGATGTAAATTTTACAGTACACGCTGTTTTAGAAGCGCCAAGATTCAGAGTTAATACGGATGACCAGTTGTGGATATAACACAAAAAAATAACAGTATTTTCTCATTCAATCATTGCAAACGTCGTTGAAGGTAGTGCGTGGTTTAGTAATTTATTAGTAACTTATTTGAATTAGATCATCGAACAGCATGGTGCGATTGTCAGCAAAGCCGGATGGAATCGCAAAAGATTAGAATTAGTACTGACTATTACCATATTTTTTATACGACAAAGTTTCTTATAGCATGTAAGCTAGTTGGTAGACTGTAAAGGAAAATAAAGGACACTTTTGATGAAAACCGACGCATTTTTTATTAACTAATATCACACCATGATGATTTTTTTCAAAAATTACAAAAAAATATTAAATTCAGTTTAACATTGTCTCGTTTCGTACAATCTTTCTATCATAACGACTTGACTAAAGTATACTTTACTATAGTATACCGTCAGTGGGGGTGAACTAAGGTCTGGGGGGTGAGATTGGCCTCTAAAAAAATCAACTTTTTATTATTTTTATTCGAATTGCTCGAAAAGTACCCAAATGTTTGAAAATCTCTACTTCAAAAATTGTAGCATGTCAATACGATTCCCTCGAAAAAGAAACAATGTTGGATGACTTGTTTTTACCATATCTTTTTATTTGAGTATCATTTTAGTTTCATTTGACCCAATGTCACCCCCTCTAAGGGGTGAGATTGGGTCTATTTTCAAGTGATTGACATTTAAAGTAGAGTTCATCAAACTCCTACATATTTTGGGAATATGTTAGTAAACTATTTAAGAACAATTCTACGTTTAAAGATTTTCGATGTAATTTAAATTATTTTTGTTATTAAGAAATTACGGGAGGTGTACTGTATTATTTAACTGGTGTATCCAAATTAGATTTTTTTAGTTAATGATTCTTATGACCTTGCTTATGACCAAACGAAAATTTAAGGCTAGTTTGGGGAATTTTGATATTTGGGTTAACCCAATTAATTGAACAAAACACGTTTTGCATTTGAAAACAGAAAACGTGCATGCATGTCACAACTGCATGGAGTTTTTACGGAATTTATTGGATATCACGCGCAACATACCCCGGCAACATATGTATCATTCAATGTTTTATGCAATCTTGCATACAACTATTTTTGAAATGTTTCTAGATTCATTCAATTGGGGAAATTCTCGTATGTTTGGCAGGTTAAGCACTCGCTCCTAATTCCATCCATTATGCTGATTTTCACTATTCAAACAACTAATTTTGCAAAACTTTTGATAGAAACTTGCTTGCTCACTTCTTATTGAGCTATTTATCACTCGATTTCAGTTGAAAACGCTTTAAATTAGCTTTAATTGAATGTCAAAGTTCCGACCTGCCAACATTAGAGGCACGCTGGAATTAGATGCTGTTCCCCTACCTTCAACTTTAACCCTCTGTTAGTCGCGGATCCATCTCATAACTTTACTAACACTCATAACTTAACGGACACTTTTGCTTCGAATTCAGGACATTTTACTTTTGAATCGCATAAGTTTGGACTGAAATGTTAGTGAATGGCATTCTTTAAGTCTCAAATAAAGTGTTAACATCAAAATAATCGATATTTTATTTTAAAAAAAACCTATTTTCTAGAATTGGAGGAAATCAAAACCTTCAATTTCTGCTTTGAATTCCCGGTGCTTCGAACGCCTGTGTAATATTTCAGTGAAATGTTTCACATTTTTGGTAAACTTATAATTTTATTATATTTTATTGCTTTAGCATTAACTACAGCGTGCAAACAAACTTTGAATGAAAGTTGATGTCAGAATTCATCAATTAAGATAGTTTTGACATTCATAATGCGAAGTTATATCCAAATAATTGATAAAATAATCTGAGGTGACCGTGTTGTTACCTTCGTCAAGAGAAGCCATTTGCATCTTAATTTATTCCATACAAGACTTCATACAATTTTGAGGGCTGGTCATACAAAATGATCATGAAAACATTTATGATCTGTAACTAGTGAAGGTATTTTCTTATCGATTTAATGTAATTTATGGTGAGGACTGTTGTTGGAGCTCAATATTTTGATTTTTCTGGTTGGTTTCGGTTGGTTTTAAATGTAAAACCCATAAATACTCTTAACACTGCTGTCCCTATTCAGACTGTAGATCCGATACGCCCCAGATGACGGCACATCTTTGAAAGGGTTAAACCACATGTTTTGAACATTTCCAAATGCTGGGCTTGATTTTCTAAATTTCTAAATTAATTTTATAGAAAAAATCAAATATTTTACAGTTTATTTTGTCCTTCTTATCAGGGTTACCAGGTCTGGGAAAATCTGGCATGGTGAAGCGGAGAGAGAGGATATGAATAAATTCAAAAGTTTTTTTTTAATTATGATAATTTAACTGATGTTATATTCAAAAAATCTTAAATTTACATTTTCTTGAATGAAAGCGGAGGCTATTTTTTATATTTTCAATTAAATTCGTTCATTCTAATCAAAAAATTGTTCAAAATGAGCATAAGGTGAAAAATCTGACAACATCTGTCAATGTCTGGCACAGAGAAGAATGAATCTTTACTCTGGCTGTCACTTGAAAAATCTGACATTCAAAGATTTATCTGGCAATCTGGCAGCCCTGCTTCTTACTGAGGTAATGCTATAATTCTGCTCTAAAAATGATCTTTACACAAAAAGGTTGCATATTGGTTCAGCGTCCCATACGTCACTGTTGGATTGTTTGATGTTTCAATAAGTAGTTTAAATGTTATGTATAAAAATTGTGTTTTTGTCCGAATATGATTTAAGATAAATGGCTGGAGTTCAAATCAAATGTTATCGTGTTTGCAAACTTAAAGAAAAAAGAAATAAAAGTGCTTCGATTTGGCACAAAATTAGACAAGGAGTTCCCTGGCCGAAATAACGTCATGATTCGAAATCCGGACACTTAGTAGCATATCATTTTTGTGATAGCTGGCAAAAAATCTTGTTATAAGTTGGAAATGTAGAAACATCATCAGGATGTAGTATAAACAGTCAGTTTCAAGAAAATGCATGCAAATTATGTCTTTTCTAACCATTTTTCATCAGAATTTTAAAATAATAGTGACTTGTTGTGCTTCAAATCCCGGACACTGATAAAAGCTGATTCAAATACCGGACACTTTTGCTTCGAATTCCGGACACCCGATTTTACTTATGAATCGGACAAATTTGGACTGAAATGTTTTTGAATGGCATTCTTTAGGTCTCAAATAAGCTGTTAACATCAAAACAATTGATAGTTTATATAAAAATTTGCTAGAATTTAAGGAAATCGAAACCATAAATTTCTACTTTGCCTTCCCGGTGCTTCGAACGCCTATGAAATATTTCAAGTGAAATGTTTCACATTTTTGGTAAAATTATAATTTTATTAAATTTAATTGTAACGTCATGATTCGAATTCCCGGACGCTTCGAAACCCGGACACTTCATCTTGTTTTATCAATTATTTGGATATAAGTTCGCATTTTGAATGTCAAAACTGTGTTATTTGATGAATTCTAACATCAACTTTTATTTAAAGTTTGTTTGAACGCTGTAGTTAGTGCCAAAACAATCAATACAATAAAATTATAAGCTTACCAAAATGCGAAACATTTCACTTGAAATATTTCATAGGCGTTCGAAGCACCGGGAAGGCAAAGCAGAAATTTATGGTTTCGATTTCCTTAAATTCTAGCAAATTTTTAATATAAACTATCGATTGTTTTGATGTTAACAGCTTATTTGAGACCTAAAGAATGCCTTTCACTAACATTTCAGTCCAAATTTGTGCGATTCATGAGTAAAATCGAGTGTCCGGAATTCGAAGCAAAAGTGTCCGGATTTCGAATCAGCTTTTATCAGTGTCCGGGATTCGAAGCACAACAAGACATTTTAATTTTAAAATTCTGAAGAAAAATTGTTAGAAAAGACATATTTTGCATGCATTTTCTTGAAACTGACTGTTTATACTACATCCTGATGATATTTCTACATTGCCAACTTATTACATGATTTTTTGCCAGCTATAACAAAAATGATATGCTACTAAGTGTCCGGATTTCGAATCATGACGTTATTGGCATTAACAACAGCGTTCAAACAAACTTTAAATGAAAGTTGATGTTGAAATTCATCAAATAACACAGTTTTGACATTCATAATTCGAACTTATATCCAAATAATTGATAAAACAAGATGAAGTGTCCGGGTTTCGAAGCGTCCGGGAATTCGAATCATGACGTTAATAAAACCCGTATTTTTTGTCTGGCCATTAAGGTGACCTACGCCGTGTTAAGGTGGTCCAAAAAATTGCCAAATTCGCAAAAACATTTTTCTTTTTTCCAAAAAATCGTATCTTCGCTCAGTTTGAACTAAGTTTCAGCTTTTTGGAGTTTCAAAAATCTAGCCTAACATTTGAAAAAGTCTAATTTAATCTTCAAATGTCAAAAAAGGGATTATAAAATATGATTTTTGAAAATAAAATCTTGTTTTTTTCAACGCACCGCGGGCAAAAATAGAAAATGACGTAAACGAGGAAAAAACTACTTTTTTTATTAAAAACTTCAACATCCCGGTACTAGAATCGAACTCACGACCTCTGAATTGGAAAACTAGCACGCCACTAGTCGAAACCCATCCCTTACCGGTCAGTATTTCCAGTGAGCATATTTACTCTTTTAAGGGATCTGACTTTGCCGAGCCAGACAGGAATCGAACCTATCACCTTTCGCTTACAAGGCGTAACCCGTAACCTCACGGCCACGGAAGCTCGGCAAACTAGGAACTTTTTTCACTAAAACTGCAATTACTCGGAAATTTCTGCGTTGTCCTACACTTTTTAAGGAACCATAAGTTGAGTATTTCAATTACGGAAATGTTTGATTAGAGAAGTGAGGAAGGCACATTAGTGGATTTAGTGTGTTTTAAAATTCCAATAACTTATCAAAAAATCATCAAGTTGTGCGAACCAATCAAAAACAGGCAATTGAATTTGAATTATTGAAGTTTGATTTAAATCTACAAAATAACCATGAATGATTGAAATTTCAGCTAGAAAAATATAACATTTTTGAAAATAAAATTGACCAAGCTTTTCATGACATTTTATTGTTTTACTTCAAATGTACAATAACGTGCATTGTCATGTTTTCAAAATATTCACATGATTTTTGCTTGATTTTTGTTTGCTTCAAAGGCTTTATTTGTTTCAGGTAAACAATTTCTTTGACATTTTTGTTTTATATAGAAGAAGTCACTAAAGCAGCAACTCTTAAAACATAAAAAATGAAGTGATGTCAGAACTTTTCACGTAATAATGCTCGTGAATAAATTATTATTTCAAATTTTTGTCCCCCTCCCTAAAAAATCTCTGAAATAGCGGGCAACAAAAAAATATTACAGAAACATTTATTTCCCTTAATCGAAAAATTATTTAAAATCCATTGTTAACTATTTAAAATAAACTGTGTTACTTTTATTTTCTAAATTTTGAATTGTTAAACAACAGATTGGAATAAATCCTCAAGCCGTAGGAAAAAAAAACATATTTCCATAAATTCATTGATATTTATTATTATTATTTTTATTAGAACAGGTTCTAATGAAAGCACCTTGTGATACATTTTTCTTCAATTTGTTTATGTTTTGGCTTGAAATTTTAAATATAGTATTGTTTTCTGCATGGCAAAATTTAATTTTTATAAAAATAATACGTATACGTATGTTTCGAGAATCGCGAATAAACTACCTTTATTTTTTATACAAACAACGCTAATATTCCACAATCCTCACGTGACTATTTCCGTTGGTGCAGCCGTTTCCTCATAATCTTCCATACCATTAAAGTTATCACTGCAAGTGCCAGTGACTTTGCCTTTCTGCTGTTTAGCTAGTGTTCTACAAAAGCACGGAAAGAAATTTGAATACATTCGATTATTTTAAACTTACAATTATAGAATATCTTTTGAATCAAATGCAATATTTTCTAAATTGAGCTGAAAAATTGACATAAATTTCTCACCGTGCAAATACTACCGAAGTCCCCGTCCATCGTGTGTCGTGTGTCGTCCCACGATCTACGACTGAAGACGACACCATCACCACAGTAGTGGAACATATTAGTTGAACGACCTTAGAGCATGACGACAAAGCTCAGAGGACGATGACGGCTTCTCTACGGACGGCCGCGATGATCGTCATCCAGCGCTCAATCATTATCGGCACGCAGCAGAACCTCACTCTTCTTGCAGGGTCTCCGAGAACCACAGTCCACCGCGCGGTGGACATAACTCCGACAACGAGCTGTCATCATTACTGGCGGTGAGGACCTGGTCGTGGGGGCCGTATTCGGGGACGACGCATCTTCTTCTCATTAAGGCCGATCGATCGATCGTCGATGGCCGCGTTGAACCTGGGACCTCCAGTGGAGGAGGTCCCACACCGCTTGAAGATGAGCCTTTATTTTTATCTTGCAATGGAGCCTTTTTACGGTTGTTAAACTATTACCCCCGGACAATCTTCATTTGAGTGGAGGGGAGTGAAGCTGAGCAGTGATATCAGCCAGATGGGACAGCGCGGTATGTTTATGTTTCATGTGCGGAATTGGCCGTGTCTTAGGAAGGGGTAGTAGAGGGAGGAGGCGCACACGCACAGATTGCGTTGATCAAGTGGAGTTCAAGAACACGGGGGTGAAGGTTCAAATGGGTAAGGACCAGCGAGGAAGTTTGCTCAGAATTGAGTCATTTCGATAACTAATGGACAGGAAATAAAATCGCTGATAAATGTGCCACAGCGGCATGCTACGTTAACGCTGCTGATACATTTTGAGCAAGTAATCACGTGAGCTTTAATGAAGTTTTAAAAGCTGTTTCTTTTAAATGAAATTGAAGAATATTGTATTTTCAATATCAAGAATTTCGACCATTACCGATACCCAGAAAGGTAGATTTTTTTTTTTTCAAATATGGAGGGAACTCAATTTTAGGCATTTTTTTTGCAAAGTTTATATTGAAAAAATTACTCTTTACTTTGCATTTTTTTACAGAAAATCATTCTTCAAAATGCGTTGTGTAGGAAATTAACAAAGATTTTTTTGTTAATTACCCAGAATCTTTATCCTGAAGATAATGTTGATCCTTGATCAAAAATCCAAGAGCCATTTTTAGATACCGTAAAACGAGATGACATTGAAAGATTTAAGATTTTTTGGAAAAACAAAAAATACGAATCAAATACAAACAAAATTATATGGAACCATACTCAATTTTGAAAGTTAGTTAACTAAAATAAGGAATACATTAATACAAAGCATTATTTTAATAATCTCAAAGTGCCATATTTTTCTCAATGAAAATAAATTCGAATCGAAAAACAGACTGCAACATAGTTTTTTTTTGAACAATTAACATAAGAACTGTTGAAATAAGATTTCAAGTTGCAAGTTTTAATTGTAATTGAAACCGAATTTTTAAAAAATCTTCAGATTTATTGTCATCTTCAAGAGAATAAGTTTTATGGGTAATTCTCCGTCAACTCCCCGAGCATGGGTAAATAACAAGGGAATTGCGTAATAATACCTTTCTCTGGTATCAATACCAAATTTTGGTATTCCTGGACCCTTTAAAATTTGTCTTGAGGATTATGCAAGAGCAAAATGTGCTATCATACCAATTTAAGGTATTGTTTCGATATTGCAAAATTGCAGAATTTGTCAATAGTCGAACACCACATTTTGGTATTCTTTTGATATTACAGTGTTTTATCAAATTCCTCTGAAACTATGTGAAAATGTTGACCAATTTTGACAAAATAATTAATTTTGCACTAAAATGATGTCTCAAAGCGAATGCTTTAACTGAAAACCGGAAATGAAACTATTGGCATTACGCCCCCCGGGGCATGGCCTTCCTCTAACGTGGGATTTCTGCTCCAGCGCCTCTGACGAGACAGGAGAAACCGGGACCGACGTTTTACTTCACCATCCGATAGAAGCTCAGTGGATAAGGCGGGAATCGAACCCGCGTCTCATAACATCATCGGGATCGGCAGCCGAAGCCGCTACCCCTGCGCCACGAGACCCAGAAAACCGGAAATATCAAAATTGATTTGAAACATTTTTGATATACCCCCTAATGAAATGACTTGAAATTGTGGAAAATTTTTTATGTCAGGATGGCACATTTTGGTATTATTTTGGTATTAAAGTGCTTTATCAAATTCCTCTGAAACTATGGGAAAATTTTGACCAATTTTGACAAAATAATTAATTTTGCGCTAAAATGATGCCTCAAAACGAATGCTTTCATTGAAAACCGGAAATTTCAAACTTGATTTGAAACATTTTTGATATACCCCCTAATGAAATGACTTGAAATTGTGGAAAATTTTCTAAGTCAGGTTGGCACGTTTTGGTATTATTTTGGTTTTAAAGTTTTTTTTATCAAATTCCTCTGAAACTATGGAAATTTTTTTATAAATTTTGATGCGATAATTAATTTTGCGCTAAAATTACTTTAAACCCAAAAATGCTAAAGCTGATTTATTTTTTTTATATACCCACTAAGATTTAAAAAAAAACTTTGAAATTTCTCTAAGTAGTAAAGTAAAGTAAATCTTTCCCAGTTCCTGAGGGGAACACCCGTGAAGAGTATCGGGGCCGGCATTTACAAAGCGGATTCAGTGGCAGTTTTTCACTCAACTAATGTTAACATGTTTGGGTTAATGTTAACATTCCATAGGTCGCCTCCCTAAGGTGTCGTGATAAGGTCCAGTTTGTGACGATACACTACCTTCCCTTTACTAAGCAATCGAATCCAGAAGGGAAAAGATCACCAGTTGTGTTGGTCCGAGCCGGGATTTGAACCCCGATCTACCGCTTACAAGGCGGAAGCGTTACCACTAGGCTACGTGGCTCGGTCTCTAAGTAGGGATAACCAAATACTTTAAAATCGAGTTAATCGACAGATTATTGAATTTTTATGAATTTCAGTCCACACAGAAAAAAAAGGTGAATTTTGGAATGTTGAAAATTTGGTAGGTTGAATATTACCTCTTTTTTTGAGTAATATTACATAAAAAATGTGTAAAAATGTGAACCTGATGAATATCCATCAAAAACTGATGAAAATTCATCATTTCTGGGGTAAAATTAATCATTTTTTTGCCACAAAATCTGTCACCATTCCATATATTACCATCATTTTTTATATGTGCAGTTTCATTTTAATAACACTTGTTTTTCAATCTTGTTATTTGTTAGAATCTTCAAGAACTTCAAGCACAGGCCGTTCATCAATGACAAATGCATTCAATGTGGTGAAGAATATCACTAAGAACAATATGGAATCATCAGGTGAGTAGATTTGGCTGTTGCATATGGATCATTTCCGTTTTTTCACTAACTGCAACTGTTGCACTAAAAATGGTATGAAAATACCAAATTTTGGTATTACTTGTGCAAAAACCAGCGTCCAATATGTGCTCTTGGTTGTCCAGTAATAGATTGTAAAATACCATGAAATCATACCAAAATCATATATGCGGAGGTCCACAGTTGTACCAAAATCTGATTTTCCAAGGGCGCGGAAATACCTAAAAATAAAACCATGGCAATACCAAGTTTTGGTATTCAAGCAATGTTCAAAAATCCAGAAGACCTCAACTTGGTATTGAAATGGTTTTATTTTGAGGTATTATTTTACCCTTGGAATAACATGGTGTGGTATTGTTGTGCCCTTCCACATACAAGACCTTGGTATGATTTCATGGTATTTTACCATCTATTACTGGGCAACCAAGGGCACATTTTGGTCTCTGTTATTTGCCCAAGTAATACCAAAATTTGGTATTCCCGTGTTATTTACCCCTGCTCGGGTCACACAGCAGTTGCCCCGATACGTCTTCGATTTGCGTGAAACTTCGTCCTAAGGCAAGCATGCCAGATACACAGATTTGTCTAAATATTTTGTAAAAATATTAACCGAAACTTATTTCGTTAATCTTGAAATACTTAAAAACGCAATTTCTGATGTATTTCTATGACTTTAAATTGATACATTTGAATTTTAGACGACTGCACAGACATACACAGACTTTTTAACAGACATTTTAAAAAACCATATGGCATCCTTGTCCTAAGGAGTAACTTTTGTCCCTGATCACGAATCCGAGGTCCATTTTTTATATCTCGTGACGGAGGGGCGGTACGACCCCTTTTATTTTTGAACATGCGAAAAAAGATATGTCTTTCAATAATTTGTAGCCCGAAATGGTGATGAGATGGAAATTTAGCGTCAAAGAAATTGGACGCCAGATTTGATGGCATACTCGAAATTCCTATAAAAACGTTTTTTCATAAAAAAAACACCAAAAAAGTTTTTAAAACTCTGCCATTTTCCGTTACTTAATTGTAAATTTTATTGGTACATGTCATTTTAAGGAAAATTTAATGACCGATTCTTAGCGAAGCTACACCAAAATGTCACTTTTTTCAATTTTCAATGTGATTTTTTTATATGAAAACTTCATTTTAATTATGATCTAATAATTGCAATGTGCTTTAAATGCGTTTTCTTATCTGAAATGCCAAAAATATTGACCAAATAAGGTCTGCAAGTCATTGAATGGGAGAGGAGTTTTTTCATTAATCTGCTCCTTCCGTTGTCCCGTCACGAAAAGAAATGGCTGGCAAAAACTCAAATCTCAACCAAATCTTTCAGTTCAAGGAGCAAAAGATTCGTTTTTCAATTTGTGATAATGTGTTGAAGAGCAAAAATTTTAAAAAATCAATTTGGGAAAACTGTGTCGATTTTTTTGGTGTGCCTTTTAAAATTACAGTTTTACGATGTTGTCCCGTCACGCTACATTTTCGTTTCAGGAGAAGCACAGGTATAATATTGTTCATTATGCATGTCATTTCTATGTTGGAAAATCAATTATCTTTTCAAATATGTAATAACATTGAGGGGTTTTTTCTTTAATTGTGCCACTACAGCCAAAACGCTGAAAAAAACTTGAGAATTTTTTGAAAAGGAGCCGAAGAATCGGTCTGATGTACTTTTCGAATCTACATTAACCCAGAGAGGTAGTTTTTTTTTTCATTATGTTAATATATTATTTTTTTTGTAAATGTCTGCTCTACAACTTTATACAACATTGTTACACTCTAAAAAATAACCCTGCAAAGTTAGAAAAAACACGAAATTTTAAAATGAAAAATTTAGTTCCTAATGAAAAATGACCCTTCTGGGTCAATGTAGATTCAAAAAGTACATTAAACTTCCCTTAAAATGACATGTTCCAAAAAAATTTACAATTAAGTAACGGAAAATGGCAGAGATTTAAAAACTTTTATAGTGCTTTTTTGATGAAAAATACGTTTTTTTTCGGAATTCCGAGTACGCCATCAAATCGGCCGTACAATTTTACATAATGTCCCTTTGACACCAAATTTCTATCTCATCACCGTTTCAGGCTGCAAATTACTGAAAAAACCTCTTTTTTCGCATGTTCAAAAATGGAAGGGGTCGTTCCGCCCCTCCGTCACGAGATATCAAAAAACGGACCTCGAATTCGTGAACAGGGACAAAAGTTTCACGCAAATCTAAAAGGGTTCCCGATTTTGTGTAAGTTGATAGAGAATTACCCTTATAGTAAATTTGGAGTTTTTTATTCATGTTACAAAATTGGTTTTGATGACATCAAAATTTTATATTTCAATGAAAAAAAAAAACAATTTGTAATGTCTTTCGATCAAATTTAAAACTTTTTATCAACTCAACTTGGAATTAACATATATTTCATAAAAAAAGTTATTGAACTTAGTTGAACAAAAATTTGATTGTGATTTTTTTAAATAGACAAATTTAAAGTAACCTTAAAAATGATCAGCACACTCAGAGGCTGATATTTTTTTTAACAAATTATAATCAATTTTTTTTATTTAAGTGCAATCAGCTGAAATCAATCAAGAATGCATTCGCCTGCGTTTAGAATCATTTTTAGCATGTTTGGGTTCATTAAAAAATATTTTAAATTTTCAGTTTTGAAATAGGTTATCAATTTTTCTCAAATTTTCTGAAAAAAATGTGAAAAGATCAGAAAATTTCTTTTCAGTTTGTCTAGGTAACACTGAATATTGAACCTCTGATGTCTGAGACAGAGCGATTCAAAATGCCTCAGCAACTTATGGGTCAATTTTCATTACAGTCGACTCTCTGGCTGTCGATCTTCTCGATATCAATATTGCTCCATCTATCGATGAATTCTTCAGTCCCTTCAAACTGCATACTTCGATTGGCTTTATTCCTCGATAATTTCTCTTGCTTGAAGGATCTCTTCCTCGACGGTCCCTTGGATTCTGTTTGCTTTAAAAATCTCTTCCGGTTGTCAATAATTTCACTTTCTCATGGCTTGCATAAACATTTTTCTTGGCCAAACGAAGCTTTGAAGAGTGTTTGACATTAGTTTGTTTTTTGTTTGATGGACGTTGCCATGATTCTCTCCCATAGCTGGGTATCAAGAAAAAAATATTTTCTATCGAGTCTTCATTTTGCATCGTTCTGTAAACTGATGATTCTCTTCCTCGACGGTCCCTTGGATATTGACAACCAGAGAGTCGACTGTATTAACATATGAGACTTTGCAATTTTTTTTTTTTTATTTTAAAAGGGCATTTATTCCAAAAATTCATAAAATTTTCATTTTGTATCGTTTAAAACTGCACGATTAGTTGCTGAGATATTGACATTTTAAATTGGGGGGCCGTTTGGGTGTGACTTCTAAAACTTAAAGGCTAAATCAAAAAATATATATAAAACCCATTTCCAGTTTTGATAAAGAATTGCTTTTAGTTTGGTATTGGAATTCTACATTTTTACTCATTGAAAGGCTGTTTCTCGCCTGAAAATATTCGCCCTGAGGAACACGATGGTGACAAAATAAAGAATAACAAATTAAGGAATTTGAGAAAAAAAACTTTTTCAGGTTAAAACTTTTTTTTTGCATAAAATTAGGTTTTAAAACTGTTCGAGGATTAACAATATATTTCAACCAAGGAAACTTTCTACAAAATACAATCTGAAGAATGGGTTTTTTTTTTTTAACAAAGCTATGAGCTTAAAAAGAGGGTAGGGAGCGGCCGTGGCTTATTGGTCACGGTGTTCGCTTTGTAAGCGAATGGTCCTGGGTTCGAATCCCATCTGCTCCCAACGAGAAAGTATAGGAAATATAAATCTTGAAACTCTGAACATGAGCGAAAAATCAAAGTCGCTCGAGTCGGGGTAAGCAAAAATGCTAACCACTATGCCTTCGCGACTTGGTGAGCTATGACTGGAATTAGGAATACTGTTAACTATCAACTATATACGCGCTGGGTCCTTGTCCATTTGACAAGGGTTCGGAAGTTCTAAATAACGTTTGAATCCGATTGGTCCAAACGTTCTTCAGGGCGGGGCTTGTCGATAAAACTGATGTACCTCGCGCTCGGCTAGCCAGCGTAGAAATGGGTCACCGAAGCTCGGCAGAGCTAATACCTTCCAAATGCCTATGTGAGTTTTTGCATGTATAGAATGGAGATCTAAAAATACATGGAAACAACTCAATTTGTAAGAAGCGACCGCGTGGTCTCGTTTGGTTGGTTGCACACACACACACACACACAAGCTATGAGCTTAAAAAGAGGGCGATGAAAGCTAAAATGATCTCAGTTAACAAGTAAGCATGACTTGAAATTGGTTTTATTCGTGATGAACGCACAAGTTCTACCGTACCAACAATGTTGCTGGAACTAACTTTTTAAATCAAATTCATCAGTTTTTATTGCCTTCAGTGATTCCTGTCCAGTACAAAATCCAATCGCTTTTCCGCAGCTTTACCTCCATCACTATTTATCTGCGTCAACCGGTCCTCCCGGTCCTCTGCGGGTCAGCCACAGGAAGTGGTGCCAAGCATGATCAGCAAAAGGGGAGAAAAAAAATGGCGCGCAACATAAATAGAAATATATGTGGCTGCTCGTGTACCTATCGCACAAACATTGCATCCTGCGCTGATGCCCATCATCATCAATAAGGGGAGGGGGATGGGGTTTAAGGGAAAAGCGAAAGGAGTGGAGGGGCTAATTGCACCCGCGGGAGGATGCTTGATGGCGTCTGGACGGCATCTCGGATGGCGTCGTCGGCGGAGAAAACTGGCTTTTATCGGTAACCTGACCCATTGCTAGGGCTCTTTCACTCGACTTTAACCTTTGTTAGTACAAGGAGTTAGTGTGGAAATATTTTTTTTTTGCCGTTGAAGAAATATTTAAAACAAATCTAGAGATCATTGAAATAAAAAATTTTTTGGCAGCCAAAAAATCGTTTTTTTTTCTTCAATATGAGCCCACAACGTAAAATAATAACACCTCAAGGGTTAAAATGCGCGTGCCCCACCGGTGGTGCACCTCGAGAAAATTTCATATCGTGTTTTTCATCTCGTCGCAGGGCATTTAACTGCACTGACCTGCATATTTGTGCCTCACTTCGTGGCCGGTTTTCCCCCTCCCCCACCCGTCTTGAGAAGCTGCGTATACCGACGTCGTCATGGACGCCGCCTAATGGCCGTGGCCATGAAGATTAAAGTATTGGCAACCAGACTAACCCGAAGACAAAAAGGGGGGAGCTATGAGGAGGACGGAAAAGTGTGTAATTTTTCATATCGAAGCGAACGCGTTTGACCCCTTTGATGGGTTCCTGGAGGAGAGAAGAAAAAAAAACAACCAGGGATTGACGACGTTGGGTTTAAGCTAGGAGGGGCGGGAAAATGGATCGCTAAACGTCTTGGAGTTTTGCGGTCGTAAATCAAGTTTTGTAGGAACGCTTTTCAGCCAGTGCAAGTGAGTGGAAAAGAAAAACTTTATGTCCCGGTAATTACCGTGGAATGGGCTTTGGGACCTCAGCAAAGCGTTGACGTTGGCTAACCCTTGGCATTTTCGAGTGGAGGAATCACTGAAAGCGATTAAAAACTGGAAAAAAAAGTTTTAATTGTATTTATTTTGGTTTAATTGTGATTTTAATATGGGTCAATTCACCTCAACTACACACAAAAAAATACAAACTCAAAATCGACTTCTTCTGTTTTTGTTTACATGTTTTTATATAAAAAGGATCAAAACGAAACATTCGAGTTGTTTGCCCAACAAAGGAGAAATAATTTGGATAAATCATTATAATTCTCATAGAGAATTTCTAAAAATTCAGTAAACCTGTTATTATAATATAAATAAAAAAGTGTTTTGAACTTAACAATTTATACCGTATAATTTTATGCCTTAAGATATTTCTAATTATGAGCAATTCCAGCTCAAATCAGGAATTTGTCCGGTACTTTTGTACCCGACCCTCTCCGATTTCAATGAAACTTTTAAGGCCTGTTATCCTAGGCCTATATAAGCCATTTTTGTGTATATGGAGCCAATTGTACTCGAAAATGACATTTGAGAAGGGCGTAAGTAATTTAAATATTTTTGTATTTTGTAATTTGAAAACTTGTAGGAAATTGGCCGGGCTTTCTGAAAAAATACACTGAAAGAAAAATACACGCCACTTCCATGAGATTTTTCAATTTTTAAGTTTAAAAGTTAAATTTAAAGGTGATGTCACGATTTTTTTTCATTCAAAATTTTTGAGGAAATAGCCTAAAATGTAACAAAAAGACTCACGAAAAGTGCAGGATTGTATGTCTCTCCTAGAAAAATAAAAAAATAATTTTCTAAAACTGTTTTTTTTTGAAAAGTGGTCTAAACGTCAATTGTACTCGAAAATGACATTTGAGAAGGGCGTAAGTAATTTAAATATTTTTGTATTTTGTAATTTGAAAACTTGTAGGAAATTGGCCGGGCTTTCTGAAAAAAAATACACTGAAAGAAAAATACACGCCACTTCCATGAGATTTTTCAATTTTTAAGTTTAAAAATTAAATTTAAAGGTGATGTCACGATTTTTTTTCATTCAAAATTTTTGAGGAAATACCCTAAAATGTAAAAAAAAAGACTCACGAAAAGTGCAGGATGGTATGTCTCTCCTAGAAAAATAAAAAAATAATTTACTAAAACTGTTTTTTTTGAAAAGTGGTCTAAACGTCAAAATTTTCAGAAACCGATAGTGGGAATTGATTCCCCAGACAATTTTACATGTATGTATAAAAGTCTCCATTTTGACAAACTTTTGGGAAATCGAACGAGCTTTCCGGTAAAAATATTTTAGAGACTGAAAAATCAAGTCTATCATATAGAAATCGCGAAAAACAACCAAAAATCCCGTTTCTTCAACATTTTTATGTTTAAAACCGCTGTATCTTTCCAAGGATTTGACATAGGACAATGGTCAATATGGAGACTTTTATGTAAAAAGAATCGATTCCTACTATCGGTTTCTGAAAATTTTAACGTTTAGACCACTTTTCAAAAAAACAGTTTTAGTTAATGATTTTTTTTATTTTTTTAGGAGAGACATACCATCTTGCACTTTTCGTGAGTCTTTTAGTTACATCTTAGGCTATTTCCTCTAAAATTTTGAACGAAAAAAAATCGTGACATCACCTTCAAATTTAACTTTTAAACTTAAAAATTTCAATTTTCAAATCTCATGGAAGTGGCGTGTATTTTTCTTTCAGTGTATTTTTTTTTTTTCAGAAAGCCCGTCCAATTTCCTACAAGTTTGTCTTTGACCACTTTTTCATACGATGCAACGGCTTTGAGTTACAGTAATTTTCAAATTACAAAACATATAACTCCTGAAGAAGCTTTGAAAAGAATTTTATCCTACCGCGGTCCAAACTGCTATGCTGTAGCTATCTTGAAGAGCTCTTGTAGAACTCCTAAAAAAAGGTTACTTGGGTGATTTAGAGTCTTCAACGAAATTGTAGAACGTTAAATTTTACACCTGAAATTCACACTAAACCAAGTTTTTACAGATTTTGGCAACACATCAAAATACGACAAAAATCTTTAAAAAAAGTTTTCCCATTTTTGGTACAAGTTAACATAAAATCTCACATTTGTTCATGTATTTTTTTTTATTTTTTTATAACTCTCCGCTTGAAAAGAAAATCCTTAGATTTTTTATTTAATATTTCAGAAAACTTACAAGTTAAGGGTTACTCATATTCTCCCATGCTGGATGCTGCCACCACAACTTGAGACTGTTTCACTGATAACTATTGGTTATTATTATAGGTTTGTTGAAAGCAGCAATAATAAAAAAAAATATGCCTCACTTTTAAATGGGTTAAAAAAGATATGGACGCACCCGGCGTCGTAAAGCCACAGGTCGGTTAAAACCTGCGTGCAACTTTGTCTATATAGTTACGGCCAGGTGATGGTCCAGTGGTCAGTGATTAGGCCACCTCCAGCCGGCCACGAGCGCCATTCCGCACCGGAAGTGGGTGAGGTTTGTTATGGTTTGGTTTTGCATCTTGAGAGCTGGTCGAGCTAGCCTCAGTGCACTGGATTTGAGTGTGCTAATTGTGAGCTTTCTGGACGTGGTCTGGCAATTTATGAGCGTGGTAAATTGCATTTTTTTTTCAGAAACAAGGTCATTTCCTGTTTTAGTAGTTGATAGTACGGATGATAGCTTAGAAACAGAAAAAAAAGTTTATTTCAAGCTGAGTTGTTTAGAAACTCAAGACAAGAATCAACATCGCCAAGCTTTTCCACCCAGTCTACATTGCGTGCCAAACGAGAGCTCAACTCAGACAAAAATACAGTTATTAGCTTATCCGTTGCAGTCATCTGCATCAGAGTGCAGAACCTGCAACTTCCAGCTGTGATTTTCCCTACTTATTCCAATCTCTACGACACAATTCCAGCATCGTCGAACGACGCTTTGAAGCTACGAGTAGATGTTCTACATTGCTTTTGGAAAGTAATGTTTGAAAATGTAAACATGAATAACATAAAGGAATCTAAAAGAACATCAAAAATCTCATGAAATAACATCAAATAAAAAAAATATTGCAAACTGAACAAACTATTTTTGCCTCGGGAAATAACAAAACTTGCTCTTAGTACGAATCAGGTTCAAAACACATTCTGACCTGTTGGACGATGAATGAAGGGAAATGCATCAAACCAGATTACCACAAATCAATCCTGATCAGTTGTCCAAAGCAAAACATGCAAAAAATAACAATGTTCACAGTAAAAGTATTTTTTTAATTTCTTAAATTTTTTTCGATTAGATTTTTTATGAAAATTGTAAACAAAACAAAAATAATGCTTTTTTAACAATGCTTCATCCTACTCTCCCGAACAACCTCGAAAGCCTCACAATTTCCAAAGTCAAGATCAAGTTTTCTTTCCCTCCCTCGGTTGGGACTCCAAGTCTATAGCTTGGCTGAGCGATTGACCGCAAACCGAGCGCGCGAGTGAATTTCTCCTCAGAAGTCGAACTTGGTGCACTTGTTGTTCTTTCTTTCGAGCTTCAAGTCAGCGACGATCAGCCTCCGGCCACAAAGATTCTTATCGCAAGTTCATTCGCTCGGCCTTTTGTCTTTAGTTTTTCTTTCACCTCTGTGCAGTGGGAGAAAATGCAGGGAATCTGATCGGGGTTGAGTTCTTTAGTTTTGTAAACAATTTCGTGTTTTAGAAAACTATTTTTAATTAGTTTTTTTTTATAAAATAAATGAACTTTAAACCAAAAAAACATCATCATAATATCAAAAAATAACTATCTATTCATCTATTTTTAATGTTGCTAAAACACAAGCTAAAACATCAACTTTGAGGTAGAATGTTTTAAATTTTTCAAAAATACGTAGTTTTGTGAAAAACTGTTGTATTTAATTAAAATTACAATTTCTTTCCAGATCTTTGAAATTTTTTTGATCTCTTGTTATTTAAATGGCTGATTTAGGTTATTTTTCAAAAACGGGTACGTAGTTTTGTGAAAGTTTTGAGTGTTCAATAAACGCATAATATGAACATTTTGACTGTTCATAAAAAATGTTATTATTTTTTTATTTCATGAAAAAGTTCTAGATCATTCAATTGCTGTATAAGCATACAATCCATAATAATTTTATTTTTATAAGTATATTAAATAAATTATAAATTATTATGAAATTTTCGATCAGATTGCAAAAAAAGTGTATTATTAGTAAAATACGTTGTTTTGTGAATGTTTTGAGTTTTCAAATACTACTGTGAGTACCGAATTATATGAATATCCAATCATTTGAAACCCAAAATTTTGAATTGGTATTTTTTCAGAATATGCGCAAAATGAGAAAATGTTGAGTACTTATAAAAATGCTGTTATTTATGAGTTCTAGAACATTTTGCCTTCCTCACTGAGGTAAGGCGATAATCCTGCTCTAAAAATGAACTTTTTATTAAAAGCTCAAAGACCCACCTTCATGCATACATATCGACTCAGAATCGAAAACTGAACAAATGTCTGTGTGCATGTGTGTGTGTATGTGTGTGTGTATGTGTGAGTGTATGTGTGAGTGCATGTATGTGTGTATGTGTGTGTGTATGTATGTATGTGACCAACAAACTAGCTCATGTTTCTCGGCACTGGCTGAACCGATTTGACCCGAACTTGTTGCATTCGACTTGGTTTCGGGTCCCATAGATCGAGTTTTATACAGATTGAAGTTTCGATAAGTAGTTCAAAAGTTATGTATAAAAATGTGTTTTCACATATATCCGGATCTCACTTAAATGTATGTAAACTATGTCCGGATCCACCATCCGACCCATCGTTGGATAGGTTATCGAAAGACCTTTCCAACGAGTCCAAAACATTGAAGATCTGACAACCCTGTCTCAAGATATGGTCACTTAAGTGATATTTATGTACTTTTCGTAGCCGGATCTCACTTAAAAGTATGTAAACTATATCCGAATCCACCATCCGACCCATCGTTGGTTAGGTTATCAAAAGACCTTTCCAACGAGTCCCAAACATTGAAGATATGGCAACCCTGTCTCGAGATATGGTCACTTAAGTGACATTTTTGTACTTTTTTATTCCGGATCTAAAAAATAGATGAAATTTGTGTACAACCCCATCAAATCATCCATTGTTGGTAATGAGTGAGGAAGGCTCCAACCACATAGGTGGATTAAGTTAGTTTTTTTATATATATATGAATAATAATTCAAGTTGGCTTTGTTTTCAGAAATACGTAGTTTTGTGGAATTTTGAGCATATTTCCAAAAATACTTAGTCTATCGATGTGCATTAGAGATTTCTTATTATTTAGTACCCAAGTTACAAAAACATCAAATTTTAATACTTATTCAAAAATACTTAGTTAGGGTGAAAGTTTGCAGTATTTTTAAAATAAAATAGACTGCTTTCACTTTGTATAAAACATTTTCCAATCATTTGTTATTTTCTTTTTCAAAAATGCGCAGAAATTGATGATTTCGAGTATTTTTGAAAAATACTTTCATTTTGGAATCCTATGATTCTATTTTAAAAAATAAATGCAAATTACAAATAATAATGAATTGTTTTTAAACAAGCAGTTTTGTGAAAGTCTTGAATTTTAAATAAAACTGTGAAACGACTGAGAAATTTCCTGTCATTGATACCCATAGATGGTAGAAAATAATAAGAAGAGGAATTTCAAAATTTCTTTAAGGGTTAGCAGGGTAATTGGCTAGGCTAAATTCTAGTTAAATGGTTTCAAAAATTTCGTGAACCTGAAGTTTTGTAAACTTTATTTTGTTAACTTCAAATATTAGATCAAAATGGCCTAAAAGTGACAAACTTAATTTTTTTTCACTTTATTTTTGTAAATACATAAAATTGACTCTAAGACAAGTCAAAAACTCAAATATGAGCGTTTTAGGTTGAAATTTGATATTTAAAAGGCTGGTGCGCACCTTTGCCCCGTACTACTCTATTGCAAAAATATAAAATTTAAATAAAAAAAACAAGTTTTGATAAAATTTTGAGTACTCTAAAAAATACTTTGAAAGGTGAATTGTATCTCGATCATTTAATTCATGCAAATAGAGTATGAGTATTTCGAAGATTTTTTCACAAACAAAATAATTTGAAATGTTTATGAAACCTTCGAAATCAAGTTCGAAATATTATACATTTATTAAACTGGTAATATATTTTCATCAAAATAATTTTCCTATGTTTAGAAGGATCAATTGAGCAACTTATTTTCATCGAAAAGCTTGAGATTTTTTTGACTGATTTGAAAACTAAATTACATAAAATTGATTTATTGTGAATGATAGTCGATGGGATCCTAACCCGATTTTTTAGGCCAAGTATTGTTTTAATTTGGTTGTCCTAGATATGGAAAAGGGTGCATATATTCAAAAACCCACATTTTAGGAAAAGAAACAAAAACGAAAAAGCAAGTCAAACTGCCAACTTCAAATGTTGGTCCACATAAAGTTAAATGTAATTTTTCGTCTACAAAACCAAATTTCTAATTCTACGGTTATTTTGTTAAACAACGTAACCTTTCGAGAATACGCTCATGGTTACGTCCTATTGAAAAGTTTGCGTGAAATTCTAGGGTCACTGTACGCCTCAAAGTATAAATTTCAGTAACATGAAGGTTCGATTCCAGCGACACCTCAACATGTTGTCAAACAAAACTAACATGATCTAATTAAAGTTATCACCCTCCAATCATCTTTCCCGCAACCAAACCAACAAAAACCGGTGACAGAACCTTCCGCTTCGAGCGCATTCTGATATCCCGCTGTTGGTCAATGCCTCTTCCGAGCATTCCGTTTGCATAACACCACCATTCTGTCCCTCCGTCCGTCCGTCAGCAGAAACGCATCAAGAGACATCAACGTGTGCAAGCGATGAACCTCTCCGTTCTTCAAAACCTGAAATAGATAAAAGTCACGCACATCCTTCACACAACCACCAACAAAGATCATCTTCACCGCGTCAAACGGTTCAAGATCTTCTCTACAAACCCGCGCTCGCGCAGGTCACGTTCACAGCTCATCTCTACACAACTCACCACTACCACGGCATAAGCTGAATACAGACGCTCACTCAAACTAACGCGACCTGAAGCATAAACTCTCTCTTCTCAGCGCATCGCACTCACGTTTGAAGTGCTGCTTTCCACTTGTTTGCACCTTTCTTTTGCTGATCGCGACGGCTCTCCTAACATTTTCAGCATGTTCAGCGCGCGCTCCGAAGAGGTCTCTCTCGCGCTCTCTCTCTCTTTGTGGGGTCTCTTCTTCTTGCGCTGAACACACACACACGGCACGGCATTTGCTGAACAGGTCGGTCGGTCGGGCGGTCGCCAGCTCGACGATCCCCGGTCAGTATACGTCTAACGTCTTCAGTGTCAAGGTCTCCTTCCCGGGATCTTTCTCCTGAAGATCTGGCGTGATCTGGTGTTCTCTGCCGCTGCAGTTGCTGAGCTGTTGGGCTTGAGCTGTGAATCGGAAAGAGAAGAAGTGTGCGCAGCGTCGTCGACCTGCTTGATCCCGTTGTTTCCCCGTTGATTGCGCGGCGAAGAAGATCCGAGTGTACGGCCTCCGTCGGAAGATCGCGATCGCGAAGATCGTACCTTGGGTACGTTGGGTGTAGAGACCTGCTCAAGTGACATCGGCATCCGAAGAAGTGTTGCGCAAGATCGCGTGAAGATCGGCGGAAGATCGCTGGCTGCAAGTTCGCCTGCAAGTTCAAGTTCAAAGTGAGTTTTGGTTGCTTCTTCCTCTCGTTTTGGGTTCTTGTGGTGGTGGTGATGATCCTCGTCGATCAGCGACGATGCATCGCAAAGAAAGATCGATGCAAGACTTGACGTGTAGAAGAGAGACGATCGCTTCGTGAGCTGTGTGTGCCAAGCGAGAGATGCAAAACAACTTTCAACAAGTGGAAATAACTGTGAACTAAATTAAAGAATTGACCGCGCAGCCGAGTGTGTGTGTAAGTGGAAGAGTGCGAAAGAAAAACTCTGGAAGAAGGGGGACAGCAACCCGATTCGATCCGCGGTCAGGTTGAAGGAACATACCTCAAAGAGATCGCGGACACCATTAGCTACAAGAAGAAGAAAAAGAAAGGAGATCATGGAGGAAACACACATTAAAACTCATCCAGCACAAACAAGTTCGGGACGCGATCGTGTGTGTCATGTCGACCTGTAACGTTGACTTGCTTTCTCCAGCTCCCCAGCAACCGATCGGATGATCTCGGGGGGCCCTTCTCCAGGGAGACTTCAAAGCAAACCCACCGTCCTCGTACCCAGAACGCATTCTGCCCATTAATTAAGATAAAGACTTTCGGGGTTCGCTACGGTGCCCACCGGAAAATACCTGGATCCCTTGGGACTGTTCCAAGAAGTCGCTCAAAATTTTAGTTTGCGCAAGTTGGCGCAGTGAAAGGTTCGGGACCTGTTTGGGTTTGCCAACCAACCAACCCGTCTCCTCTCTCTTCGATACAGTTATCATGGGCTCTGGCAGAGGTTCTCGGAGTTGGGGTTGTGGGGAGATGTGTAGTACACTGGACGCGGGGGGCCACTTGCATTTAACTGTACTTTTTGAAGCCAGTAAGCGTTCTTGAACGCTGATGGTTGGTCCGGTTTTAATTGCGAGTCTTGCTCTGGATAGATGGATCCGACGGTGAAGTTCTTGCAGGGAATATTACGCGGCCGAGGCCGGATTCCAGTACGTAGCTGGATGAGCGAGTTGAATTGGCTTGTTTTTTATGAGTGTGGTTTGGCAAGGGTTTTGCGTCATGGGAAATTTTTAATGTGAACTAAGACCGTTGCAAATATTTTTCAAAATTTATTTCACCCGCTTCACCGCTTCAAAATCGGTCCGAAAAATCAGGGGGGAAAATATATTTTTCAAAAAAAAAAAAGTTTTTCTGCGACTGAGAATCAGATCTATTGCGGGCTAGCGTTTCTATTTTTCTGTAAAATTTGCTCTTGGCCATGAAATTTGACTAACCCGTGAAATGCCGTGAAATTTTGAATGTTAAAAGAAATTTGATTAGTAATTTTACGATTCCATTTATAATCTCAAACTCTATTCTTCTATTTTTATTTAAAATTTTTTTTTTTTAAATCAAATTTACTAAACATTCGGCAATGTATTATTTTTTTGTGAAATTTTCACTAAATGTAAAAACGGCTATTTATGAAGTCAAATTTTAGCATTGCTGAAATTTAGGAAAACAAAAACAAAAATTTCTACACCTTTATTGCTGATTCTACTTTTAATAAATATGAAGTTCAGAAAATTTGGAGATATATCAGCAAATGCAATTTATAAAATCTTAGTAAATTAAAATCGCTGAAACATAAATTACACTGACGGATTTGTTTAAAATATGCCAAAATGAATCTTACATAACTATTTTTCAACTATGTATTTTTCGTCTAGGGTTTTTTTTTTTTACATCTGAAACTACAGATAACTGTTAAGACATTTTTCTGTTCATAATTGTGTAAAAAAAACAAATTTAAGATTCATTTTTCAGTAGTTTTTAGAGTACCGTAAAACTGTCGTGAAATTCCAATGTTTTGTAATTGGCATGCCACGAAATTACGATTTTTTTGCGATTTTTCACTAGCCCTAATCATTACAATTATTCTACTGTGAGACATTTTCAAAATATCAATGAATTAATAAAAAAAAACTAATCCTTAAATTAAATGTCTTTTTCCGATCGAAATTTGTAAAAATAAAAATAAACGATCTGTAACCTAAATACATCAAAATTAATTGCACACGTATCATGAATAAAAATTTCGGTTCAGGATTTTGGATTGGCCAAGACTGTTGGGCAATTTGAAGAGGGTGAGACACAAATTTAAAATGAAGATTGTATTGGCCTTTGGTCTCTTTAATTTTAAGGCGGGGTTTTTTTTATATGTTTCAACTCTCTTACTTTTTTTGAAATACAGTACTAATTAAAATTATGGACCTTTGAAAAATGTTTGGATCTATTTAAAAACTCCAGAAATTTGTGTTTATTCTAATTTATGGATCGAAAAATATTTTTAAAACATTGTTTAACTTGCACAAGGAACAAATCTTGTATTTTATTTGAAAAGGTCTTTTGAACAAAGAGAGTTCCATAGATAGCTTAAAGGACTTCTAAAACACTATAGAGCAATTCCAGCTCAAATCAGGAATTTTTCTGGTACTTTTGTACCCGACCCTCTTCGAATTCAATGAAACTTGGTAGACATGTTATCCTACGCTTATTTAAGCCATTTTTGTGTATATGGAGCCAAAAGTACTCGAAAATAACATTTGAGAAGGGTGTAAGGTATTTAAATATTTTTGTATTTTGTAATTTAAAATTACTGTATCTCGAAGCCGTTGCGTCGTATCAAAAAGTGGTCAAAGACAAACTTGTAGGAAATTGGGCGGGCTTTCTGAAAAAAAATACACTGAAACAAAAATACACGCCACATCTATGAGATTTTTTGATTTTTAAGACTAAAACTTAAATTTGAAGGTGATGTCATAATTTTTTTTCGTTCAAAATTTTTGAGGAAATAGCTTAAAATATAACCAAAAGACTGACGAAAAATGCAGGATGGTATGTCTCTCCTAAAAAAATACAAAAATCATTTACTAAAACTGCTTTTTTAAAAAGTGGTCTAAACGTCAAAAATTTTTAAAACCGGTAGTGGGAATCGATTCTCCAGCCAATTTTACATAAAAGTCTTTATATTGACCATTGTCCCATGTTAAATCCTTAGAAAGATACAGCGGTTTTAAACATAAAAATGTTGAAGAAACGGGATTTTTTGCTGTTTTTGGCAATTTCTATATGACAGACTTGGTTTTTTAGTCTCGTACATATTTTTACCGGAAAGCTCGTCCCATTTCCCATAAGTTTGCCTTTGACATATTTTTACTGGAAAAATCGAGGAGCATATAACATGCCAAAACTAAAAGTTTGACAATCTATTTTGAACCTACAAGAATAAATTGTATTACGTAATTGTTTTTTTTTTATCAAAAGGGTAATTGTAAGCGTTTTACAAATATTAAATTTGGGATTCACAGATCGAAAAAAAGACTTAAGTAAAAAAAGAGATTTTATGAAATTCATTAATAAATTTCGTAAATGCAGAGCAGTAGCACAACTGTTACAATGCATTCAAAATTTAAAATTTTCAAATTTTCAAACCAATATGATGAAAATAGAAGATAACTAATCAATTCCAACCCAAAATCAAGGGTTCTGATTTTCGGTTCAATGAGCAGAAACCACTCACTCATTGCCTATCCATTCGTCGCCTTTTCCAACCCGCTAGCAATCATGAGCGAATGAGATCCGCAAGCAGCCAGCCACACTACCATGCTCAGCAAAGAGCCATTTTCACAAAAAGCCAGAGCGGCAGTCTTTTTGTCTTCACGTTCTCAGTTTGCCATCAATTTGATTTTTTCTTGGTGGAAATTTCTTTGAATGGTGTCTATAATGTTATGAAATTAAAATAAATGCAAAATTTCATTGATAACATTGATTTTAAGCAGCCCAAATCAACGAGTAACTATAGCGCATTGCATCAGAGAAAAAATGTTTTCAGTTAAGAGTGATCGGAGACGATCGGCCTGCCGGAGAGAGGTTCGGGAGCGAATGGTGTGAAAGTGACAAACGGTAGGAATTCATCAGGGCAGTATCGCGTCGCCTGCTATTTGTACTCGCGAATGATGTGGTTGATTTTGAGCAATCAGGACCCTTGTCCAAAATATGCATCTGGATCCAAGCTTGGTGTAAAAAAGGTTTAAAATGTAATAAAATGCTAGAACATGACTACAGTTGTCATGTACAAGGAGAAAAAAGAGCTTCCAAAATCGTGAACATACATGTTTATGAAAATGGCAACCAAGGACAAAGTGTTCATGTCCCATACAATTTGAACACTTTGTTCGTGGTTCCCATTTTCATTAACGCATGTTCATGATTTTGGGAACTCTTTTTTCTCCGTGTAGGCATTACCACACTAGTTATCCAATACGGATATTTTTTTAACAAGAGCCTTTATTGTACATCTTTTAACTTTACAAGTATTGAATCATGGGGCCGCAGATTGAACATAAGTAAATACCAAAATATGTGCCATTGTTTTTACAGGAAGCTTCAGTTGTATTTAATTTTAAACAATACTAAATAATTTTCCATTAAACATTAATGAATTGTGCTTTTTTATTATTTTTATTTAACGCTCATTTTCCTATTATTGTTCAATGTTAACATACAAAAATTACTAACATAACTTTTTTAAAACCCTTTCTGGCCTGATGGGTCATATACTGCCCATGATCGCATAAATGTCCCATATGCATTTTCATCGTTTTTGAGTTAGTAATGCAGTTTGGTTCAAAGTCGTGTGCTCTTTCAGAAAAGCTTATAACATCCAGTACTTTGTTCTAGAAATCAGGAGGAAATCCAGTTTTTTCACGAAAACTCAACACGTAGCCTTATGTATGGGACAAACTTCAAATGCGTTTTTCTCAGCTTGCTGTTTTTGCATATGGGACATTTATGCGAACATGGGCAGTATATGACCCAAAAATCAAAATTTTATAAAGTAGCTTATGATTTTCGTATGGTCCTCAGGATCACTTTCCCATCATTAACTAAAAAAATATTTTTTTGAAAATTCAGACCTCAAAGGGTTAAAGAAAAGCAATATTTCCAGTGTTGACGTCTTTGAAGTCTTTAGTCAATCATTCTTAAAACATGACAAGAAGTGTGGCGTTCAATCAAAACACCTTCTTCACCCTAAAACTGTGGGTCTCGCTGGCCTTAGTGTTTTTTTCTCTCATTCTCCACCCATCCATGAAATCATAAAGACAACCCATGTTCATATCGAGTAGACCATACAAAATCGTTTACTGTTATTTGAATGGTCGATTGTTGGAGTTTCGGTGATGTCCCTTAAAAGGGGTACAATTTATGAAATTTTGTTATTATTTTTTGCTTTTCCAAAAATTTTAAAAATTGTTTCACGATTTTGTTAGATATTTTTCTTCAATTTTCAGTTTAATTTTCTCTAAATGTGTTCCCAAATCTTATCTAACCCCTTAATCGTCTCACCTTTGTTTTTGTTTTTGTCCTCAACCCCCTTTGGAAAACACTCCTCCCAGTCTGGCGCTTTGCTGGCTTTGTCCATCGCCGCCTCAGACTTTCTTTATGTTGTCCGACGTGGTGGCTACCGAATTTTGACAGCTTCTCAGGTGGGTGAATGTTTTGACGTACTCTGAGCCCGCTGGAACAATGGACCATTTCTTCGGGTGCGTTTTTTTGGTGGGAAGGTATTCGGATCTTGAAATTTTAACTCATAAAGGTGTGAAATCTTGAAGAAAGAAAAAGCAAAAACTTGTCGAGTAGAGTCCAAGCAGGCGGCCCAAATTTGAGAACGGTTTGACACAAGCCTCTGCCGCGTGGTGAAAGTGGACCCAAGTCTGAAGGGGAAGATGATGGTTTCCACGGAAGAAGGTGGTATAGCTAAAAGGGCCAATTAAATGAAATCTAGAGTAGTCAGCTGGAGGGTTGATGTCTGGGAAGTTCCCAAAACTGTCTAGGTCAGGCGAAGTTCAAGTGTACGTTTAGGCGGAATGATGACTCAAAAAATCTGGTCCGATTTTCTTTTTGATTTTACGAAAGAAGACTGAGTCAATTAGTCTACTTCAAATTTTCAATAGTTCTTATTTTTCTTTTTTTTAGCTTAATCTAGATCAAAATATAATAAAAAGCAAATTGACTCATTTGGAACCTGTTAGAATCTGATCATCAAATCATCCTCACTGGCTGGCGTTCTCGTTTTTTTTGCCATAATTTGATAATTTGATCGCAGAAGTCGTTTCATTCGTTCCTCCCAATCTGGCTTCGAGAACATCGAAACAACATTAACGTGAGCTCAAATTAGCTCCAGATAAATCTGAGAACGCGCGATCTTCCCAATCAAATTTGACACGATCTGTCCGATCAATCAACAGACTAACCGCAAATCGACACAACTGGTAGTTCTGTTTTTGGCCACCTTCCCATAGAGGGAGAGGGCGTTGCCCCCCACCGAGGTAGAGGTGGCGAGTAGTTCAAATTACTACTCCAAGTTATCGCTCGATGAGGGTCTACCAGCAATAGCCACTTTGCATATCGGAGAGTGAGTCGTCTCAGGCGGGTGAGATGCGTGGCAAATGAACAATTTTAGTAATTACCTGCCGGCGGTGGCCACCGCCGTTGGATGTTGAGGTGAAAGTGAAATCATAAAGCATAGTGGTTGCCCCCAGCAAAGGCATCTCTTTTTGCTGTGTAGGCACTTTGCGTTTTTCGTGGGTGAACCAGCACAATGTGCGGAGGAAATCGTGCAAACTCGCTGGAATTGATTAGCTGGAAAATTGAAGTTTGAGGTGGAAATCGTGTTTTTTTTTGTGAATATTCCGGGGGTTGAAAAAGTTACAAAAAATGCTTATGAAGATATGACTGATTTAAAGGATTTCCCTATTTCAGGCAGGATACCAATTAAGATAGCTGAGTTTCGATTACGACAAAAAGCATTTGAGCAGTTATCTCAGATTTCAGTCTTTTTTATTTTTTTTGTATGTTGTAATCCAACTGAAACTTTTTTGGTGCTTTTGGTATACCCAAAGCAGCCATTTTGCATCATTAGTTTGTCCATATAATTTTCCATACAAATTTGGCAGCTGTCCATACAAATCAAATGATGTATGAAAATTCATAAATCTGTATCATTTTTTTTGATCGATTTGGTGTTTTCAGCAAAGTTGTAGTTATGGATACGGACTACACTGGAAAATAATAATACACGGTAAAAAAAATAGTGATTTTTAAATTAACTTTTTGTCACTAAAAGATGATTTGGAAAAAACACTACTTTTTTCATTCTCTGATATGTTTCAGAGGACATCAAATGCCAACTTTTCAGAAATTTCTGAGTTATAAATTTTTTAATCAATACTGATTTTTTTCAAAAAATCGAAATTTTGGTCAAACGGCTGTTTTTTCGTGTTATTTTCCGTCTCTTTTATGTCGCTGTTCGAGTGCATGGGGTGATTGGTCATTATAATTAAATAATGGCATCAGTAGTGCGGTGCCTGTGTGGACGCTCAGTCCTGTTTTTTCGTGTTATTTTCCATCTCTTTTGTGTCGCTATTTGTGTACATGGGGTGATTGGATTTCTTCTGATTCGTGTTGTTTTCATCTCTTTTGTGTCGTTGTTTGTGTGCATGGGGTGATTGGTCTTCTTCTTCTTCTTTTTTCTTTATTTTTAGTTCGCGCGTTCGTTGGCCAATGAGTTTATTTTTGTCCTCTTTACATAGTTTTCGATAGAAACGATCCGAATTCTTTTTTTTTTCGAGACAAGCAAATCGTATTGCTGGATTAAGTCCTTTCTATATCATCGATGATCGGAAGGCACGCCGACGAATATGTTTTAAGGCTTATTATATAAAATCATTTTAATGAATCCCTTCTTACATCACCGTTGATCGGAAGGCACGCCGACGAAGAATTTCTGGAGGATCGCGGTCGAATTAATACTATATTTAAAATTCTAGATAGCTATCTTTCGGATTCGATTGTGAGTAGCAGGACTTCGCGGTTACTATGCAACGTATTTTTTGGAGTCTTTTTATATTTTAAATTTATAAGTCCTTCTTTTATCATCGTTGATAGGAAGGCACGCCGCCGGTTAAGTTCGTTTAAGTTATTGTTTTAATTTCATTAAAATCGGTTACGTGGTGTCCTGTTTTCTTTTCGTTTATATTCGTTGATCGTAATAATTTATTCCAACTGGCAGCTTTAGTATTAACTCATGTACTATTTTTGACATTTGCTCGCGTTATCTTAATTGTACCAACAGTAAAAATATACTGATAAGTCCAGCCCATAGCACTACCGCTCGGTTGGCACGCGTTCGATTAAAACAAACTTTTTAAATAATCAATTATTTATCTTTCCGCAGCCGGCTGCCTAAGATTTAAAATTTTAACCGATAAACAAAATGCTCATGGTCACATCACTGCCACTCGTGAATCCTGACCTCATACCCATCTACTAACCCCCTCAAAACTCATGTGATACTTTGTCGGAGAAGCAGTCGATTGGGCGGTCTCTATCACTCAAGTATCGGACTAACATTCCCATCCACTTCCCCGTGACCCTACCACTGGTCGTGGCCGGCGCCGGTATTGATCAGCATGATAGGGGCCTTTGAGAAGTTGCGAAGCGAGGAAAGATAGCACCCACTTATCTTCCACGGCTCGTGGATGTAACTTCTGGAGGTCCTGGTCAATAACGGAGTAGCAACTGCGGGTGGGCACCTATGCTTATGCTTATGCTTATGCTTAAAATCGAAATTTTGGTCAAACTTTCAATATTATGCCCTTTTGAAATGTTAATCTTGATTAAAAAAAATATTGTTTTCATTTCATCGACGTTAGAAAATGGTGGGTTGTTTGGGTGAGACTTAGAAAACATAAATTTGCCTGTTTTTAAACCTTTGCATGGCAATATCTCAGCAACTTTGGGTCATATTAACAAAGTTTCAAAAAGCAAACTATATAGAATTTTCTTAGCTTTTCAAAAATATTTGTTTCAAAAGTGCGCAAAAATGTGCACTAATTTAAAAAAATGAAAAACTGAACTTTTCAAAAAAGTAACTTGAAAGCGGTGCACTTTTTGAAAATTTCACTCAAGTATTTTTTGAATGCAAATTTGATTTTACATCGAAAAATTAACTTGAAACATTTTTGCGACCAATATTTCGATTTTTTGAAAAAATCAGTATGGATTAAAAAAATCATAACATGGTCAATGATTTTTTTCACAACCTGAAAATTTCAGAAAAATTGGCATTTTATGTCCCCTAAAACATATCAAAAAAAAAAATTTCAAAAAAAAAAAACAAGAAATTAAAAATAGTGTTTTTTTTTTGCAAATCAAGTTTTAGCGACAAAAAATTGATTGAAAAGTCACCATTTTTTTTTCATTTTTTCAGTGTAGTCCTTATCCATACCTACAACTTTGCCGAAGACACCGAATCGATCAAAAAATTCCATCAAAGGATACAGATTTTTAAATTTTCATATATCATTTTTGTATGGACAGCTGCCAAATTTGTATGGAAATTTATATGGACACACTAATGATGCAAAATGGCTTCTTTGGGCATATCAAAGGCACCAAAAAAGTTTCAGCCGGATTAAAAAATACAAAAAAAAAAAACGAATGACCGAAATCTAAGAGAATTGCTCTTATAGGAAACACATTTTCTTCGGTGCTGTGAAACTTAACTCCAATATTTCACAAAATTTATTAAAGAAATTTTAAATTTAGCAAACATGATGTTAGAAAAAAGTGCAGTTTTCAATTCATTGTTAACCTTCACGTTGTTGAAGTTTACGAAAAAAAATATGCTCCTTAATTTTTTGAGTCAATTTATGAAAAATATTTGATTTGTGAAAAATATTTTCAAAGATCTTTATGTTTAAAATACGAAGAATTTGCTTGTGTTTATACAATTATTTCAAGCTGAATATTATTCTCAAAAGTAAATCTGGATTTTTTATGGGAGCCTTGGTAACTGATCTTTTAAAATATCAATTGAATACAAGTTCTTTAAATAAAATGCAAAGAAAAAGCAATCGAACTGCTGAAAATTTAATTTAAGGTTTCTTCTGTACTGTTATAGCAAACAATTTAACATTTTTTCACATTTATTCAGATGGAATACACTCATCCCTCATATTCGGAACAGTTTACAGATCGGCCAATGTTCAATAAATCATATAAAATTGATAATTGAACATAATGATTTGCTTTTACCTTCATGTGAAAGCTTTTCTTGCGATCTTTCGATTGATGTATAGACCGGCTGTACATTTTTACGATTTATATCAAGTTTTCGAAGAAAAACATTGACCCTTGAAATCCACAAATTCGGAACACTTTTTTCTTACGATGTAAACAAACTTTTTTTTCTCTCCAGGTGTACATATTTTTTGCAAAATAATGATTTTGCACTCTGAAACCAATAGAACTCATGGTTAGTGATGTTTTATGAATGGTCTGATAACTTTTTTGTGAAAATATCAGTTAAATTCAGGTGTTCCACAATTGTGGGAGACACAATAACATCCCACAATCATGGAACGGTCAATTTGGAGGCAGTATTTTGCTGCTCTGGATAAAATAGTCTTGAAATGCAGTTTTTGTTTGAAAAGTATTACTTTTACTGGTGAAATAGCAAGATAATATCCAAATAAAGGCCTTAAAAATAGCATGGTCGGCAGAAAAGTTGCATTTTGCATTCTATTGACAAATTACCACAAAAGTGTTCCAAATTTGTGGGTGTTCCGAATATGTGGGATGACTGTAACTGTTTATTGGAATTTTGTTGAGATTTGCTCAGTATGCAACTGTCAAAGTGGTGATGTTGTCAATTGCATGTTTTAAACATAGTGATACTAAACAAACTTGTTTTAGTACATTTTAATTGCTTTCAAACGGTGCACCTTATGGAAATAAACGACTGAAAATTTGAAAAATTGAAAAGCGGAAAATTATAAAATATCTTCCCATAAATCAAATTTTAAAATCCACGCACAAAAATTATGATTTTCAATAAATTTGACATTCACAATTATATATAATGTACACTTGAAGTGAAGCCATCCATAATTCTCAGTGGATCTGCAGATGCACTGACATGCTCTGTATTTAATCAAATATCAGTACCAAAATTAGTCAGTAGTAAATAAGGTTCTTAAATAAAAGTGCATTTAATTTTAAACAATTTTACTATGGAATCATTGACGATGTAAATATTTTAATAATGCTGATAAGTTTATCCGAATTTCTTAAAAATATTGGCATAGAAACAAAGTTATAGCTTCGATCGATTTATAATCATTTAAATCAATCTTTACGACAAAAATAAAATAAATGTTTATGTACACCCCATTTTTTCAAAAGGGCAGTTTGCCTACAAAGACACTTTGCCTCAATACCAATCCATTTACACATTAAGTGCCCTACATCGAAAGTGTCAAAATGGGGCACACATTAATTCGATCCATCCCTCACCGAAACGCCACCCAGCCCTTCAAACGCCAACTTCACGCCTCTTTTCAAGCTCAATTTTCATTCAACACTCCTACCAACACTTTTCACTGCCACTTAAAACACATCAATCACTGACCGAAAGGGAATCAATTCCAGCCACGACTCCACGAGACTCCACATTCCTTACCCACTGTTCCCAATTTCCAATTACGTAAAATCAAACAACACGGAGAGAGAGTAAAATCGAAAGTGTTCACGAACGACCTTCAGTCCACGGTCTAGAATCAGAATCTTACAGGTTCAAAAAACTATGGAGAAAACCGGTTCGATTCCAGAGAAAACTATGTAAAGATCACACGGTGTGAGTTGTGGGGGCGGCAAAAGCCTTAACCCAGTGCCGGTCGTTGCTCCAAACTCCCGAAATAAAACCTGTCCTCTCTCCCCACTTGCGTTGGGTTGAGACTAATGAACGGATCGAACAGTCATAACTTGGAGGGGGAGTTTTATTGTTTCCAGTCGATCTTCAGTTTGAACGAAATTGAAATTTCTCACTGTCTGAAGTTGCATTTAAAAAAAAACTCAATACTCAAAACTCAATATTTACGTAAGTTGAAGCTATAAATCCGGTTAAAAAGAGTATTAAAACAATTGATTTTTTTCACTGTGTCCACTTCATGATCAGTGAAACTGAAGAAAAGGCCAACCCACCAAACGACCTTCGTGGTCCCCTGTGGGAACAAACAACTCACGCCCGAAGATCAGTGGGAAGTTCCACCGAACGATTCAAGCTCAACTCTTACCCGAGGTTTCAACTCGCTTTCTCTTCCTGGATTTTGGTTTTGGATCTGTTTGATGAACGGGTTTGTCGGGAGTGGAACTTTTTTTTTCAGAATCTCTAACATTTTCTCTCGGGTGTGGGTGCGAACGAGACAGCTTCAACCTGTCTGGTGGTTTGCTTACCCGATTAACCCAAATTTAGAAAGTGAATAAACGTTGAGAATGAGAGTGGAGGAGGGAGCTTCGGTGTGATATGAAAGTTAACAATGTTATTTGCTACCAATTAACACTGAATTAAGTTATTGAGATTTTGCGAAAGTGATGATGAAAGCTTTTCAAGTTCTAATGTCTTATTATGTTCGAATTTAAATTATCTGGCAAATCAACGGGAAAATATCATCGAAGTTTGGTTGAATTTGTTTGCCAGAGTCCCGATTTATGATTACAAATGTTTACGGTAGTCAGGCATGCACGTGTGTCAAACGTGTTCTGACCTAAAATCCCTTTGACCAGTTGTCGCACATACATACATTTTCAGGGTGTGTCAAGATAGCACGACAAGATTGATACTTCTTTCATACAACGATGGACGGAGTTTTTTGGTTTTTATTGAATATGTCAGGATTTGATTTGATAATTAGTTCCTGAGAAAAATCTATTTGATTACCTTTTCCAAACTAGATTAATTGACATAACGACAACAAAAATGCCTGTAATGGTCACTTGTCCTCAAAACCTACTAAACTCAGCAGCAATAGTTGCTAAATGCCATTCATAGCGTCGTATATTACAACCAGAAGCCGCGAAATCGATTAGCCCTGTCAAACAACATTGACAACCGCAACAACAGCAGCAGCAGCAGTGAAAGCAACAATCATCAAAACATCGACACGCGCAAATTCCTTCCCCGAGGTATCCACGCACACGGGACCAACCGGTTGGAGACCAAAAACTTGCATAAAATTGATTCGTGTTGCAAGAAGGGAAAGCCATTTGGCCAAACACTTGGGCCACTGCAGCTGAAAGCAAGAAGAAGAAGAAGAACACAAAGTGTGACCTCATAACATACACACATGAGCACACAGACACACGCGCAGCCAATGAGGGGTGACAACGACGACGAGTTGACAACGACGCGAGTTTGTTGATGATGTTGAACACAGAAAGAGAAAGAGCCCCGGAGAAATGGAGGTCCGACATAACCTCAATTGGCTAGGTTGGATTGTGGTGCGAGGGAGGGGGGAGAGGGAGTTTCGGAAGAGCGAGAGACAGGTGAGCAGAATCTCATTGCCTCATTTCGCGGCTCATCTTACTCTTTTCTGGTGCTGCGGTTGTCTGAATGGTTGAAATGGGCAGGAAAACGCTGTCATTTTGCGTGAGATGCCAGATTGTCACACATTCCTCTATGGTGACAGTGTGTGGGGTCGCCCAGCGGATGCTGGTTTGACAAGCGCTTAAAGATGTGTCTGTCATTAGTTAACCCATTTCTGCATATAAATTCCTGACAAGAAATATGCGGGAATGGTGGTTCAACATGGTAGCAAATTGGTTACACCAATGAATGACTTGATTGGCAGCTAGCTACGAACCTAAATTATTGAACAATTAACTGAATAGATTTTTAAAATAAAATATTGAATTTAACATTTCATTTAATTTATTGTACGGATTCTGAACGGACCTGAACTTATCGATGGATTGATCTAAACATAAAATTTGGTATAACAGACGTGAAGAGAATATCTCTTACCATTCTAACACTTTTTTTAAGTTTGTAAATCGTCAGCTGTGTGCTATCTTGTGACAACGACCATTTAGTACTTTTCGAGATAATCGATTTTTAAAGTTTGATGATAAATATTTTCAAAACTATGAATGGTAGAGCCAATCTTTATGAAGCAATCGGTTCGTATACTATCGCTTAACAAACGCTCCTAGTTTCAACTAATTTGGTTACATCAGTTAAAAGATACAGTAAATTTTGTAATCAAAAATCTGAAAAGCACGTGTCACAAGTGTGTTTCGAAAGTAAGATTGTACTACGTGTCACAAGTGTGCACAGAATTTCCATACAAACTAAAATAGGCCAAAATCAATATTTTAACCGACTTAATCAGTATATTTTCAAAAAAAAACATTGCATTGCCTTCAGAAAATGTGTATCAACATAAATTTGTGAAAAACAAGACAAATTTTCCACATTTTCCAACAACATGTATGACGTGTCACAAGTGTGCACGATCATTTTGATGATAAAATGGTCTATGTCACAAGTGTGTATTGCGATATCCGGGAAACGGAAGCGAGTTTCCAAAATCGGGTTAAAGCATCTTGTAGTGTTTGTTAAGTATAGCAAAACGTCATCATTAACTCATTTACGACCAAAATGGTCTATGTCACAAGATAGCGCACTGCTGACGAAATACGTTTTGATTGTCAACCATTCATACCATATTTAGTCTGAATTTTTAGTGATATCCGTGATCCAAGAGGTTCAAGGTAGAACGAAGTTCGCATAAAAATAGGAGTGGAATATCTTTTCAAACCTTAAAAAAGAGTTTTATAGGTAAGAGATTTCTGTGCAAATCTGCTCAAACAAATATTTTTCAAAAGATCGATTTACGTAGAAGACCAGGTCACGGCGTGACTGGAACAAAATATTGTAAACCTAGATACCCCATCGGAAATTTATACGTAGAAAGTTGTGTTTTACCGGCCTGAATCAAAATCTGTATAAATAAAAAATACTTTCGGTGAAAATCGCGTTTTTGAAAATTTTTAGGTATGAGGTATGATATATGCTATTTTTATTTTTTTATGAAAATTATGTTTTTTTTAATTTTTAGAACGCCATATAATCGAGCGTCTAATTTTCCCGAGCAGGGGTAAATAACACGGGAATACCAAATTTTTGTATTACTTGGGCAAATAACAGGGACCAAAATGTGCCCTTGGTTGCCCAGTAATAGATGGTAAAATACCATGAAATCATACCAAGGTCTTGTATGTGGAAGGGCACAACAATACCAATCCATGTTATTCCAAAGGTAAAATAATACCACAAAATAAAACCACTTATATACCAAGTTGAGGTCTTCTGGATTTTTGAACATTGCTTGAATACCAAAACTTGGTATTGCCATGGTTTTATTTTTAGGTATTCCCGCGCACTTGGAAAATCAGATTTTGGTATTCCTGTGGTCTTCCAAATACATGATTTTGGTATGATTTCATGGTATTTTATCATCTATTACTGGGCAACCAAGAGCACATTTTGGTCGCTGGTATTTGCACAAGAAATACCAAAATTTGGTATTTTCATACCATTTTTAGTGCAACAGTTGCAGTTAGTGAAAAAACGGAAATGATCCATATGCAACAGCCAAATCTACTCACCTGATGATTCCATGTTGTTCTTAGTGATATTCTTCACCACATCGAATGCATTTGTCATTGACGGCCTATGCTTGAAGTTCTTGAAGATTCTAAAAAATAACAAGATTGAAAAATAAGTATTATTAAAATGAAACTGGATTGAAATTCATTAAAATTCAATAATCTGTTGATTTACTCGTTTTTTTAAAGTATTTGGTTATCCCAACTTAGAGAAATTTCAACGTTTTTTTTTTTTTAAATCTTAGTGGGTATATAAAAAAATTGAAAATCAGCTTTAACATTTTTGGGTTTCAAGTCATTTTAGCGCAAAATTATTTATCTCATCAAAATTTATAAAAAAAAATCCCATAGTTTCAGAGGAATTTGATGAAACCTTTAAATACCAAAATAATACCAAAATGTGGCATCCTGACTTAAATTTTTTTCCACAATTTCAAGTAATTTCTTCAGGGAATATATCAAAAATGTTTAAAATCAAGTTTGAATTTTCCGATTTTCAATGAAAGCATCCGCTTTGAGACATCATTTTAGCGCAAAATTAATTATTTTGTCAAAATTGGTCAAAATTTTCTCATAGTTTCAGAGGAATTTGATAAAACACTGTAATACCAAAAGAATACCAAAATGTGGTGTTCGACCATTGACAAATTCTGCAATTTTGCAATATCAAAACAATACCTTAAATTGGTATGATAGCACATTTTGCTCTTGCATAATCCTTAAGACAAATTTTAAAGGGTCCATGAATACCAAAATTTGGTATTGATACCAGAGAAAGGTATTATTACGCATTTCCCTTGTTATTTACCCATGCTCGGGTTACATATAAGTCTCTTAGACACCATAACAACCTCTTCGGGCAAAGTTCATCAAATCGAAGAGGGGTTGGGGCAACTGCTGAGTGAGTTGGCACAGAATTATCCATATTGGATATGATATGAGATATGAGATAAGAGATAAGAGATATGAGATATGAAATATATCAAATTTTAAGGGTACCATAACTCCAAATCATCCAATTTCACTGCAATTTCACGAAATGTTGAAAATGTCAAAATAAGTGAGAAAATCGTATGTTAATAGTGCACATGATATGTTGTACCGATTATTTTCTTTTAAAAATTCTATCGAATTTGAATTATGCTTACCAAATTTGATAGTGATACCAATAGTTTTTTTTAACTTGCTCTGCTTTTTAGTCATGTAAGATGGAAATCAAGATGTTTTTCAAAATTTGGTTGCAGTGTTAAACATATAGAATAGGGTAGATGTCTCTATTTTCAACCAACTATACAAAACTCCACCTTATTCTGGCTGGTTCTCCATCTCAGTTAAACCTAAACATGCCATTTGCGGCTGATTTTGTAGCTTATTTCATGCGCATGCCTGTTTATTGTTTATGTAACCTATCAGTTTGTTAACAAAATACAACGACATAAAAGACGACACTCAAGATGGCAAAGACAATACTACACAGTTTGGTTGCTTATTCCCCTAATTTGAAACCAATTCTGAAACGTTTAATTGAAAAGAAAATTTGGAAACGCATTTTGAATTTTGCTCCGAAAAATAATTGAATATAACTATTTCGTTGAGACTGGAGTACTGAAATCTTGATAGTGGTTCTAAGAATGTTTTTCAAGCGAACAATCACAAAAAACTTCAGAAATGAACCATCGTAATTCTACCGCTTGGGTCCAAAATAGGTACATTTTCCCTAATTGAAAAATGTGGCAATGGGTACCACACAAATTGTGAAATTTCACAGGTGCACGGAGAGACCGGCCAGGGCAAATCTAAGAAAATCTTGGTTAATTTAACTAAAAGTATGGGTTAATTTTTTACACAGCTTTTTTCCAACAATCGATTGTTGATTTTGTTAACCCAAAATTGCTGACCACCAGTAACTAAAAGTAACTAAAAAAAAAGTTGGAATTGCCATTTTCGTTGGCTAAATGGCCGAAAAAAATTCTAGCAGTCGACTGCTAGAATATTTTTTTCAGAAAATTAACTATTTTTTTTTGTTTTCAGCTGAAATATTGTGGAATATTCTGTAAAAAACAGGCTGGACCATACTTTTCAACTATTTTTCAATAATTTTTTTCGTTGTATTAACTGAAATATTTTTGCATGCTGAAAATTATTAGTGGATTATAACAAAACATTTCTTAATTAAACATAATATATGTTAGTGTCGATATATATTTTCTTTAATTATCTAACGATACAGGCCGGGTTGAATTTTAGCTATATTTTTGACTAATGTCTTACTTAAATACAGAAAAATATTCGTACATGTAGTCAATAATTAGCTATTGTTAGCAATATTTTTATTGAATTTGAAGTATTTTTTTAATAATGCCTCACAAATTAATGCTGGGTGTTTTTATATTCGCATTTATTCTGCCTAAAATTTTAACTTTTTGTACTAATTAGTTTTTTTTGCATGAAGTTATTAAATTACTGTTAAAAAGCATAAAAACAAAACTTTTTATAAACTGTTATTATAAAACATGTAAATCTAAAAAAATAATAATAAAACATATTACAAATTTTGTTAAACATATTTAAAAAAGATGTTTAATTTCTCGTGAATTCCTTAAAAATATAAACCGAGCAAAATTTTCACCAAGTTAAGTTATTATGTTGTATAAAATTAAGTGTTGTATTCACTTACCATCACTGTGCAATCATCCGATAAGTCATCATCATCTACAACGGTCTCAGGTTTAGTTATTTTTCTTGTGGTTGGACACAGAATTTACACCAAAGTGAACCTTTTGCTGCAAATAGACATATAACATTTATTAGTAATTTAATACAAAATTCTTAATTTTGGCTATAAACTGAAAAAAGGATCGTACATAAATGTAATTATGATGCGGAAAGAAGAAATATCAATAATGCTACTTACCAAGCATGCATTAAATTTATTCAACGTACTCCGATTCCTGAAAACAATATTTAGAGTTTTACTTACCAGTTTATTTAGCAGTCTTCTATTAACAGCATTTTTAAAATATTTCTATCTTCTTTTGTATATCTTTTATAAATTTTATTTTTTAGACATTTCCCATCATCTAATTTTTATTTTGATATTATGTGTACGCATTTCCATGTATTTTATGGTTGATAATTCTGAAAAAAATAATGGTTCATTAAATTTGTATCCATCGTAAGCACGAAGGTTTTTCATTATTCAGTTTTCTAATCAAAATCACAAAAGATAAATTGTTATGTAAAAATAAATCCATACTTACTTAGATTAACCAACCTTTTGTTAAATTTGCCCGTGCAAGTATTGTCGTGCAAGAGTTCGCCCGCCTCTTCCTTTCACTGCCCTTCCCTTTCCTTAAAACATTGTCATAAAGTCCCCTCGCATCAGAGGTCCTCATTGCGAATGTCCTCGTCTTGTTCTTCATAGTTTATAACCTGCAAAGAAATCATCAACAAACTTACTCACCAATTGCACCTCCACAGTTGCAACAGTGTTCACTTCGATTTGCACTTCAACATTAGCCAAATAGTGTGATTTTCACCTTTCACATCCGCTCACTCCACAATTAACAACACAAACTCAACAAATCGACCGCTCTTGTTCGAATCCTGACTTCAAATGACAAACGTAAACAAACTCAAGTTCATCTTTTAAATATTTAACCAATTGATATTTACATTTAACCAAAAAAAAATCTTGATTTTTCTAAAACCAAAGCTAACAGTCGAGCACGTTCATTCGAGTTCGGGAAATCTGTTAGCTTTTTGCCTTTAGCATTTTCAACAAACAGGTTATTAAATTATTACTTAATTTTGGTTGATTTAACTGAAAATTGGCCGTAACAAGTACACTTTTGTTGAAATTTACGAAAGTAAAATCAACAATTTTAATTGTTAAAATTTCTGGGCACAGTCTCTCCGTGTGTTCACGGGAAAGAATATATTTCACGAATTTCACGTTTTCCACGAAATTGTGAAAATTCACTAACCTTGGATATAAGATTTGAAATATGAGAAATGTTATTTACAATATGAATAATTTAGAATGATGCGCAAAAATTTGGAAAAGGAAACAGAAAATGCAAAACAAAAATTCTTTACAAAAACATAAGATAAAAGATATAAAATAAAATAATGTGTATGATAAAAGTATTCTCGATGGTAAAACGTTATTAAGCAAATGAACAAAAACTAATCCTATTAAACACATATTTCATCTTCTACAAACAAAATCCGGCCAACCTAAATCAAGCCACCTATAATTAGCAGCCACCTTTCTTCGCTGATTACTTCCTCTCTCTCTCTCTCTCGAGATCCCTCTTCCCGATTGTAGGGCAAACTGCAACAGCAGCACCGTGTGTGTCGATCGCACTCGACTGAACCACCTGAAACCGGCCCCACACAAACCGGGGGAGAAAGAATCGACTTCCAATCGGTATACCGTTAATTGTGAGTGTGCGTGTGTGTGTTTGTCCGAATGTGCGTTCGAGCAAAACAACCGTTTTCTCTGTTGCGGGCCGCTCTCTTCTGGGAGTCCTCTGCCAAAGCCAATAAGACCGACTTGGACTTGGTTCGGTTCTGTTTTGTTTCAATATTTATACACACGTAGAAACAGGCTCTTTCACTGTTCTTCTAGCGCGATTGTGTGTGGTTATCACGGTAATTAGAAATTCCAACACCCTGTTTGTGAGTGTGTGTAGGTGTGCGTTTGTGTGATCGACCTCACACCGTTTCACACATGCACATAAAATAAACTTTTTTTTTCATTTCAGCAAGCTGATTGAGCTCCTGATTACTATTATTTACCTCATGGTATAACTTTCATTGTACCTTTGTGTATGTGTGTTCAGAACGGATGAGGAAACGATAAGATCGATTGTTATGCTCGTCGCGCGCAGGGAGAACGAAAGAAGCGGAACAATCGGGGCTTAATGAGCGAATTAAGCGCGTTCGAGCCTAAACACTCACGTGCGCGTGCACACTCACACACACACTCAAACTTTTAAGGCGGCTTCGAGTATTGTTTGCTTATCTAATGTCTGGGCTGCCCGTTTGGTTGGTTGCATGTTTGTAATGAAAGCGCGCTGAAGTAAACAGATCAAGAACATCTGGAAGTGTGCTGTTGGCAGGAAATTGGCGATCTTTGCTGGGTTTGCTGGATCTTTGTTTTTTTTTTTTTGGTCAACAGGTGGCTGATTGTGAGAATGGGTGGTTCCCTCCGTATAGGGTGAGCGTGTTTTCCTATTTCGGTATTTATGAATTGAGGTCAGATAATTCTGTATTTTGGGGTGTTTTTTGAAGGGATTGAAAAGTGGTAAATTTTGTTTCAACGGGTTGATGCATAACATGATATTTTGAAAATGGTGTAACCCAGGTGTGCCAATAATGATCTCATGAATGGATAAAAAATGCCTTTACATTCCAATTTTTACATAACCTAGCTGCAGTGTTGAAATCAATATAAATTTAAATAAATATTTTCAGTCTGATTTTTGATGTTTTAAAACCAAACCCATCAGCTACAATTGCTACTGTCAACAATTTGCAGAATATCAATAATGTCGCCAAATTCAAAACTTGTTATGAGATTACAAAGTAATAAAAAGTAATACTATTTTCTTTGAGTGAAACATAAAATTTTAGTATTTTTTTACCCACAGGTTTTTTACTAAACATTAGAGAATGGGTGGGGGCCAAAACCTTGAAATAAAATTTGCAGTGGCTAGGGATGAAAAAATCACAAAAAAATCATTCTCGCTTGTGAATTTTCTTCGACAGCGAAAGAGGGAGGAGGCGAATCAAGCAGAAGAAAATTGCTCCAGAACTTTTTGAAACAAATCAATCAGTTGAAGATTTCTGCGAATCCACTTAAAAAAATAATTTATTTCGATTTGTTCACAAACATTGTTCAGTTGTTACAGATAATTTTTGGACGTGAGACATTACACCTGCAAGTGTAGTAGTGAAATCGATGTTTCACCGAATAATCCAGATGATGATTTTTTTAAAAGTTTCTTTTAATCGATCTTTCGTGCGCGAGATAGGAGAGCGAGGGCCTCGACTGTTTGCCCAGTTCGGTCGGTATGTTTTGTTCGCGATTTTAGATTTGATTTTTCCGGTGCAATATTATAATTGGCGCCGTCAAAAATGTCTCATTCAGTGCGTGTGAATGATTGTAGTGCGAGAATGGTGAAGTTTTGGAAAATTTCCGTGGAATTAGTGTGTTTTTTGAGGAAATAAATTTGTATTTCCGAGTGATTCCAAGATGGAAGCTTTCATAAGCAGGGCCGTGGATGCCATGTGTTAGTGTATTGGTAGGATAAGGTTACAGAACGGAAAAGAAAAGGCCTTGAAAAAGCTTTGCGTCTCTTTCGTGGTTGTGCAGCGCGGAGTTGTGTGTTGGAGCGAGACGGGAAGTGCGATGACTCGGACGGCTGGCATTGAGCTTTGTTCGTGTGCGTGCCGTCACGCTCCTGATGATGAGAGCGAGAACGGTCGATGTCATCATCCTGATCTGTGCGAGGCGTTGATGATGGCCAGGAGAGAGTGTTGCTGAGAGTGATGCGAGAGTCTACAGTTTGGCAGCAACTTTGGTGAGCCCGTTTTGATTTGAGTTGTATTGTTGATTTGATTTTGGTTGGCCGCGGTGGGTTTTCCTTTAGTAATTTGTTGGCGTCGAACTGTCACAAATTAATCGCGGTAGATCGCGGTGGATATTTTTCTACCACAGTTTTTTTTGACAAAGAACTTTGTCCTAAGGTTTCTATACGTGGTGTCAATCCAAAATTTTCGCGAAGCGAAAACGTTACGTGACGAATTCCCCTCTCGGCAAATTTCCCCTCTTTTTGGTGCACGCTGGTTGGATGAACGAACGTTTCCCAATCAGTCGTTCGAGAGACGTGAGATTGATGTATCTAAAATCTCCCCCACTCCACCTCATAATTTTCGGATCGTCGACGAGCCAACAAAACTCGGCTCGGTCGGTCCCGAAAATTCATTCTATTGCTGGACGACGACGAGGACACATCAGAAGCAGATGGCCTGGTGGCCCGGTAGCAGACGGCCTGGAGGTCCGGGAGCAGATGGCTTGGAGGCAAGGACCAGCTAAGACATGCCAGTCGCGGGAGTCGATCATTGGAACTGGCCACCACCTGGAGTGGCCGGAGGCCCCGCGGATGTTCCGATGAGGGGAAATTTTCCGGACCGTAAGAGTTGTGGCAACATGGGTATCAAACTTTATGGTTTTTGATACCGGACATGAAATTTGACATTTTGGCAGTAGTGGCCACAATCCGGATTGGCCGGAGGCCCCGCGGATGTTCCGATGGGGGGACATTTGCCGGACCGTAAGAGTTGGGGCAATATGGGTATCAAACTTTATGGTTTTTGATACTGGACATGAAATTTGACATTTTGGCAGTAGTGGCCACCACCTGGAGTGGCCGGAGGCCCCGGGGATGTTCCGATAAGGGGACATTTGCGGAACCATAAGAGTTGGGGCAATATGGGTATCAAACTTTAGGGATTTTGATACTGGACATGAAATTTGATGTTTCGGCAGTAGTGACCACAATCCGGAGTGGCCGGAGGCCCCGGGGATGTTCCGATGGGGGGACATTTGCCGAACCGTAAGAGTTGGGGCAATATGGGTATCAAACTTTAGGGATTTTGATACTGAACATGAAATTTGATATTTTGGCAGTAGTGGCCACCACCTGGAGTGGCCGGAGGCCCCGGGGATGTTCCGATAAGGGGACATTTGCCGGACCGTAAGAGTTGGTGTAATATGGGTACCAAACTTTATGGTTTTTGATACCGGACATGAAATTCGACATTTTGGCAGTAGTGGCCACAATCCGGAGTGGCCGGAGGCCCCGCGGATGTTCCGATGGGGGGACATTTGCCGGACCGTAAGAGTTGGGGAAATATGGGTATCAAACTTTATGGTTTTTGATACTGGGTATGAAATTTTACATTTCGGCAGTAGCGGCCACAATCCGGAGTGGCCGGAGGCCCCGGGGATGTTCCGATAAGGGGACATTTTCGGAACCATAAGAGTTGGGGCAATATGGTTATCAAACTTTAGGGATTTTGATACTGGACATGAAATTTGACATTTTGGCAGTAGTGGCCACCACCTGGATTGTCCGGAGGCCCCGGGGATGTTCCGATGGGGGGACATTTGCCGGACCGTAAGAGTTGGGGCAATATGGGTATCAAACTTTATGGTTTTTGAAACCGGACATGAAATTTTACATTTCGGCAGTAGTGGCCACAATCCGGAGTGGCCGGAGGCCCCGCGGATGTTCCGATGGGGGGACATTTGCCGGACCGTAAGAGTTGGGGCAATATGGGTATCAAACTTTATGGTTTTTGATACTGGGCATGAAATTTTACATTTCGGCAATAGTGGCCACAATCCGGAGTGGCCGGAGGCCCAGGGGATGTTCCGATAAGGGGACATTTGCGAACCATAAGAGTTGGGGCAATATGGGTATCAAACTTTAGGGATTTTGATACTGGACATGAAATTTGACATTTTGGCAGTAGTGGCCACCACCTGGAGTGGCCGGAGGCCCCGCGGATGTTCCGATGGGGGGACATTTGCCGGACCGTAAGAGTTGGGGCAATATGGGTATCAAACTTTATGGTTTTTGATACTGGGCATGAAATTTTACATTTCGGCAATAGTGGCCACAATCCGGAGTGGCCGGAGGCCCCGCGGATGTTCCGATGGGGGGACATTTGCCGGACCGTAAGAGTTGGGGCAATATGGGTATCAAACTTTAGGGATTTTGATACTGGACATGAAATTTGACATTTTGGCAGTAGTGGCCACCACCTGGAGTGTCCGGAGGCCCCGCGGATGTTCCGATGGGGGGACATTTGCCGGACCGTAAGAGTTGGGGCAATATGGGTATCAAACTTTATGGTTTTTGATACCGGACATGAAATTTGACATTTCGGCAGTAGTGACCACAATCCGGAGTGGCCGGAGGCCCCGGGGATGTTCCGATGGGGGGACATTTGCCGAACCGTAAGAGTTGGGGGAATATGGGTATCAAACTTTAAGGATTTTGATACTGGACATGAAATTTGACATTTCGGCAGTAGTGGCCACAATCCGGAGTGGCCGGAGGCCCCGCGGATGTTCCGATGGGGGGACATTTGCTGGACCGTAAGAGTTGGGGCAATATGGGTATCAAACTTAATGATTTTTGATACTGGACATAAAAAGTTGCATTTGGCCATTATCTGAAATTAAGCAGTTAAAATATGCTAATGCTAAGCAGTTAAAATATATTGCTTATTAGGCAGGAAGTAATAAATAGACTACTGCAATGCACATTTTTTTGTGCCACTGTGAAAATCTGTTTCTGGAAATTTAGAATAACTATCTCGTAATCATTAAGAGCCCTGTAAAGGGTAGTTTTTAATGTCTGCTGTTCAAATTTCCTTTACTGCCGCCGATTGCTTGCAACAGCCTTGCAAAAACATTCCCGCATCTTGGTAACTTTCGAGTGGTGAAGGAAAGTAAATTGATTTCACTTCGATTTCTATTTCAGCTCCACTTGCAATTTCCGTCCCCTTAGTTCGATAGGACGGTTATTATAAGGGGGGAATTTGGACCGGACATTCTAATCGAAAATTTCAACTATCATCTTGCAAAGTTCTTTGTCATACTGGTCATGTGTAACATAACCACCTGCACCTTTTTTTGTGTGTAATCAATGTGGTAGATGCTTTGGTGGATTTTTGACGGTTCCAATTATTTCAGGAAGGTCCACCGCGGTTGGCCGGAATCGGATTAACATTACAACTTTGGTGTTTTTCTGTCTGATTAGATAACGTGATGAGGAAGTGATGAATGAAGGTTGAGCGTGTGCGGGTGTATGAATGTGTGTTTGTGTATTTTATTTTTTTTGTGTGATTGGCTGAGTGAATGAATGAATGAAAGAGTATGTACATTACTAATGATTTATTTGGTTTCAGGGCAAGCTTACTGCTGATATAAGAACAAACGGGTAGCGTTTCTCGGTGGTCGTGAGATCGTTTTTTTTTAATGTTTATAAATAAAGAAATTTAGTCCGATTAGCAACGCGTCACGTCAGTTTTGTGTTGCGCGTTCGTCGCCGTGTTTGATAAATGATACAGCCGTTTTTCCTTGTATTATTTCTGCGATTCGAAAGTATGTGTTTTGTTGGTTCACTATACGCTTGCGAGGTATAAAATTTGAAAAGACGTTTTCCGTAAAACGCATGAAAAAAACTCTCAGCATTATAGCTCGGAAAGCACGATAACGAGTATTTCTCCTACGCGGTTGTTAAGCCCTTCTTGTAGCTTCGTAACTCATCAGTTATCGGTCGCTAATCTTATAATTATTCAAAAGTTGAAATCGTCTATGATCCACTCGAATTAATTTACGTAGAGTTTAATATTTTACTTGTTAGTTATATTTTTTGTGGTTTTATCTTTCCACAGCCGGCTGTCTAAGATAATCCATCTAAACGTAAATAAATCACAAATAAACGGGAATAGTCTCAACAGCAGCATCCGATTGCTAGCCTTGGGAATAATACATCAACCCATTAAACAAAACTTATCGATTATTTGGGTCATATCATCATCTTCTATGATGAATCCTGACCATTACCCTTCCCTACTAACAAAATCCCAAGTAGAAGTAGTTTTCCGGCACACGCGGGGGTGTGGATATCGTATAGAACCCACCCTTAGTAGCAGCCTGTGCTAACTAACATTCCCGTCCCGTTCCCTCGAGATCTACAAACTGACATGGCGGGCGCCGTTGGTGGCCAATGACTGTTACCTATCTACAGCAGCTCTAGTTTTGATGATCTTGATGTTTTATCTTTTCAGCGCATTCATGCATGCTGTTGATAAGGGAAACATCACTAGATCGTTGAAGCGTATGATCGCTAGTGCTGATAGGATATTACGGTCCTGTTCAGCAACGGAGAAGGACAACCATGGGTGGTCTCTCATGCTCATGCTCATGCTCATGCTTTCGTGTGCGAGATAGGAGAGCCTTGCTCCCTTCGGATTTGTTCTCTTGATGAGCGCCAAAAGATTTTCTTTTCATGAAGATTCTTCCATCACTGGCAATAGCTTTAGGACGGTGAAATAAAACTTGTACCGGAGCTATTATTTTCAAAAAAAATGAGATTTTTGAAAAAAAATATTTGTTTAACTATATTTATAAAATTAATTTTAGATGCAAAATCAAACTTGCTATCGAAAATCAAATTATACCGTTTTCTAATAATAGGCACATAAGATGTTTTTTAAGGTTAATTTTTTTTTTTTTTTGCAAGGTAAAAATAATACATGAAGGAAAACACCACATAATTTTTTTTTAAGTTGGATCAGACTGCTGGTTGCTGGGTTACAGCCTCTTCAAGTTTAAATTTTGTGAAAATTACTTTTTTCTCAGTGTCACTGGGGGCTGGTTGGTTACAGCCGTTACTTAAATTTGTGCAAAATGAGTTTTTCTTAGTGTCATCTAAGCAGCCCTCATTTTCAATTCACAATTAATTGTTTTTTTTTTTCGATTTTAAATTCTTTGAAATGTAAAAGATGAGAAATTGTCTTCTGGAAGGAGTGCTTTTCCTTCATGTAGTAAATTGCAAAGAATAATGGAAAACTTACGTAAAAGTGCCTATATTTTGAAAACTGTGCTGCTTTTCAAAAAATTTGTTCAGTTATTTTCAATTGTTAATTTGATTATGCATCTCAAATAGATTTTTGACTTTTTAACAATATTTAGATATTTTTTTTTGCCAAAGTTTACATTTTTTTTAAGAAGTCTTTTAGGGACTTTTACTGTGTAATTTTTTTTCTTGAAAAAACCAGCCGCAAAATTGTATGGACCCTAGTAAGGAAAACAAATGTTGCAAAATGGCATGGAAAATGCATAAATAAAGCTTAAAAATTAAAAATTTCGGAAAAAATCAAAATTTTAAAGAATTACAAAAAAACACAAAGAAAAGTCGACTAGTTTAACGCATGATTTATGAGGTATGAGATATGAGCTACAAGATATGAGGTATGGGATATGAGATATTGGATATGAGATATGAGATAAGAGATATGAGAAATGAGATATGAAATTTAAAATATGAGATATAAGATATGAGACATTAGATATGTGAAATGAGATGTGAGATATGAGATACGAGATATGAGATATGAGATATGAGATATGAGATATGAGATATGAGATATGAGGTATTAGATATTAGATATTAGATATGAGATATGAGATATGAGATATGAGTTATGAAATGAATGAAAAATACCTTGAAATAAAAAAAGTAAAATATATTGAAAATCTGATTGAGTATATGATAATTTATAAATAAATTTTAAATATGACTCACTCCATTCAAAATCAGTGCCTAACAAATGTCTTCTTATTTCTCCTTTCAATTTCAGCTCCACCTTCTCATCTCGTCGAAATTCCTGAGGGGTAATCAAATCGCGCACCCCGAAGAGCGCGCTGCTCAGCCACCGGCGCTGAGACCACAACGTGAAGAGAGAGTGCGGTGGTCCAGCCACTCCGAAAACGCCAAACTCATCGCTTTCGCGCGCGAGGTGAAATTCCGCGGCCAGTTTGTCAAGATCCCGTGAACAGCTCGCATGCGCGCCTTCATGAAAAGTGAAACTCCCGATCGTGCGCCGTCGTCGTCAACGTACTTTGGAGAAGTTTTTGGTGAAGACTTGAAAGTGATACTTGGGTGAAGTTGTGCTGAGGAACCTACCCCCGCGCGGTCCATAATGATAGCGATTTGCGCTAACGGCTCGGCCAGTAATCGTTGCAGTACCCGCCAGAAGCTGCAGCTTCCCGGAGGAGCAAATCTGCATCATTAAGAAGTGTTTAGTGTGTGTTTGTGCCTCGAGTGTTCGTATGTATAAGAGTGTGTGTGCTCATCAACCACATCCGTGCTAGAAAAAAATAAAATCGATCGATTTCCTGTCCCGCGAGTGTGGCAATTTCTCCGGATTGAGGCTTTCTTTCCCGTCCGCGGGAGTCGGAAAATAGGCCTACCGATCAATCGGGACCGTGTGTCGGCACCTGTCCGAAAGTGGAACACCAGGCCCGGAGACCCAGTTCAGCGGCGCGGCGGTGGAGTATCCGGTCGTCGTGCGCCGTCATCTCGCGCGGTAGACTCGAACTCAACGTGGTCTAACGGATCAGCGGTGGTGAGGAGAATACGCGAGCAAAAAAAAAACGCGCAAACGAACGACTCGGTGGTGAAAAGTTTTCGAAGGCAGACGAGACGAGCAGATCGTCGAACAGGTGCCGAGTGAAGTTCGAGTTCAAGTTCTGTGCGCTGTTGACTAGTGTGGCTCGGTTGAAAGACGATTTAGCCTGCGCCAAGGTGAGTTGTACTTGCGAGACGAAGTTCTCTTGGACGTTTGAAACGTCTCGTGTATTGTGGTTGTGTTTTAGACATGCGGGGGGAGATATGTGAAGGTTGTGAGGAGGGCAGATCGCGATGTTACGTGGTTTCTGGAGGTCATCATGGTGATCGATGTACTAAGATGGTTAAGTACTTTGTATTGAAGAACCGCAAAGACAAGTTCGTTAGGTGGAGTTGGTGGAATGAAATGGTTCATTCTTTACTAGCGAACCTTTATCACCGACGGAAGTGAGACTAGATGAAAATCGATGAAGAAAATCTCTCCTGAACTCTCAAAAAATCGTCAAAGAGCAAACTTGAAATAAGGTGAAAACTCCTGAACAGTTTCCCCGAGACTAATTTGATTATGCAAACCGTCAGCCAGTATGCTAATCAACGGAAGCCATTCCGTTTTTGTGATTCATTTTTGACAGTTATTTCCTCTTCAAATCGACAGCTCCAAATGAGCAAAACCTGCTCCCATCGCGATCACGATTGATTTCAGGCTCAGCTAATTGACAGATAAAATCATTTCCCCAATCCGGCTCAACTGGTCGCCGTTGAACGACCAGCGCGATTAAGTTTATTTAAGCCGAAGGCCAAACAGACAGTTCTGTCAAATTTGACCCAATTCGGGTGGATGATAATTTATTGGTCCATCATCACGCGGAGAACCGGTTTGAATCTCACACCTCGATTTTCTCGACTCCAAATGCACCTTTCTCCGGTGAAGTCGTTCCAGCTCGCCCAGAACAGGTTCACTGCGCTGATGCGCGTTGCCATCATCTTCTGCAAAGAAGCTGCACATAAAGTGCATCACGCCGGAATCGCTCAATCTGTGATGTGTTGCAGGCAGCCAGATAATTGCCGTGTTCGTGGAGATAATAAATCAACCATAATTGCTACCTGTTTGTCACTGGCTGCGGCCAAGTCAGCTATAATCCCAATACATCGTATCGCGTCTCAAGATCATGCGGTTGATCATGAATGTTTTGTTGAAGCGATTCTGCTTCGGCATCAGTAGTAGAAAAAGCTCTTCTAATTACAATTAACAACCACTTTGCATGCAGCATGCGCGGCAGAGGAATGTTGAGGTTAGATTTATGTTAGCGTCGTTGACAGTGCGATTTGTCCCAGAGATATCAGCGGACCTTACGTCTTCCGGAAGTCGTGCGTTGGATGTGACTCAACTTGACGCGATTCAGTGTGTCAATTGGTAAGGTAACAACTTTACTTGGTATATCGTGAAAGTTTAGTGCTGAAATTATGGGACTTTGAAAGAGTTCGAACTCAAATCATCATCATTGTTACAACTGAAACACTGTATTCATCAATCACCCTCTGAATCCCTCGGGAAGTACCCATCACCCACGCCAATCAACTTCAGAACCCGGCTTGTGAGGTCCCTCCCCCATGATTGATGTTACTGACTCCCTAATCGTCGTTTGCTCCTGCCATTGAAGCTCAACATTCCAACTCCAAATTGGCTCCGAAAGCACCACTTCTCCAAGAGAGATGCGAACGATCGTTCAGGGTGCCTTCATTGTAACACTTCTTGGGTGAATCCGACACGACTTCAGGCAGCAGACGGTAAGTGTGAAACGTCTGCCGCTGACCGGGCCGTAATTGATTTGTAAATTAGCTAACAAGTACGTCTCGAGAGAGGGGCATCGAAAATGGAGTTTGCGCGAAATGGGCCTTTGAAGTTGGAATTTTTGCTCGCGTAGATAAGCTGGAACCTCTTCAGCTGCAGCGCGAAAGGTCATTGAAACTTGAGGTTGTTTTCACGAGCAGCTCTCGAGAAGATTATTGAACGAGATGCCCTGGGGCTAGCAGCAGCGGAGATGAGCTGAAGATCATCGCAGGTTCTGTGAAGTTCATGAGCGGAGCACCAACATTGTGTAGAATTGTGTGCAGATTTCGGCTCGGGGTGCTGATGCACTGTCATAGTTTATTAGCTGCTGCTGGCAACACTGCGCCAAACACAGTCGTCAAGAGATTTAATAACTTCTCCCAGATATCTCATGGCTTACGGATCTTAGTCACGGTAAACGCACTGCTTTTTTCCGCTATTAGCTATGCATTATGCAACGAATCAGCCACCCCGTAGTAATGGCGGTTAACTGCCTGAAATTCGTTTTCATGCCCACTCAACCAGGACCTCCGTTGAACGGGGGGCCTAGCGAAGATGGTGTGGTGTTTAAGGAGGTGGAAAATGACGCGTCGTGAGCTTGTTTTGACTCTGGGTGTGATTAAGCTATCGGATGACTTAGTCATTGTTTGGGGTGTTATGTAACCCGGAGATGTGGTTCACTTGAGTCATGTTGATTTTGAGGCTGTTGGAGAAATGGTTGAATTTTGGATTGAATTTGCTGTGGGTGAGGTAGGTGACTTAGTTCAAAATACGTTTTTGAAGATAGGTTGCATTGAACATCTATAAATTTTAATGGAGTTTGTGATTGTTTTAGATTTATAAAAGAGTAAAATTTGATCTCTCAATTACACATTTCCAAGGTGACACATCAACTGAAAGATATTGTGTGATTTTTTAAAAAATGTTACATTTACCAACTAATCTTTTTGATAAAAATTAATCGATTTTTAAATGGTGCTAATTTGATAGTAATAATTCTCTTACATCTAATTAAATTATTACAACTTGATGTTTATGAACTACTTCATACAAAACATACTTTATCTTATACTTTTTTGCAAACATTATTTGAAATTCATTGATAATCAATAAATTTTGTTGTGAGACGAATTCATTTCTTGTACATTCATCTAACATTTTCAGACAAGGTTACGAAATGAAAATCGTAACTTTTTTTTGAAAATCTTACGGTATTGTAACTTATTTAAGATTCAATGCTTACCAAGACAAAATATTCTATAAAACTCCCTTGTCAAAAATCAAACCTGATTCAAAAACATTCAAAATATGTGTTTTGAAAACTAACTCAGCAACCAGAATCTTGAATATCTCTTAGAAAAAAATATAGAAAATTTTTGAACTTTAAAAAAACATATTTTCTGAAATGGTGGCTTATGGACTATTTTTAGAACCGAAAAACTGCAAAAAAATTGTAGTTCAAATCAAACTTTAAGTGGCCATATCTCGAAAACGGTGCAATTTATTAAAATTTCAGTAAGGAAATTTTCGATTGCAAATTTGATTTTACTTTAAAACCGTCAACTTTGGCTAATCAGGACTACAGTCTGAATAAAAATAACCAAAGCACTTAAAAGCTTGAAATTTGGAAAACAATGCATTATTGTTGAAGTTCAGTATATGTTCTATCCGATACTAGTAAAAAATATCCAAATATTGTGCAGTAACAAGGCTTCAACAGCTGTCCCGATTCGCCCCATGTGTCCCGTTTCGCCTCAGATGTCGGCAAGCTTCTCTATGGCGAAAAAGTTGTGGGCTTTTGCGTATTTTTTTCTGAATAGTCCTCATCAAAACCTACAACTTTGCCGAAGACACCAAATCGATCCAAAAATTGATTCAAAGGTGCACATTTTCGAATATTTACGTATCATCAGTGTTGAGTGATAGAAAAAACTATCATTTGCACCAAAATATCAGAGGGTACAGCTTGTGAAATCTCTTCTTTTAACTCGTGATTGCCAGCATGAACATTCTCTATCTCTATTCTCTTTTACTCGTTCACGGACACTCGCCGAAGATTATGTTGTTTTCTCAGAACTGACCATGGAATGCGTCCCGTCAAACTGCGTTAGAAAATATTGTTTTGTGGCAGCTTTTGTTGAGGGGGGATGATTGTGAATGCGGGAAAGAGAGAGAAAAAAAAGAGAATGTCACACGGGATTGAGTGAATACGTTATAGAGACCGACAATTGATTTTGCTGAGAATTTTGCGACGAGATAATGATCGAATATCAGAATGCAATATTTTGGTTGATTTTAGCTGGAACAATAAAAAAAGACTGATTTGGACTCATTCAATTTGTGTAATTTTTTATTTTGCATGGTGTTGTATATTAAAACTTCCACCATCGCGATATAGGCAGGACAGAAAACGAAAAAACCAAGTAAAATCGTATTTCGATTACCCTAAGTGATTTTTTGCGAGAGTTTGTGATAATCGAGTTTGGAATGTAATGGATTAGATTGCAGATGATTAAAAGATTTGAAAATGCATTATTTTGTCATTGGAATATAATTTCAAATTCAAACTTTAGAAATGCTGAACACCATCATAAGCTGCCAGCCAGTTTAACTTCTTCATTTCAGCACAAATCCTCATCACGTCACAGCGAATTACCTTTTGATCTCATTCAAAACATGATCATGTTTCACGCTTTTCGCACCTTGCAAAAACCTCACCTCAGGAAACGGCGAGCTGGCACGAAGAACTCGATTGCTATCAACCACAATTTTCCTTGCCAATTTGCGCCAAAGAGCATCAGCCTCCTCGTACTCCTACATCTCCTCCTCCCTAGATAAAGATGAGCAAATTTCTCGTGAAAACCACGAGTTGCCACCACACCGCACCACACCACTGCTGACAGCTAATAACTGATCCAATTACGCGGGACGCCGCGGTTGTTAGCCCTGCGACTTTCAACACCTCGCCTGGTAGGAGACTTCAACCCGTAATCACGCGGCGACGAACCTCATCTAGCGCAGCAAATTGCTCTCGCCGTCCAGGAATTGCGCGCCGTCTTCGAGGTCATTCCCGGTGGTTCGAGCCTCATTCCGCAACGCATTTCTGACGCTTTTAAGAATAAAAGCACTCCCGGGAACTGACCGTGACTTGGCTGGTGGGAAGCAAGCTCTTCGGGCACCAGGGAAAGTGCTACACTTCTGCCAAACCAAGTGCGATCTTATCGAGAGAGACTTCCTCTTCAAACAAGAACGGCCATCAAGTTCTGCTGGGAACGACCGCCGAAATAACTTAATTATGGCATGTGACCGGGAGCCTCACGAGAGTGGGCCCAATTTGCCGTTCGTTCAACTCCAGATCGAGGTCCGCGATAGAGGCTTGGAGACTCCAGGTTGGAGTGTCGTGTGAGAACGCTGGTCATGTTCTGCAGTGAAGACAAACTGGAGTGGCAAATTCTGGAGTGACATGAGAGTTTGGCAAGCTTTTAAGTAAAGTTTCGCTGAGGTCATGACTACGGTAGTAAGTGCTCGTCCGTAATCATGGTCATTAATATCCTTGATTGCAGCTGACAAACCCGTAATCGATATTTAATTACTGCAAAAAAGGAAGTTCTAGCTAGCACTACTTCAATGTATTAAAAACCTCCTCCTAGAACGGCTCATGCTGTTTGCCAATCAATGTCTATCTTCAACAGGCCATAATCAAGCCACCCGATTCTCACCTTATCCATCCCCGACTAATTCCCATCGAAACTCTTCAAGTTCTCCGTCGTAACCCCCCGAGGGGAAGATACTCCAACCAAATTGATTACCCACTTGCTACGGTCAGATGCCAAACGGGTTAAGCTTTTAAAAACAAAACGCTTGAAGAAGCGTCAATTCAGACTAGGAGTCACTCAAGGGTGGTCGTGGATCACGAATCAATTTTGAACGTCAACCTCGCGCGGTGGCCTAAGCGAATGCGGAAGTATCTTCCCGCAATCCGAAATGAAGACGACCGCCGTCGCACACCTTTGAGGGCCAGGTGGAGGGAACTAATCGGACGGGTTCTGGGGGGAAAAAGGCACGAATCAAGTTTTGATAAGTACCGAGAAGAAGAAAACGAGAAGAGTATGAAGTGGTTTTTTTGCGAGAATTTTGCACTCGCAAAGTATTTTCAAGGGGGGATAGAGGTCATTTGAATGCTGATATGTTGTTAAGATTTTGATGTTGAAAAAATTGTTGATTCTTTATTTTTAGTTTTGTTGGTACCAACAAATTTAGAATCATTGCAATATTGTAAAACTTTACAAATATTTCCGCAATGTATGTTCTATGGAAAAAAAAGTATTAGCACGATTAAAAGCCAAAGAAGTAATTAAATTGGATGAAAAAAAGTTTTTGCAATGAAAAATCATCCTGGTGCAGACTCTTTAGAATTATTTTTTTGAAAAAAAAAACATTTTATTCACAAATTACTGCTTACTGCTGCAGAGAAAGAAATAACTAATAGAAATAAATTAACATCATTCTTTAATAACTCCAAAACAAGTCATGTTTAATAGAGTAATATTTGATTGCATTATTTTTATTATGAGTAGATCATTAAAATTGATTTTTCTTCTATGAATTTTTGTAACAATACAACGTTGGTTATAAAAATAATATTTTCTATTTCAGTTAAATAAAAATTTAAAGATTTTCTATAAAATAATGTGTATAAAATTTGACATTCTTTCAAACAAGAAATTCTGTAAGTTTTTGCATTCTATTGATTTTTGGATTTTTTCAAACATAAGGCCGATGCAATTATTTATCAAAAATTTTGTACCCTCGACCCTGGGCGACGTCAACGGGAAGGAGGCAGGCATTTAGACTAGTTCAGTTGTTTGGAACTCTTTAGTTTTCAAAAAAAATGTAAGATCAGAAGAAATTTTGCGTTACTGTACATCAAAATTAACTAAAATGCAGAAGATCTGTGAATAAACCCAAAAAAGCTAAAAAGGATTCTAAATTCAGGGAAATTTTAAATAGATTTCAGATGGTGCACTTGTATTTCCATAAAAAAAATGTTTTTTTTTTAATGCTTTGTCCTCTAATTTTTCGTGCCGATTTTGAAAAACTTTGAAACATATTTGCGCAGCCTTACCAGTCCATTGAAACAATTTGGTTTTTGATAAAAAATATTTCTTTGATTTTTTTACATTCTTGTTGTTTACATGAGCAGATTTTGAAAATTCAAGAAACATATTTTTTATCAAAATAATATATTTTGTAAATATTTTCTATTTTTTCAATTATTTTGTATGTATTTCAGTGAGGTTTTATTTGATTCACACAAATTAGATCCTGCCATTCAAAGTAAAGTTTAAATAATTCTGTGATTTTTCAAAACATTGGCAGAAACTTAATTCATGCAGTTTTTTTCTGCAAAATAATTGGGATCTCAAAATTAAATTGCTATGTTTTTGCGTTCTTTACAACAAGAAAAGTTATTGGAATAATTTTGATTGGAAATCAATATTCTTTGAGAATATGTTCTCTTTGTTTTTGTTGTTTTTTGCATTCAATTAAACATGAAGGAATTCAAACAAAACATGATTTTTAAGAACAAAAAATAGTTTTTGCGTAAAACATTTAACAAAATAAAAATAAAACTAAATAAATCAATTTTGAAGTTTTACATTCAAGCACAAAAGTAAAATTAAGTGAATAAAGTTATTTTTTTTTATTTTTTTTTTATGGAACCGTCTTTCAGCGAAACGTCTCATTCGGCGAACTTACCTCCAGCAAAATGTCCATTCAGCGAAACGATTTTTAGCTAAATGAACCAAATTTAAAAATAAATGTTTAAAAATGCCACTAAAAATTTTAATTTAAAAATTACATAGATAAATAGGTAATATTTTTTCAACCATCAAATTTTCACCTTTCCAAAATTATTATTTTTTTCTATCCTTTTGATAAATTTGGTTAAAGAAAGCAATGGTTGTGAAATAAATTGTGTGTGACTCCGAATTGACTTCAAATTGCTTGGATTGATATGCCCAAGAACTTTGTAGAATGATAAAAATCTCAAAAATATTTAAATATTTACCCTTATCGTAATCCACTCTAGTTTTATCCAAACCATAAGTTGTCACTTTACTTTTAAAAAAATCTTCCTTAGATTGCAAAACTCCTAATTTTTAATTCACATTTTTTTCGGAAAATCTAATTCTTACTTGATTTTGCGATTTAAAATTTTCGCTAATTTTAAAAGTATTTCTCTGCTTTTTTAAGATCAAGAATTGGTAAAACAAAAATTTGTGACGGAGCTCGCCTACAGTCGCCAGTTGTGTAAAAAAATCGTTAGTGTAGTTGAATTTAACGAAAAAAATATCACACAGTTTGTCAATGCTCGTTTTGAATGAAAAGGAATATAGTAAAAAAATGTTTAAACATTATTATTATTAACATTTAATAGTGAAGAACTAAAAATAGTGAATGTGAGATCGAAGCAATCTGTGCCTGTGGTCGGACGCATTTTTCGTTTGCTGTCATTTTCGACCTTCCGATAATTTTTAAATTTTATTTAAAATGAGTGAAATGAGTGATATAAGTTAAAATACGAAGATCTCGATACTTCTCGGGTGCCAGTCATTTACAGAGGAAGTGGTGGAACCAATTTGGAAGCTTTTTTTTAATGGAACTTGAGAAATTTGGCCCTACGACAACGGAACAAGAAAGGCAGGCCGCAGGAACAACAATTGCGAAGTGGCCATTAACTCAAGCGTTCCTGTGGGTCAAGTTCCTGCAACATATCATCCAGGACGGCGTTGGGGACGTGTTTGATGGCTGATCCTTACCGACAACAACGTCAATCAAGAATAACTGACGAAGGTAGGGGTGATGATCATCGTCCAAGCACTTCAAAGTCGTGTGGTGCTTGCTGTATATCGTGCTGGATCAGGTCTACTGCCGGAAGTTCTGCTGATATAGGCAGATTCAAGACAAGAACTCAAGAAATCTAAAGATTCACGTGGAACGTTGCGAAACGATTGGAGTGAAGCTGTTTTTGAAGATTGCGTGTTTTTGGTGAGAGCTTTCCATTACTTTTTTCAAATAACCCTTTCATCAATTCTAACATTCATACATTCCAATGAAGACAACTACGCCATTTTACTATATACGTGGTAGGGTGTTCCCTTGGTCGTTCGCTGTGAGTTGTGGATTGCCTGCGTCTCTAATGAAGGTTCGACTGAGGGGGCATGCTCATTAATTTCTCGTCGCTCCATACCCTCAGTGACGTGATGGGAGCAAGGGCGTCTATGCGAAGTGTCCCTACACCCGCTACAAATTTCCAGCGCTTGGGGAGGGAAGAGGGAACCCATTTTGATCTATGCGCCGGTATTTGTAGCACTAAAATTCGTGCAAAAAAAACTTATGCACGTGGGTGTACAGATTACGGAGAAAAGATGATCGAATTGTTCACCTAGCGCTCACATGTGTTCCAGGACCAAGTTGCCTGCGGGTATGGGGATCATACATACATACATACATGAACTAAAAATAGTGAATGATCTATCATAAAACTAAAAATAATGATAATTACAAATTTTATAAAAAGATTTTTGTTCTTTCTGAAGGGACAACAAGTTAAATAAACTTGTAATTGATTTTAAACATGATTTAAACATGATTTTCAGCCGAATTGATGAGCTTCTGCCACACACAACCAACGATATGAAGTTTTTGGCTTGAAATATAGGGTTTTTATGATACTTCACAACTATTGTCAATAGAACTTCAAAGTTTTAAAATTAGCTGTAAAATGTTTATCGCCAATTACAAAAACTTAATGATTTGCAATTAAATTTTTATTCGAAATTTGTTTATAAAGGAAAATAAATATTCTTTTGTTTATTCTTTATGGAACAAGAATTTAAAGAAAATACGAATTCAAGTTCAAATGTAAATGATCTCTAGTAGGTCAAACAGTAGGACAGAAAATGTGATCTCAGTACAAATTTCATAAGTAACAAACTGTCAATACATAAACTTATTTAAAAAAAATGCACCACTCTGCAATAAAGTTCACTGCAGGTATACTTCTTTTTACCTGACAATGATGTTATTTGCGTACAACATAATGCAAACCGATTACGCAATTCCGGAGAGAAAAGTGAAAACAACTCATGTGTAAGATGCCCAACACACAATGTGTATTATTACATTCCCCTAGTGCTAGTTCAAATGTACCGCTAATTCCCAGCAAAATCTGCATAATTCACCGCTCAGTTTCTCACCAACCACCCCATCACAAGTGTTTACACTTTTAATCTAGCTCGGCGGTTTTTTTATGCTGCAATTTCCTGTCCAGCTGATTGGGAGCACATCAGAAGCCAACGAACCGTTGCCAAGTTTGCAACCTTCAACTTGAATTCTCAGGAATTCCCGCTCCATTCATCTTTTTTTCAATGCAAAATTGCACCGTTTTCTCATGCAGCGAAGCCGGTTGAGAAGGAATCTTCATTCGATGTTGATTACCATTGAATAACGTCCTGTATCGGGTGTCGAGTCGGTGAGTCATGGTGCCCCGTTCAAAGCCGTCAACAACTAATTAGTTGGTGTTGTGGAGGATCATTTTGAGCATAAAGTTTTACTGCTGCAGCTCCTGCAGCGTGATTGGGAAGCCGAAAATGTTGTCTGGACTACATTATTAAAGAAAAAAAATGTTTTTTTAGTTTTTTTCTCCCAACGCAGTTGTCCGTTATCGTGCCTTCCAAGCTGCGATGCTATGAAAAGGTTATTTTTATCGTGTTGCAATCCCCAACACAAACACTCGTTTTTATAATACAGACCAATTTCAATAAGGGACTCACTAGAAAAAAAACATAAAGAACGAACCCGTCGGCGTGCCTTCCAATCAGCGATGATATAAAAAGTGTTTCTCGAAAAATAGCGTTCTTTAAATTTAACAAGAATTTCAATTTCATGACTTTACATTACTTTAATTATTCAAATCGAAGACTTAAAAAATCTTTTTCTTTTTTTAGATGCCCAGTAAACAGCGTCGAGGGACAGGGGACCCCCGGTGGAGTCCCCAGCGATGTTCCAGCACCAGCAACGACAGCAGTCCCAGTGTCACCAGCCGACCGAGCACCTCCACAGCCACCCACGCCCTGCTGCTCACCTCCCTCACAGTGTTCCTGAGCAATTTGCTCAGCTCGGCGCACGGGAACCCGCTGAATCCCTTCGCTCCGTCGTGTGAGTATTCTTGTGTTTTTTTTTTTTCTTTTTGGGAATTTTTGTTATAGTCCTCGTAATTAAAGTTGAGTTGATGACGACGACTAATTAATGCTGACTTGGGTTAAAATTCTAGATTTAATTACCAATTCACGGTTGCAGTTTATCCAGAATTTTCAAGTGTAGAAATGTTTTAAAATGAGAAAAGTATTAAAATCCAATAAATATTTTTTTATTATAATATTTTCTGGAATCTAAAGAATATTTTTCGAATAATGAAATTTAAAATATAAAAAAACGTAATTTTTAAGAGAATCGTAAAAAACTTTAAGTTGAATTACTCAACTAAGCAAAACCGCATCCAGAGGGCAATTATCGCTTCCAGAATTTCATGGCATTTTTTGCAACTTGCAAAAAGCAAAGTTAAAGAACAATTTCATTGTTTCCCGGCTTTCTTCGGCGGATTAACCGACAGGGACGACGTCCGGTGTGAGAACCAACTCGGTAGGAATAATGGGTCAGGGTCTGGGCGGTCAACCGACCGCAGAGTTGGCGAGTTGTATAATCTGAGGGCAAAAAAAAGCAGAATTAAAATAAAGAAGTTTAACTCAGTGGCCAACACGGTTCGGTGGTTTAATTGAGGGAATGAGTAGCAGTAGAAGGTTTTGCTCTCTTTTGGAAGTGATATTTTGGGCAAGTTTGCACGTTTGATGTTACAAAAGCTCCAAGGGAATGAACTGAAAATTAAACAGATAACATCACCGACGCGAAGAAATATGGAGGTGTCGCAAATCAAGCCATGGTTGAGGTATCCGGTTGGATCTCTTTGAGGAATTTTCTGGCTTATTACATTATTTTCTCAACCAGACATTCACAGAAACCTTTTTATTTCTGATGGAAAAACATGGATGTATACGAGATTAACAATAGGGTAATTCTCCGCCAACTCACACAGCAGTTGCCCCGAACCCTCTTCGATTTGCGTGAAACTTTGTCCTGAGGGGTAACTTTTGCCCCTGATCACGAATCCGAGGTCCGATTTTTTGATATCTCGTGACGGAGGGGCGGTACGACCCCTTCCATTTTTGAACATGCGAAAAAAGAGGTGTTTTTCAATAATTTGCAGCCTGAAACGGTGATGAGACAGACATTTGGTGTCAAAGAGACTTTTATGTAAAATTAGACGTCCGATTTGATGGCGTACTCAGAATTCCGAAAAAAACGTATTTTTCATCGAAAAAAACACTAAAAAAGTTTTAAAATTCTCCCATTTTCCGTTACTCGACTGTAAAAAAATTTGGAACATGTAATTTTATGGGAAATTTAATGTACTTTTTGAATCTACATAGACCCAGAAGGGTCATTTTTTCATTTAGGACAAAATTTTTCATTTTAAAATTTCGTGTTTTTTCTAACTTTGCAGGGTTATTTTTTAGAGTGTTACAATGTTCTACAAAGTTGTAGAGCAGACAATTACAAAAAAAATGATTTATAGACATAAGGGGTTTGCTTATAAACATCACGAGTTATCGCGATTTTACGAAAAAAAGTTTTGAAAAAGTTGGTCGTCATCGATCATGGCCGTTCATGGTCACCCGCGACAGATACGGACGACGAAACAAAGAGAAACGCAAAAAGTAACAGCAAAAAGTTTTTGAAAATCGGCCTTCGTCATGCACACAGGACCGGTTTAACGAGTCTTCACCAAATTTTTGAGCCGATTTGGTCAAAGCAGGGTTGAGATATCGTGGCACCCGTTTGTTGAAACTGCTAACTTAAAATAGCAATATATCGGCAATGGTACATCCAAATGTCTTCATATTTATTCTTATAATTGATGAAAATGTACATTTTAATACCCTGAAAAAAAAATTAAAAAAGTTTAATTGTGTGCTCATACCAACCTCTGACATTTTTGACGATTTACATGTATGTAACCTCTTAAATAAAATATTTGAAAATTTCTTTCAACCCGATTTTTGCAACCAAAAGACACCCCTTAGAAAATCAATATTTTTTAGTTTTTAGGTACCTACAGTCATATAAAGATTGTTTGCAGGCCTTTTCGGAGAATATCAATAAGCATCCATGCCAAATAGGGATTCGGTTGTACCGGATCCTCTCCGATTTTAATGAAACTTTGTAGACATGTTATCCTACGCTTATACAAGCCATTTTTATGTATATGGAGCCAATTTTACTCGATAATGACATTTAAAAAGGGCGTAAGCGTTTTAAATTTGTGTGGTATTCGTAATTTCAATGTTTCTGTATCTCAAAGCCGTTGCATCGTATCAAAAAGTGGTCAAAAACAAACTTGTAGGAAATTTTACGGGCTTTCTGAAAAAAATACACTGAAAGAAAAAAACAGACCCCTTTTATGAGTTTTTTTTTATTTTTAAGTTTAAAAGTCAAATTTGAGGGTGAGCCCACGATTTTTTTTCGTTCAAATTTTTTGTGAATATAGCTTAAGATGTTGCAAAGAGACTCACGAAAAATGCAGGATGGAGCAACTCACAAAAATCATTTACTGAAACTGTTTTTTTTTTAATACTCGAAACGTCAAAATTTTTAAAAGCCGAATACGGGAATCTATTTTCCAGACAATTCTACATAAAAGTCTCCATATTGACTACTGTCCTAAGTTCAATCCTTGTAAAGTTACAGCGGTTTTAAAAATAAAAATGTTGAAAACAATGTTTTTTTATGGTTTTTGACAATTTCTATGTGACAGACAATTCACTTTTCCCATAAGATAGTCTTTGACCAAGTTTCATTCATCATCGGAGAGGGTCAAGAAAAAAGTACCTTAAAAAATCCTGTTTTGGACTGGCATTGCTCATTATTGTTTTGAAATATTTTATTATTATATTAAAATTGTTTTCTTGATATCCTCAGGAAATGTCGAAATGTATAATTAATTATGCTACGAAAAATCGTCTAGATAAAAGCAAGACTAAATCAGTTCAGTCTAGACACGATTTTCTGAAATTTCTTACTTCGTATAATCAAATTTGGATAAGAAATAGAGGAACGACTTTTAATGTTTGATTACAGTTTTTTAAAAAGCGTCTTCAACCCATATCAAGCAAAAAATAACCTAATTGGAAGTGAGCCAAAAAATCCTTCCAAAAAATGTACAATATAATTTATTTAGATAATGAGAAACTGCTAATTGGACGGAATTAGGAACGATTTCTCAACCTGCCAAACATACGTGAATTTCCCATAGTCAGATAAAAACAACGGATGCTGAAAAAGTCAAAACCGATTGCGCTATGTCGCTCAATGCTGAGTCAAAATAGTCTGTGATCGGCTTTGTTTTGGTCATTTAATCACTTGTGTTTAATAAATGTTATCACCAATATTTTTGAAATTTGTATGTTTAAACATCATCAAAGACACATTTGACAGCAATTTCCACAATGCCAAATCCTAATTAACGGCAAAATGGGATAGTGCAGGCCAAAAGAGCGCCGCGCTGGTATTTTGTAAGACTCTCTCATCTCTGAGCATATTTGTGTGTGACTCGGGTCGACGGACGGAGTAGGTAAAGAAATTCACGAAGTATTTGTTTCGCTGTGTGAAGCGATTGGCCAAGCCGCTGGCAGCTAGCGAGTCGTGTTTACTCACGAATGGTTGAGCCAGTCGGCAGAGATTCGTTCGGCGATGAGGGTGATTTCTGATATTTGATCAGAACTCAAATAGAACTCAAGTTTAATGTTAAAATTGTGAAAATACAAAAAAAAAATGTTTCTTAATTCGATCATTCGAAGTTTTTATGCAACCTTCAAATAATCGGATAGTCGAGGCGAGGCTTCGGATAATCGAGTTTAGACTGTATCGTACAATGCAACCGTATTGAGGATAACTCAACTAATTTAACTGTTGTGTTTTAAGTTGCGATTTAAAGAGATGCCAATTTTTTTTAATTTCTGGGTTGTACAAAATTTATTTTCCATCATTTTGAAATAGACTTTGAGTGAGTGTATTTTAAAATTTCAAATCAATCTTGCTTAGTTAAAAAACAACAAAATTCATTTGTAATCGGCTTTCATCCCGTTTTGACATAAAATCCGGTAGCTTAAACGTCCCGCTCAGCTTAGTCGTGCTCATAATTGATCCGTCAAAAAGTCCAAACAAAAGAGTCGAAAATTCAACCGTCACGATTGCCTCACAAACACCCGCACACACGATTCACCGTTAAGTCGCGCGTTCGTCGCCGAGCAGTTGCCAAATTTGCCTATTGACAATAAAACTGACAAAGACGGCGTCGACGGAAGCTTTTCGAAAACGAAAGTGAATTTCCAACCCAAAGTTGACGCGGCTTGACCCAAATCGACGGCGGTCGGCTAATCAAATTTTGCGTCGGCTCACGGACAAGTGTGTGTGTGAGTTTAATGGAGCGAGAAATTTTCTCGCTTGTTTTCGGAAGTTGAACAAATTTTCTCGTGCTATCATCATCGTGGAGGTTCGTTGAACTCGCGACCCCGCGGGAAAATTGGCACTTTCTTCTCGACGGCTTTGATTGCTCTTAGTCTGCCTGGTTACGGAGTGTACCAGACAAGAAGAAACAAAGCAAAGTAACATTAAAAAGAAGTTATTGATCGAGGAAAATTAGTCACACGAAGAGAGCATGAAGTCGTTCGTGTGCCCCCGCCAGCTTGATTGACACGTGGCGTCGTGACATGAATGACCAATTTGGTTTGTAGAAGACATTCACGAACTCTGAGGAGAAATGTGGTAATAATTGCCAAGAATGGGTATGATCAGGCGACTAGGGTGTAATATATGACGCATGGAGTCAGTCTTTGATGCCTCTCTCGGGGGTATTTTATGATGAATTGTATGCAAAAGATTACATGTGTGGTGTTGGAGCGTGGATGATTTATACTGTACATTATTGTGGATGTGAGAGGAATGCTTGACGGAAAGATCGGGCTCGTTGCTTTGGATTGAAGTCAATATTGGTTTGATCGAAACATATCAAAAGATAATGGCAGAATTTTTAAAACTTTTTTTGTGTTTTTTTTTCGATGAAAAATACGTTTTTTTTTTCGGAGTTCTGAGTACGCCATCAAATCAGGCGTACAATTTTACAATTTTACAGTCACCAAATTTCTATCTCATCACCGTTTCAGGCTGCAAATTATTGAAAAACACCTCTTTTTTCGCATGTTCAAAAATGGAAGGGGTCGTACCGCCCCTACGTCACGAGATATCAAAAAACGGACCTCGGATTCGTGATCAGGGACAAAAGTTACCCTTTTGGACAAAATTTCACCCAAATCGAAGAGGGGTCAGGGCAACGGCTGTGTGAGTTGGCGGAGAATTACGCTATAAATAATAAAACATAATAACCATGGTTTTTTTTCGATTTGTACAGCAAATAAAAGTTGAAGTCATACTTTCAAAAAAACAGCTATGAAATTACTTTATAATAACTTTTCTAAAATTTGCAAAAAAAAATATTAAAAAAAAGTTACACAACCATTTCATTCACTATTATGAATCACCGGCCAGTTATTCCGGAACCGCTGACCGGTGAAAAAATCAGGCGCCCCCACGCAAACAAAGTCGCCAAACTGCAATCAACCAGTTTCGCTGTCACGCGGTTTCACTTTCACCTTTCATATTCCGCTTTGAGCATTACTCACCAACTTAAACTTTTGGGGTCTTTCCAGTTTGCTAAATTTAGCAACTTTTTATTTGCGAATGACGATTTATCGCATTTTTGAGAAGTTATTGACTGTGAGGTGCGAAAACGTTAAGTTTTTTTTTATTTCACGACATTTATTTCTTAATGCTAGAAGTAAAAAAGTTGACTTGAAAAATCTAATTAAAAAATAATTAAATATGATATTTCAAATACATTTAAAGAAATTCTACTATTATTTTTTATCAAATTCACATAATGTTTAAAATTTGAATACCTTTAAAAAAATAGTTTACATTCACTAAAGTTTAAAAAGAAGTCTCTACACATTCCCATCAACGCTGTTAGTAATTGAAATGAAACGAAAGTGACAAAAAGCTCTCAACTTTCTTTGCCGAGCAGCTGATCATTTTTTTTTCTTTCTTCAAGTTCGCTCAATTCCGTGGGTGGTCATACCCATTTTTGTCTAGAATGTACTCAGCGGAGCGCTAGACAAGCTCTCCTCACTGCCGGTTTGAGTACTTTCACTTTCACACTGGTTCGTGGAGCACCCTCCTTCCGGATTTTGCTGGGAAACAATTATGTCAACATTTGTAGTGGCGCTTTTGTGGGTGGGTGGATTTTTTTAAAGTTGTACAACAATCGATACGGATGCTTGTTGCGTTAATTGAAGTTTGAGCTTTCACCGTTAAGCTTCTTATGGGATTGGATTTTTTAATTTATTTTTTAGTTTTGAGATGGGCCAAAGTCACGCGAAAATAACATTATAAAAATAGTTGAAGTTTTGAACTTTCGTAAGCTCTGCACAAGCCCTCAAAGTTGGTACAGGAACACTTCACATAGACGTCCTTGCTCCAATTAGGCCACTGATTAAAAAAAAGAATATCAAAGTATTCCAAATGACTTTTGATTCTCAAAGGTCATCGACTTCTGCTATTCTTGGCTCACGTCAGAGTTCGAACCTTCCAGACATGTAATCCAGTTCTGCTCCTTTCCAAGTTCCAATAGAGCCCTCAGGCCCTGTTTTCTCGCTCAAAAGAACTACAATTATTCACACCTGACTCAGCGCCCTCCAGGACGATCCCCACAACAACCAGTTGCGAAGCCACGGCGATGTGTTTTGCGTACAATGTTCCACCCAGAAGAGGCCCGGAGACCCCCTACATGGCGCGATGATGCCACCTCTGCCTGGCTCGATGCCTTTTATTTTTCATTACATAATCGTTCCGGACTCGGACTCCCAGCCACGCTGGATGGAATTATGCTAAACTGGTTCTACGCCGACCTGGGTGGCTTTTCGCAATGCTCCAGAACACTTCCAGCTGAGCTTTCGTGCACTTCTCTGCACATCAAAGAGGTCTGTTGAGCCACAACTAACGGGGCACCTTTTTTTCGGTGTTTCCTGTAACATTTTTTGCGTCGAGTTGAAATCAATTTCCTCTTGATTGCATTATATTTTATCGCAATCCAATTTGGCTCGGTTCATTTAAGTCTGGTGGAGTTGACCCAAAAGCGTCGGAGTGGCGGCACCGCCTTGTTCAAAGAGGAGCACATCATCGAATTTGACACGTATTTTTTGTTAAGTGTATGCTACCCTAAATTTTCCAAGGCGTAATTATTGGTGGTTGATTATGGAGCTTCTTTTTGTTGCAGGAATAAAAATAGGTTTTAAACCATATCGAAATGGCAACGAAAGAAAAAAAAACGACAGACCTTGAAGTCGGCGAATGACCCTGATGTAAATCAGCTGAGCTGTGTTCGCGCAGCCTTGCATAATACGTGCACGGTCACGAAGGTCAGGCTAGCTTCTAATGGATTCGCGACTGGTTTGGGAAGCCGTTGACTGCATGATCTTTGCTTGAGCCTTGATGCACTCCAAAGAAAGAAGGAATTCCGATGAGCGAGTTCCGTCACGTACTACATGGAGGTTTTAAGAGCAACTCGTGTATTTAAATTTATTCCAATATGATTATCATCCTTTGACTTTTTTTTGCTATCTTCTACATAATCAAATTCTTACCAAACTTTCTTTTCCGACCTACCTCATTAGCAGACAAGTATTGGCACCCCCAGACAAGTGCAAGTGTGTCACACCCACTGCAAAACAAACATGCAATTTGAGTGTTTATAACGCCTCCAATGCAAACGCAGCCAGTTGCACTTGGCTTGGAGCGCAACGAGTGAGTTATTTTTGTAAATCGTAAAGTCTGAAAAAATAGGTCATGGTGGCTTCCCTTCCGACTGTCACGCGACCAACGAAGGTCGATTTGCATTTGCCGGTCGCGAGGTGAGGTAGTATCACGATTTTTTTTTGTTTATGGTAAAAATGGTTTCTGCAGGATTTGCATGAAATAAGCATGAATTCTTGATTTTGAAGAATTAAGGCCAAAGAAGTTGATTTATTTAAAGTTTGGCTTAACCTGACACTTTCATAATTGGCTCAAATTTCCGTACCGTAAACTGGGTGATATTGATCGAATTTCAATTTAATTTTCAAATATTATTCAAACGTATTCTGGGGTAGGCCACAAACTGTTGAAGAATCTTTTTTCATTCTTTTTTTAATGTTGAAGTACCTTTTTCATTATCTTTTACAATGATGCTATAAAAAAAAGTTTTGTAGAAAATGGTTAGAAAATGGAAAATGGTAAACCGGTGAGACGTTGATGTGTACTATGTCCCTTACTATTTTATGCTTCAAACAGTGCAAAATTAATTGATTTCGTCACACCAACCATAAGTAAGGGGGTAATTCTTTACCAAATCACACGAAATCGGGAAAAGTTGCCCCGACCTCTCTTAGATTTGCGTGAAACTTTGTCCGAAGAGGTAACTTTTGTCCCTGATCACGAATCCGAGGTCCGTTTTTTGATAACTCGTGACGGAGAGGCGGTACGACCCCTTCCATTTTTGAACATGCGAAAAAAGAGGTGTTTTTCAATCATTTAAAACGGTGATGAGATTGAAATTTGGTGTCAAAGGGACTTTTATGTAAAATTAGATAACCGATTTGATGGCGTACTCAGAATTCCGAAAAAATGTATTTTGCATCGAAAAAAACACTTAAAAAGTTTTAAAAATTCTCTTATTTTCCTTTACTTGACTGTAATTTTTTTTGGAACATATCATTTTATGGGAAATTTAATGTACTTTTCGAATCTTAATTGACCCAGAAGAGTAATTTTTTCATTTAGAACAAAATTTTTCATTTTAAAATTTCGTGATTTTTCTAACTTTGCAGGGTTATTTTTTAGAGTGTTACAATGTTCTACAAAGTTGTATAGCAGACAATTACAAAAAAATTGATATACAGACATTAGGAGTTTGCTTGGAAACATCACGAGTTATTGCGATTTTACGAAAAAAAGTTTTGAAAAAGTTACTTTTTGCGTTTCACTTTGTTTCGTCGTCCGTGTCTGTCGCGGGTGACCATGAACGGCCATGATCGATGACGACCAACTTTTTCAAAACTTTTTTTCGTAAAATCGCGATAACTCGTAATGTTTGTAAGCAAACCCCTTATGTCTATATATCAAAATTTTTGAAATTGTCTGCTCTACAACTTTGTAGAACATTGTTATACTCTAAAAAATAACCCTGCAAAGTTAGAAAAAACACGAAATTTTAAAATAAAAAAATTTGTTCTAAATGAAAAAATGACCCTTCTGGGTCGATGTAGATTCGAAAAGTACATTAAATTTCCCATAAAATGACATGTTTCAAAATTTTTTACAGTCGAGTAACGGAAAATGGGAGAATTAAAAAAAAAATTAATGTTTTTTTCGATGAAAAATACGTTTTTTCGGAATTCTGAGTACGCCACCAAATCGGGCGTCTAATTTTACATAAAAGTCCCTTTGACACCAAATTTCTATCTCATCACCGTTTCAGGCTGCAAATTATTGAAAAACACCTCTTTTTTCGCATGTTCAAAAATGGAAGGGGTCGTACCACCCTTCCGTCACGAGATATCAAAAAACGGACCTCGGATTCGTGATCAGCGACAAAAGTTACCCCTTAGGACAAAGTTTCACGCAATTCGAAGAGGGGTCGGGGCAACTGCTGTGTGAGTTGGCGGAGAATTACCCAGTTACATCTGGGAATGCAAGATTTCTCAAGTGTCAGCCAGAATAAAGATTTATCATTGAAAGTGTTAGAATTTGCCAGATTTCAAACGATTTTACATATTTTGCTAATTTCGATCGTCATTTTGATTCAAATGAACGAATTAAAATAAAAATTTTAAAAAAAGAAAATATTTATTTATATTTAAATGAAAATTTAGAGTTTTTTTTTTTTTTTTCAAAGGTCCTTTACACATATGAAACACAATAGCTTTTTGGACCTTTAAAAAAAAACTCTTAAAATGCAGATTCATGCTTATTGAGGCCGAAAATCATTTAAGCCATTTGAATTTTACAAGCTTTTGAATTATTTAATATCATCCCTTCCACCTTCCATTTTTTCATTGTTAAATTTTCAAATGCCAGATTTACAAAAAATCAGAGCCAGATTCTTTCAATTTCAACCTGACAAACCTGGTTGGGAAAGTTTTAATACCTACATGTTTAAAAAAATTCTTTCGAAATCTTTCGTTTTCCATATAAGTAAATTATCTGTATTTAGAAAAATATATAATTGTTTATAATTGATTTTTTTGCCTTGCGAAAATTAGTAGGTTTATAATTTGAAAAAAGTCTCGTTTCACTTTAGATCCCCAAAAGTTGAACTTTCAAAACACCAGTTTTCAAAAAAAAAAAAACAACCAAAATTTTACTCGGCAGACCATTTTTAAATTAAGTTTCTATTTAAATTTATGTGAAATCGTGTGATCTTTCGTTTTCTATTACTTTCTTGTTGTGATAATCATTGATTTAAGGTATTTTTGCGATAAATTTAATGTTTGGCCAAATTATATCCTTCCGAGAGCATTTTTTTTTTGAAATTTTGCGCGTTTTCTCATGTTATCTTCTATGTCACGAGAAATAACCGTTTTCCTTTATGCATGGATTTATTCAAATAAAAAAAGATGAACAATTATAAATTAAAAATGACAACTTTCTGCCTCATTCACATTCTTGAAAACTATGCAAAACGAACTCAGCCCATCCCGTGATCTATCAAAAAATCTTTCTCTTGAAAGGTTCAAATGTGGTAAATCTGCCCAAATAATGAAATTAATGTTAAAAATACTTCAAATCCAACGATATCTTCTACCGTCATCAGGGATGAAATTGGTTCTGGGGGATGAGATTGGGTCATACAAATTTCAGCCCCTGATGACGGTATGCATTGTTTTGAAATTATTTGGACCGAAAAGATCGTACGATTTTACATAAGTTTAAAAAGAGAGATTAATACAGAAGTTCCAGAATACAAACGAAAACTTTTATTTTGGATTTTGTGGTCAACTTGAAAACCCTAGTTTAAAAAAAAAATGCTGTTTTGACATGGACACCGTCATTAATCAAGCCATTATATGTACCGACTAAAAAATTCTGCGCATGCTCAAATCGAGGGGAAGCAACTTTGCGGCTCCCAAAAACACGTGCACTTTGTTTTTATCATTAACATTTAGACAGGACACGTTTGCCTCCAAAGTTTGTATGGAGAATCAGTTCTCGTTTGTACTGCTTTTCTCGGTAGAAACCAAATAAAAAATTATTCGTGATGTTTGAAACATGATTCTAATTGTGAAGTATTCTAAGAAAATTAAAAAAAAATGATAGCAATTTTTTTCAAATCCGCGGTATAAAATTTTAAATAAAAATAATCGATTAAAAAAATAGCGTGAAAAATTATTTTTTGGCTGACTATCTTCCAAATATTTCGCGATATCTCAGAAACTAAATGCAAAACCATTCTGAACTTTTCTGATAGCTTAAAAAATGTATTCTGAAAATTTTAATGACACAATCAACAATTTTAAAGGGTCAAAGCAAAATATGATGTGACTATCATAACTCCAATTTATGCAACATGATTAAATAGCAATCTATCTGAAAAATAAAAACAAATAAAGTGCTTTGTAAACAACTCAAACAAAACTAAGCCAAACGTGCCACCGGAAATCCTTGATTCCTATCCCGGATAGAGCTCACTCGCTGATCAACTTCTTCGGTGACGGCGACAGTGACCTCCACGCGAGAGAAACAAATAGAAAGAGAGAGGAAAAAAAATCAAAGAAAGCGCCACCCAGTCAGGAATGTGGTGCCACACGAGAGCGAGAGAGAGGGAGCCGATCGTGATGCTGAGGTTCGTGATGCTGTGCAAGCCGCCGCCGCCGAAGGAGACGCTTTTATTCAAAACGCGAAGACAAAAACAGGAAGAGACAGCACACAAAAAAGGCCGAACCGCGCGCGGTGGCCGCCGTCGGAGAAAGCGAAGGTAAAAGTAAATCGCGCGCTAAGTGGGTCACTTTACTTTCTTTCTTCGCGGGTGCACCAAACAGACACACATACACGGGATGTGTGCCTGTCGATGGGGTGCGCTTGTCTGGTTCTTGGCCAAGTGAGTGCACTTTTCCGTCGTCCTCTAGGGGAGGGCAATAAAGAAGTAATATCGTGACGGTTGTCGTGCCATTGGCCTTCTCGTGGGCTGGCTGACAGCGAAAGAAAGCTTGATGTGGAGCTTGTTTGGGGACGAAATTGTATTTTTAGGAAGGTGGGTTAAGTGTTTACAAAACATTGAAAATAAAAAGGGAAATGAGCTTGTTTACATGAGGGCGGAGAATTTCAGTGCTTGGTTTAGTTGTGGAGTGCCACCGAGTAATATTTTTACGGCTAAATTGTTTCCTGGTCAAGGAACACGATTCATGTTAATTGAAAAACTTTCTCCTTTCAAACTTACTTACTTAGTTAGTTATATTTTTATTGTTATATAGTTTATATGTTTTTTGTTGCATGTGATCCTAAACCGAGGAACAATCAAACTTGTAAATCATGCTCTCAAATAACTTATGACTGTAATTCCATAAAAATCACACCACAAACCCGTTCTATCGCGATCTCTTAATAAAACTTCCTACATAATTATACTCCATGTAATTGCAACACCCATTCTTCATCAGCATGACATCTTAAAACAACCTTCCAGCCGGAACCCTCTTTGCGAACCAACCAGTCTAGTATCTACTTCCTCAGACCTGTTGTCTTGATACGCCCTAGCCATTTCTTGCGTGAGGTTCTTGACCACCGTCAAAGCCCCGTACCGTTTCGCGTTTCCCAAAGCTCTTACGACAATGAACCTGAACTTACCGTCGTCGTCGACGACGTCGTCTTCTTCACAGCCGTGAGATAACATTTGTTTACAAATGCGTTCACCCAACGAAGTCTTTATATTTCTTCGTTCTGTTTCGTTTTCCGGTTTTATCTGCCTCGCTGTGGGAAGTAATATCGCTCAGAACCTGTGGCGACAGCAGCTGATGGGACTCTTGTGGAGTTCACACGACGTCGCTGAAGAATGAACCGAAACGAGCAAAATCCAGTCGGTCCCGTTAAGCGCAACTTGAGCAAGTTATGGGTAGACCCGGTTCTTTTTTTGTGAACAAAACAGGTGGGGAATGTCGATCGGAATTCAGCCGTCGGTACAGATTAAACGGGGAGAACAGGTTGATGCACTGCGGGGTTGGGCTTATTGATTCATCACGAGCTCATTAAGATATTCTTTGTGCGCTGACCTTGACGAGACAACTTGAGTGATTAGGGATATTTTCTTGTAATTACAGTGAGCCTTGGCCGCAACCTCCGACATCTGCCCTGCGTCGTGCGGAGTACGGGTCAGGAGGGCATCTGCATGTACGCCCTGAACTGCTTCAAAGCCAACGGAACCCATCTGGGGGTTTGCATCGACAAGATATTTTTCGGGTCGTGCTGTCACGTCCATGTAAGTAACCTTGATTATTTGAAGAGAGTTTGGGTAGTTGAATGACCTCACCCACTTGCAGGATCATAGTCTGCTGTTCCAGCATGAGATTACGGACAACAGTATAGACCATAACCATAGCACGGGAAGTCATTTCCAGCAACACTTCCCAACGATTGATACGAGTAAACCGGCGGTGCTAACCGGAGCTGTGATTCCATCAACGGATCTTAAGAATGTCACCAACTTCCAGCTGGTCAGCAGCTCTTCAACGACATCGACGACTACGCATCGAACCACGACGCAGAAGTTGAATCGACGAAATTCAACCGCTACGGCAACGACAACCAAGATCGAACTCAAGGATGAGGTACCGTCAACGACGGAGTACCAGGAGTTCACCACCTTCCAGTACGTTCAGAGCAGTAAGAACCCAACGCTGACAACGGTGGAGCCAAGTCGTCGAACGACTACCAAGACTACAACGCGGAGAACTCCACCAAGAACCACGACTACGAAGCCGACCAAGACGAGAAAGCCTCCACCGCCTCCTGTAAGCAGGAATAACACAAGGAAACCAACGGTGCAAACCACTACTCCAAAGGTTATCATTACGACCTTGCCGGATATCCGACGAAACAGTACCTCATGGTCATTGGTGACCCGAAGACCTACGACATCTGCGACCACCACGGCCGCAGCAACAACAACAACAACAACCAAGAAACCGACCACTACAACCTCCACCACGGTTCGCCGAACCACGGTGATCAATCGGCGACCTACGACAACCCCTGTCGCCGAATCCTCGGAAGAAACGGTCTTCCCAACTACCTCGCGCAAACCCACCACACCAGCCCTAGTTCCGCTGACCAGGCCGACCCGCCGCAAGCCTCCCACTGTGAGCACGACCACGTCTACCGAAGAACCGGAGACTACACGTGCTCCCCGGCCACGCCCAAGACCAACGGCGGAGATCACTACGGTACCTGCTACCTCCCTCGATCACCTGTTGGACGATCTCGTCACGACAACCGCGCAGGATACGACCTCCGCCGAGACCACCACGGCTGCCAAGACTACCCGATATCCTACGACCACCGTCAAGGTCACCGAGCCAACGACTCCGACTCCAACGCCAACTACGACCTCTCGACGAACCACAACGACGACTCGTCGAACGACTACGACGCCAGCTCCTACAACAACAACGACTCGACAAACGACCACGATGTCAGCTCGACCAACCACAACCAAAACAACCACCACGACTACGACCACCCCAGAACCAACGACCACCACCTCCACAACAACAACCACCACGACTACGACCAAGAAAGCCCCAACCACGACCACTTCCACGACCTCCACCACAACAACAACCACGACCGCAGCGCCGCCAAAGACCACGACGACCGCTGGACGGATCACTCCGCCGGCGGACGCCGACTACCCGCCGCTGGAGACGTCCCAGACGGAGAACAACCTGCTCGATCTGGAGATCACCGCCGGGCCCGGTTTAGTTACCTGGACCAGCATCATCGACGATCTGCCCAGCGAGAAGACGTCGACACTGCCGTCGGCCGGACAGGGTAAGTTGAGGGGGTCAAGGTTGTCACCCATAACCCAATCATCCAAGTCGTAACCATGTCACTAATTCCGTCATTCACTCACGTCAGCTCCAGCCGGTCCCACTACTTCCAACAGTTGGATACTGATTCATACACTAACCCCCGAAGAGGTGCTCAGCGGCACCACCAAGGACTCGAACCATTCGTCGTCAGTCACTAACATGAGCTCATCCACCACGCAATCATCCTCACCGCCGGAGCCGTCCGCTTCGCTGATAGAGCTGGCACTGCCAACGCTGCTGCCCCAGCTGCTGCCGGAGGCGGCCTACATCTACACCATCGACCAAGAAACTAACCAAACCGGGTCGCCCGGGGATGAACTCATTATTCACTCGCAACTCGCTTCCTCCTCCTCGCTTCCGTCGTCCACAGAAGACACAACTGTCACAACCACGGAATCTACCACCGTCGAGAAGGTAGAGGATCCTAGCACGACTGCTGCTGCTGGCAGCACAAGCTCGACTGCGTCGAGTACGGTAGAGGCACCTAGTACTACGGAGGCTGTCAGGACGACAAGCGCTGCACCTAGTACCACTTCTAGTACTACAGCGGAACCTAGTACGACCTCCACTACCGTATCGACGATCAGCGAGCAAACGACCACTAGTACAAGTACCGCTGCTACTGAACCTAGCAGTAGCAGTACGGTCACTGACACTACTACACCAACAACGACAAGCACACAGTTCACTAGTAGTGTAGCCACACAGGCGCAGACTAGCCCATCCACTAGCACAACGCTCGCCAGTAGCACTACCACAGTCGCCGCTACCACTACCACTACGACCTCCACAACACCAATTACAACAACAACCACAGAACAGGAGACGTCGCCGGGTAATGTTTGTTGCACGATTTGTCCGCTTTCTAACGCTCTCTGTCTCACCTTTCCGTGCTCCGTGTTCCTACCAGACTCCTCTAACGCCCTCTCTCTCACCCCAAAAACAGCTACCTCAACGAGCCCCCCGGAAATCCTGATCGAAATTCTGGCCACAACCCCAGCCACCCCCAAAGAACCTACCACCGTGGAACCCGACGTAACGGACAGCACCACCGAAGAGGGCAGCTTCGAGGAGGGCAGCGGCAGCGAGGAAGAGTCCGGCGAGGAGGAATCCTCCTCGGCGGAAAGTTACGAAACCACCACCGAACCAACCGACCCCACCCCCATCCTGATCGACCCCGATCGATTCTACAATTCGACCGTGGCCCCGCTCACAACCTCAACAACCCCGGAGTCGACCACGTTCCTGGCGTCCTCCACGCTGAATTTGACCAGCTCGCTGGCGGAAATCGCGTCCATGTTCAACATTACGATGACCACGACGACAAGTGCGACCACAACGGGGATGCCGGTGAGGTTCCCCGATGGTAACGTGACTAGTAGCTCAACGACTGATGGCGTTACGACGGCGGGACCGGAAGGGACCACGTCGGCTATTCCGTCGCTGGAGGGTATCGACTACCGAGCTGGTGAGTAGCGTTGTTTTGATAAGGGTGGGGAGTTAGAAAAGGCGCTTAGTGCGACGTGGTGCGACCACAGACAAATTGGCGAAAATCTCTTTTTAAATCTATAAACCAACAATTTAACAGTCATTTTGAATGATCAAAAGCTCAACACGATAACTTTTCATTCACCAAAATCATTTCTGGAGTTCTGTAACCCTCTTATGCCTATTTTTTCGATTTTTGTTGTGATCAGGAGGTCATTTTGAGCAACTTTTTTTGTACGAAAAACTTTACTTCTCTTGCTACATGTTATTTTTTGTTTTTTTTTTTTTGTTCTTGAATTTATATTTGCATTTATCTTGTTTAGTTTATTTTTGATTCTGATAGTATTTGGCTTCTACTATAACCTCCTATTGTCACCCTTTGGCTTTCTAGTTTTTTTCATGTTTTTAAGTCGCTTTTATAATGTTCTGGTTGTTTTCACATTTTCGACTAGAGAATGATACCAATATCAATTGAATTGTGAAAAAATGCGTAAAGGCATAGTCTGGGACATTACAACAAATGCTGCTAAAGTTGACCCCAGAAAAAATACATTTTAAAAAATTTACCATAGTCACATAAAACAAGTCAGTTGCAAAGTAACCGCCGACTATACAAGTCGCATTCTCAACGCCAGTCCGCAGTTTGTGTGCGCGTCGCCGCTTTTTCAAAATGTGCACCGTAGACAAAAACAGTGTGGTTCTGGATTTTTGTCAACTCCAAAACCAACCAAGCCCAAAGCTTGTAAAAAAACTTCTCGCAGATCTTCAAATAAACCAAGAAAACTTGCGAGCATTGCAATTATGCAATAGAAGAAGAATAGCCGTGCTGCAGTTCGCCGACTCAGCAATGGCCTCGTCCATCATCGACAAACCTCTGGTATATCAGGGTTGCAAAATCCCGATTTACCTGGACAACAACGCTACGGAAGTTCGTGTGCTTGACCTACCCTTAGGCATAAGCAATGATGACGTAGTCAAAGTGATGAGTAAATACGGCGAAATTTTGACCATCACCAACGATCGCTGGATTAACTTCTTCCCAGGAATCCCAAATGGAGTTCGGACCCTGCGGATGTTGCTGAAACAGCCAACGCCGAAATCAATCACTGTAAACAATGCTGCTGCAACAGTGACGATTATAGGCAAAAAATCGCTTTGCAAACTCAAAGCAAAGAACAAAAAATGTGCGGATTCAAGTAAAAAGGTAAACCAAAAAAGCACTACACAACCGATAAGTTAAGATCCAAATTTGCCCGTAAATATTTGAAACTAAGACAGAAATCGTTAGAAAAAAGGCATGGTAACAAGTATTGAAATATAGCCAGACAAGTGATCTAAAACTTTGTAAACTTTCCTCTTCTACTATCCACCTTGAAGAGATGAATGCACAATGGTGTAAAATCTCTATAATAAATCAAAAAAAAAAACATAAAACAAGTCAAACTTCACACCCAATTTTTTTTCTAAATTTATAAGAGTTATTCTTTCCAATGCTTTTCAAGTGATTTGACCCTAATAGTTCTTGTATTGTTCTTATAAGGAAGTTTACTGCGGCTATTTAAAATTTCATCCAATTTGATCAAGTTTTTTTTTAATATTGAATAATTGGTCCATTTGAAATGGGCCCAAAACAAAACTATAATTTTTTAAACAAAAATAATATGGATTTTCGGACAGAGATTTCCTTCGAAAAAAAAAATGTAATATCTGCAATAAAATCCGTGTTCCTTTGCCGAAGACACCAAATCGAACAGAAAATTACGTCAAAATTGAATGGAGACTTGTACGGGTGAACCAATGACACAAAATGGCTTTTTTGGTCATAGGGTAGGTCCCACAAAGTCAAATAAAAAAAAATAAAAACAATGCACAAAGTCGGCCGATTTCGTAGAGAATTGCTTAAAAATAACTGTTTCTTTATAATTTTTGTGATTATTTATATATTTATAACGAAAATTGAAAAAAATCCAATTCTTGGTTTAGTAATTTTATTAAAGATTTTTTTATTGTGTCAAACACGCCGCCGTTTTTTTTAAATATATGAGAAAAATACTGAACTTACACACAAGTTTTGAATAATTATTTTAAGTTTCCGAAATATTTTTGATGAGTTCATGAAGTTATTTTTTAAGTTCAAAAATATTCCTGTTTCTGTAATGTTTCTGTTTTTGAATTCTAAAAATAAATATTTTTTAATGTTTCATATATTTTTGGTTATTTTTACCATTGCTTGAAACATGATCAGATTCCCAAATAGTTAATAAAAAAAACTGAACTCAAAGATTTTAAAGAATTTTATATTATTTAAAAAAAAGTTTTATTTCTTTGAATAGTTGCATGAATATTTTTTTCAATCATATTTTGCATTCTTGAAAAAAAAAATATTCTCGTCTCAGTTTTTTGTGAGTGTTTCAAAAAAAAAACTTTCAAATTAATCTCTGTAATTTTTTTTCAGGTTTTCCATGATTTCAAAAATATTTGTTTTTGTTTAATTTTTAGTGAGTTTATGCATTCTTCAAAAAATCAAAATTATTACAAAATAATTATAATTCACTGGTTTGTGAAAAAAGAAAAAAAAAATGTTTTCGTTATAACAACTCATTAAAAACGCATTTTTTTATCTCAGTCCACATTCAACCTTTTGTCTTTCGGCCTTCTATCTGTGACCTTTTGTCATTCTTTAAAATTTTAAATAATTGAACAATTTATACAGTGACATCATTCTGAAAATTTGAAAAAAATGTTTGAAATTATTTTAGAAAATTTTAAAATGAAATTTATTATCTTTATCTCTTTTTAAGTGTTTACAAGAAGTAACAAAGTATTTTTTTATTACTACGTATACTTAGAGAAAAGCTAAAAGTCGTTTAGCTATAAGGACAGAGCAAATTTTATCTCAACAAGAAAAAAATATTACTTATATTGCAAATTATAAAAAATTATTAATTTTCAAAAAACACGGTATCTTGTGAAAATTTTAGTTTTTTACGTTGAAAACTCTGGTTTAGGGAAGTCTTTGCAAAATTTTGCGTCTTTTGTTACCCTATTTTAAAATTCTAGAAGTTTCAGCATTTTAAAAAAAAAGTTAAATTTTGTGTTATTTGCACTAAAATGTTTGGTTTTGAAAATTCTATGGTGAGTTTCAAATTATGAAATTCAAGTATTTTCAAAAATATACGGCATTTTGTAAAAATTTAGTATTTTACAATAATAACCCTGATTTAGTGAAAACCTGTACCAAATTTTGGGTTGTTTTATACATGGGGGGTATTTTAAAAAAATAGGTGTTTTGAGATACTCTCTGAATACTTATTCTTTTCAATAAAATAAATTTCAAAGAATAACAGTTTCAGTAAAAGCTTTTGTAGGCTGAGAAGATTTTGATTGAATAAGTTCCATTTAATAAGTTACATTTATTCCTTTCAAGAAGCACTAGGTCAAAAGCAATTAGATCTGTTTTTTTAAGACGATTTGTATGAAGATCATAAAAGTCTATGAGCGTTTTCAGATTTTTGGTGCCTTTAATCTAATTTTATATAATTTCCAAAAATGTCGACACGTCCAATATTTGTCCCTTAAAGGAATCGTCCTATTTTTAAAGGAAATTTTCCTGCAGCGATGATGTAGTCTAGAATAATTGTAAAACAACGTGGACAAGGAGAAAGAACACAAGTTCAATGTTTTCTGACAAGTCACGAGATTACAGCTCTGTGTTGTTCTCATTGGCACACAATCTACATAAAAGGAGATACAAATCAAGGATCGAGGAGAATGAAGGAGAGTTGGTAGAACACAGGACACGATCGATATTACTTAACATGAGGGCGTGGAATAACGTAATGCCGTCAGATTCGATCGGTTTAATTTTATTCCTTTGGGTTATCTTGGTGCTCTGCGATGTTCAACACGTAGAACTGGTATAGATTGTTTTCGACAATTTACTGCAATTAATGCTGAGCAGCTGATTGCTTTGTGAACTTTTGATGATAAGTTTTAAGAAATCTCTAAGGAATACCTGAATTAATCCCTAAACATCATCAAGCTTTGCTGTTCTTACGCTTAATCCTGCACTATCATCCCTGGAACCTAAGTTCAACCTCCAAACCGGTTTCTTTGAGCCCACCAGCGAATGCCGCCACTGACCGGCGATGATCGTCCACTGTTACGGCCATCGTCGGCAGTCCTCCCCCACCTCCTCAGCCAGTTACCATAACAATTAATTACATAATGTTTACAAATGTAACCACCACGGGGTCCATTGTCGATCCACCTCCCGAGCTTCCGTGGGCTCCCAAAGAGGAATGACACATCGACCGCATGCATGCACTGCTGCACGCCCAAGATCTGGATTGTTGTTGCGCAGAACTCGTTCTGATGCTGTAACTCCGCGTCGTGCAGGCAGAGGATCCCCCTTGCTCATGACATAAATCAACTTTGCTACGGCCGCCCGGGACCGTAATGAGACCATTAAGTAAATACAAATAATTTATAACACGACGACGAAGAAGTCGCTCTCGTGGATGAAGCATTGTTACCGGGGTTCGATTCTGAACGACGCGAAGAGGCACGGGAGAGTGAACTGGTTTACTGGTCGACGATGATCTTGGCTGGAATGTGTTCCTTTTCAGCTGCTGCAGGCGATAATTGATGTTGGTTATGCTTTATGTTGTGGATCACCCGCCCGGAGTAGCGTTCGTGAGAGGGAGGTTTTCCATCAGAGATAAGGTTCGGGATGTTCTTTTTCCTTACCGTGCATGCTGGGAGTGCCGTGTGTTGTGGCACATGTTTGGGGTCAAAGGATTATGCTTCTTGTGTTCTCGGATGTTGCTGTATCGTCCTATTCCGCGATGTTGTGTTGAGTACATGCTGGATATATATGGCTTGCAAGTGAATTAAATTGACTGGAACAAGTCAATGATGCGCTAGTTGGAGCAGGGAATCCGATGGGTTTCTGATATATTGAGGTAATAAATGTGATTTATTGGTAGCATAAACCTGTTGATTGCAGTTAATCGAATTTGCTGCGAATGAACTGATGCGTACTAAGATAGACAGAGATTATTACAGGTGTTTGTAGACAATGAAGAATTTATTTTTGAGTAACCATTTTATCTTGATACAAAGAGCTGTCTTGCCTAAGCATTTTGTTGCGTGCATTCAGCTTCCCTCGATTTACTTCTGGTTCAACCTTTTCCGTTTTTCTGATCTTGTTCCTGCTGACTTGCACGTCCTGTTCTCCCGCAGTCTTAAATATTAATTGACTTTATGATTCAGAATTTGGACCCAAAAAGCGTGAGAATTTATTTCTTTCGTGGGTCAACGGAAACCTCTATCCAAACAAACTATTTAAACAGTTTAATCTAAACTATTCGAGCACAAGCGCAGCAGTTAGATTACACCCCAAGTTCTTTTTTGTCAAAATTAATGATTGCCTCCGGGATAGATTTTGTTAACGGACCCACATGTCATAGAATCATCGAGGGAAGGAAGGAGACGTGGACATACCGCACCAAACGCTCAAAGTTATTAAGTTCTGGATCCAGAAAATTCAAATTTACTTAAAGTATTTTCAAATTTATTAGAGTTGCTACTATTTTTCATTGCTGGAATTAAAATACATAGAATTGATAATGCTACAATAAAACTACAAAAAAAAACAAGTATGGTATGTATCTTTTAAAAAAAATATGTTTGTCAGGGTTTATGTCAAAACTTCAGGGTACACTGAAAGTAATATTTCCGATTTTTTCGTTTCTATTTTCAGACATGTATAAATTGCATTTTAATATTTGTCCCTCAAATCTGGTCAAGGTCATAAACGAGGGATGGAAAATAAAAAAAAGCTAATTTTAAGCCCTATTTTATTTTTTCAAAAGTATTTCAAAATGCTGGTCCCAAAATTTTAAATTTGTTGAAAGGTATAATAAGCCCTTCCTTAGATTCAAACTGCATTAATAAAGTTTTTCAAATGTATTTTTAATTGTTAAGAGAGATTTTGTTTAAATAAAAACATAATTTAAGAAATATTTTTTTATTTCATGATTTTTTGAGGATTCATTTTTTAAAGGGACGAAAACAAAAAAATAATTAAAAAATTCAAAAAATATTACTAAACATTTCATTTCCAAAATATTTGCTTTTCAATTTCCGTAATTTTTATATAAGTTTGTTGATTTTTAAAAAGGTATCTTTTGTGCCAGAGTTTAGGATGGTGCTAAATTTAGAACCGGAGAATTTTTTTTAATCTTGATTTTAGCAAAAAAATAAAAAAATAAAACGGTTATTGTTTTCAAATCCATTTTGATGTGCAAATTCTTATTAGCAATAAAAAATTACACAAATATGTTTTCATAAAGTGCACAGGTTATTTTATAAGTATTCATTTATTTATGCTTTAAAAAAATCGATTTGAAAATATATTATCATAAGAAAAAGGTCGTATGTATTCTGCAAAAACAATTTTCTCAAAAGCTGCAAAAAACTTCCTACAGTGTTTAATTTTATACTTTGTTAATCGCAAAACAAGTTGCTGAGATAAATCCTCTTAATTTTTTTGTTCTTTAAAAAAATATATTTTTGATTGTCTCAAAAAAGTGTTTCAGCCTTTTTTAATATCAGACCTTTTATTTAAAAAAATTGAAAATGAAAATATTTCCAGAATTCGTCATGCCGAATTCTGGAGTAAAGGAAGCCGTTTAAAGTTCTATGGAACATTTGAAAAAATCTCGAAAATAAACAAGAAAAAAAAAGCTAACTGCAAAAATCCAGAGAAATACTAATGTAATTATTTTTAAGTCCGCAAACTCTGAGAAACTTGAGTAAGAGTCGCTTTATCTTAATAACTAAGAGTTGTTTTATTTGCTTAAAAATTGATTTTTCGCCCAATTTTTTTATATTTTTGTGGAAAAAAGTGATTTTCAAATGTTTGAAAGTTTCTGAAATTGATGGAAAATGCCAAATTATTGCAAGATTAAGTTCAATTTTATTATTTGTATTTGTTTTAGACCATTGAAAATGTATTTCAAAATTTGTATCATCCCCCTCAAAATTTTAATGAAAATCAGAAGAGAAAATACTAAAAACCTGAAATAAAAAAAAGCTTTCATTTTCTTCCTTCAAATTGTTTTTAAAAATTTAGAAAACAAAACAAATCAATTGCAATTTTAACTGATTTTTCTTGCATGATGCTTGTGAAATTAATAAAAGCAAAAAAAAAATAGAAGTTGAAATAACAAGTCAAAGTTTTAACATTTGAATGGAATAAGTGTTTTAAAATCCATTTTACAAAAGTTCAGTTGTTTTGCAATCATTAGTTTTCAAAAAAAAAAAAGATTTGACGAAAACTAAAATTGAGGCGAAATTTATTTATTGCGGTACAGTACATTGAAAATTTTCAATAATTCAAAAGATTTTTGAATAAACACAAACATGCTAAAAATGTTTCTAAACAGTCAGTGCCAACGCACACCGCGGGTTTGTTTTTCTAGCTTCGGTACGAGCCTGAACCCATTTGTCTGTTGGTATTTTGGTTCATCGTACCAGCGCACCCCGACAATCTCGGTTCGTCGCCTCGGTTGTGTGTCTGGCACTCACCCGTGGCATGAACCCAGCGTATGAGCCAAGGTGCTTCACTCGGTACGAGCCGAGGTAAGTGCCGTGGTACGCGCCGTGGTATTGAATTCGGTTTGTACCGCCAGCGCGTACCACGGCACGTACCGAGTGAAGCACCTTGGCTCATACGCTGGGTTCATGCCACGGGTGAGTGCCAGACACACAACCGAGGCGACGAGCCGACGCGAGTCTTGGTTCACTGGTACGATGAACCAAAATACCCTCGGCTCGTGTGAGTCGGGTACGGGTGTAAACCGAACAAAGCAGGCGCAAAGCAAAACCGAGGTACAAGTGAACCGCGTGTACCGCACTGTGCAGGGAAGCTTGTTCTAAACGCAGTGGAATGCATTTCTAATTGATTTTAGCTTATTCCGCATTAATTTCGAAAAAAAAAATTGAAGTTTTTCGAACCTTTCAATATATTTTTACCAGCCTTATGTGCGCTTGTATGGTATTTTCTTTCTCTGTTACCGTCAAATAATTGAATCACAGATTATTTTACTTTTTGTGACATTTTTTTTAAATGCATAATAAAAACAAAAGCCATGGCAAAAATGCATAATAAAAGAAATTTGTTTTTCTTCATAACTTATTTTAGTAGGTCCTTTTAGGTGCTGGGACTTTATTTTTACTTTGGAAATATTCTACACTTTCTACAAGTACCAAAAATTAGTAGTGGAAACCAAACCAATAAATATTTTGTGTTATATTCTGATACTTTCTTAACTTATACGATTTAAAACTAAAAAATAAAGCATTTTGATAAGCCCTGGGATTCCAATCGAACTTGCAATCTGCTCTCGTTCCTGCTCTAAACATCCAGAATTAGCATTTCAATTCCTCCAGAAACCCTCTGCCCCTCTCCAACAGTAAAGGGCACAATGTAAATGACCGACCCACACTCGTGGTGCATCACAGTCCAGTCCAGTCCACGAGTCGAGAATATGGTTCAGGATCAACTTTGATTATTATGCAGTCACGTCCTCTGCTCTCGTTCTCATCCGCTTCGCCTCCATCACGGACTTCACCCGGCTCCAACATCTGGTGGTGGTCTCGGCTCCACACTGCTGGACCCAATCATGCACAGTCCCATGTGGTTTTGAGCCGCCATGGGCGTGTGCGAGGGGGATTATTTATGAATTGTTGAAAGGCCTTAAGCCGGGGATATTAAAGCTAAATCCCCTCTGGACAGCACCGGCTTATCGAATGTTGACAGTAGCTAATGAAGATTGACCGAGCACAAATGGGAAACCTCTTGGCAATTGCGTTTGCAGTGTTGAGTTCTGATGGGATTTTAAAATTTAATTAAATAGATTTGACAACTGATATGGTTTGCAAATTAACTGATTAATTTAATCAATTACAGTTGATTTGATCAGTTTTGAGGAATTGCTTAAACAATCAATCAATTACCGACTTAATTTATCAATAATAAAAATAGCTTTTGATGAATTCCAATCCTCAAACATCAATTAATCCCCTGCTGCGCAAATCTGATCCCAAATCATCCCCTAATGACGTGAAAATTGCCCACTTCAAAATTCCTTCAAGGAGTCTCCCAAGTCCCGACAAGTTGGCTCGTCCGTCCAAACACGTCGAGTGCTCACCCAGCAGTGGCGAACATGATCGACGGCGATGATTAGCAAAACCAACGTAGATCAACAACAACAAAAAACGACCTCTCGTGCGCGGAAACTCCCACCTCGAAGCTACTTTAAAGAATCTTCCCCTCCTGATTGAGACTCTGATTCTGTTGACCCCCGGCTCGTTCAGGGCATGTGATGTGATCCGATCGTTCGTCAGGTTGTGCTCGCTCGCTCCCCACTCGTGTTTCGTTCGTTCTATTGACCTCCAAAATGCGAAATCTGCTTCCTCAGCGTTGTCTTACTCGTCGTCATCGTTTTCGAATTAACCCTGTGGTAGCAGAGTTTGGAACTTGAATAAATTTAAAATAAGCGTTTGAAATTAAATTCGTTTTATTCATATTAACATCATTTTACTGCTACAAACTAAACTTTTCATGGGCAGGGCTTTTTCAATATTTTAAATAATAAAACGGCCCGCAAATATTCAGATTTTAAAGACTAATCGAAGCTATCCAATTTAATTATTCAGAAATATAATTAATAGTTATCGTTATTTCTACATGTTTTATTTTTAAATCTCAAAGAATTTTACATTAATTTTCCAACAACTGGAATTTTTTTTTTTAAATTAAAAATTTATAAATTTATAATTTAAAATAAGGTTGCCAAAAACCTCAAAATATTCAAAAAATAAAACTGTTCGCTTAACAGCATTACATACTCAATTGAGAGATTTCTACGTAAAGCTAACTTGTCATCATTCAAATTTAATTGATATTCCGAGGAAAAACTTCTGACACATTCCGATAACATGAAATTTATGTATTTTCTCTATTTAAGCATCGTGTGATATCAAAAGCAATCCAAATCTGAGATATGGTCTAGGTTTATCAACCAGAGGTCGGATCAACAGTTCAAAAGAAAATTGTAGAAAATTTGCTCAGTTCTTCAAATATATTTTAAAGAGATGGGCAAGGAAAAAAACATTAAAAACAATAAAAAAACATTTTTTTTCTGAAAATTTCAATCTAAAATAAAGTCCAACTCGAGTTCGGTACATTTATCAAAAAATCACAGAAGTCTTATTTGATTGAAAATTCAGTTTATAACAACCAGTAATGATTTTAGAATGCATTTTTGGGTAAACTAAACTAAAATTTTCTGAAAAAGTAACATTTAGAGCATTTGAAACCAAAATTATTATACAACAACTGTGAATTAAATAAGATTTATAAAAAATACGGTTATGATATTTGTTATTGTTTTTTACTTATTTTCTTCTTTTAAAATTGCAAGTAAGCTCATATTTCTTGAAAATTCATGATACATTCCATAAACTACTATTTTTTTTAAATGTATTACCCCTTTTACTCCAAAGTTGGCATTTTTTGTTATCTAAAACAAATTTAAAAATGACAAAAAAATCGAAAGTAGCAATTTTTGTATTTTTTTTGTAATTTAAAGTTATAGAAAACCTTATTTGTCTCACTGTGTCCCAATTTATCCGATTAGTCCTAATCAAAGCTCACAATTTTGCCATAGATTCCAAATCTATTAGAAAATCATTCTCAGGATGTAGATTTTAGAAATTTATGGTAGCAGTTCACAGACTTCCCTAAAATTTGTAAGGAGAAACCAATAGTACAATATAGATTTCTTGTAACTAAAAACCGATCGACAATGTTTTTTTCCAAATCATGAATTCCAAAACCATTTTTTTGCGAATTTCTAGAGATCTGCTAATTTCGAATATTATAATAGATTCATATCAACAATTGATTCTACACTGATAATTAACTGGCCACATCAACTTTCGGGACATTATAACGGTGTGAACTCAATTGATTTTTGTTAATAACACTACACAGAAAAAAAAGTGATGGTAATATTGACAGATTTTGTGTCAAAAAAATGTAATCTTACAGCTGAAAATCATGAATTTTCATCAGTATCTGGTTAATATTCATCAGGATCACATTTTTACACATTTTTTCGGTAATATTACTCAAAAAAGAGATAACATTTAACCGTTCAAAATTCCAAAATTCAATTTTTTTTCTGTGTATTATTTTCCGCAAAAACGCATTTACGTTATTTTCCGCAAAAACGCATTTGCGGAAGGATTTTTTCAACCTATTTTCAATAATTTTGAAAATGATATAAGTTTTATTGAAATGTAATATTTTTGTAATTGGCAAATGCTTTGTTGATTTATTGAGAATTTCTAGCATATTAACGGATTCACTGACAGTACGATAAAAAAACAAGGTCATATAAATATAAAAAAAAAAGAAATAGAGGTAAAATTACATCGGAAACGAATAATATTGAACCGAACAAATTTGTAAGCCTAAAACAATTTTTTTATGTGCAATGATTTTAATGTATAGCTTTTAAAAGTTTTTTTTTATTTTGACCTCGACAATTTTTAAAATTTTCCTTCACATCTCAACAAATGCCACATGCAACAAAGTGTATAAAATTGAGCTATTACCAATCAGTTAATTTTATTCAAGGATATTAGATAGAAAACTTAAACCAAAAATAATGTTTGGGTAATTCTCTACCAACTCACACGAAATCGGGAAAAGTTGCCCCGACCCCTCTTCGATTTGCGTGAAACTTTGTCCTAAGGGGTAACTTTTGTCCCTGATCATGAATCCGAGGTCCGTTTTTTGATATTTCGTGACGGAGGGGCGGTACGACCCCTTCCATTTTTATACATGCGAAAAAAGAGGTGTTTTTCAATAATTTGCAGCCTGAAACGGTGATGAGATAGAAATTTGGTGTCAAAGGGACTGTTGCAACAGGTGTGAACCCAGATCTGTTCGGACCCTTTTAAGCAAACTCGCTTTTGACGGAATTAGCTAAAAGCTATCAAGATTTATTAAAGTTTGAGTTCAAATGATTATGTTGGTGAACTTACATATTTAGTCCTTGATCTTGTGTAGGGTTCACTGTGTGGCACAGTTTATTTAATTGTGGGAAATGCAGTTGTGTTCTATGTTCTAAAGCCGCAATTCTTCGAATTAATCTTTGTGGGGGGTGGCTAAAGAAGCTATTAGGACAACAATATTAGACTATTTAAAGGTTCCTAATCTAGCTCAAATTCTTACCAAGTCGACCAGTACAGGTCGCTTTAATAGGCATCAATTTAACAATTTCTAAACCGCACTCTAGTCTCACTGAACGGGAATGACTTGCCGTGCTCCTAATTCTTGACAGTTTCTCCTTTCTTCGGTTGTGTCATCAGCGCTGACACGTTCTGGCCCGGGGGAGAGATCAACGAAAGATCTAGCTCACCGGGGGGCTTGCTCGTATGGTCATCTGCTTCAGCAACAGGGACTTTTATGTAAAATTAAACGCCCGATTTGATGGCGTACTCAGAATTCCGAAAAAACGTATTTTTGATCGAAAAAAACACAAAAAAAGTTTTAAAAACTCTCCCATTTTCCGTTACTCGACTGTAAAAAATTTTGGAACATGTCATTTTATGGGAAATTTAATGTACTTTTCGAATCTACATTGACCTAGAAGGGTCATTTTTTTTATTTAGAACAAAATTTTTCATTTTAAAATTTCGTGTTTTTTCTAACTTTGCAGGGTTATTTTTTAGAGTGTAACAATGTTCTACAAAGTTGTAGAGCAGACAATTACAAAAATTTTGATATATAAACATAAGGGGTTTGCTTATAAACATCACGAGTTATCGCGATTTTACGAAAAAAAGTTTTGAAAAAGTTGGTCGCCATCGATCATGGCCGTTCATGGTCACTCGCGACAGACACGGACGACGAAACAAAGAGAAACGCAAAAAGGAGTAAAGGAAAATGGGAGAATTTTTAAAACTTTTTTAGTGTTTTTTTCGATGAGAAATACGTTTTTTCGGAATTCTGAGTACGCCATCAAATCGGGCGTCTAATTTTACATAAAAGTCCCTTTGACACCAAATTTCTATCTCATCACCGTTTTAGGCTGCAAATTATTGAAAAACACCTCTTTTTTCGCATGTTCAAAAATGGAAGGGGTCGTACCGCCCCTCCGTCACGAGATATCAAAAAACGGACCTCAGATTCGTGATCAGGGACAAAAGTTACCCCTTAGGTCAAAGTTTCACGCAAATCGAAGAGGGGTCGGGGCAACTGCTGTGTGAGTTGGCGGAGAATTACCCTGTTTAGATTTGAAATTTTGGCATAAAACTAAAATGTTCGGCAAAAGTAACATTGAATGCATTTTAAACCAAAATTATTATAAAACAACTGTGAATTCAATGAGATTTATTAAAAAATATGGTTATTATTTTTGTTATTGTTTTTTACTTATTTTCTTCTTTTAAAATTACAATCAAGCTCATATTTTTTGAAATTTCATAAACATTTATTTTCTTTAATACATTTTCGACTTCAACCAATATTCAGATTCTTTTCAATCATATCTATTTTTCAACATAATGTGTGATACCAATAGAAATGATTTTTAATGCAATGAAATTACTAATTTTATCCTGGCTTTTTTCGGCTTTCTTGACTTAAATAAAAAGGGCAGATTTTGTTTTAACTAGTTGTAGGCCAGTATGAATTCTATTTCAAGTTTTTACCCTAACCTCTTCCTTAATTTTTTCCAAAATATCAGGAAAAGTAGACATACAATTGCTAAAAAGTAAATTTTGTATTTACACAACTTGAGTGTAAACAATCTAAAATTATAATTTATTTTTATACTTTTAATCAAATGAGAAGCTTTTCGGCCACCCAAAATGTTGAATTTTGAGACCACAGATCGAAAAACTACTGAACTTCTTTTGTTCTATTTATCGTCTGCAACACATAGAACTTTCACATTTCACATAAGAACAAGTTACGTTTTAAGTTTCCTTAAAATAACGTTTAAAAACTTGAGTTGTGTCAATTTGATACTTTCTCTTATCTTTTTAAATACAATTTTCTCATAAATTCATTGATATTTAACATTTAATAGCAGCTGTAATTCTAATAATAAAGCTTGATTTTTTGATTTTTTTTGTTTAAAGTTTTATTTAGAAAATTAAATGGTTTTTACGTCTTAAATCAAGATAATCTTGTTTGAAAAAGATTAGAACTCTAAAAACAATTTTGAAATATTCAATATTGTTGGATTTCTTAAGATTTGTAAGCACATTTTGCTGAGAAATCCAAGAGAGATTTTCGTTTTGGAGGTTAATTGTTTTGAACATTTTCTAAAGATTCTTTTCATATACACGGAGAAAAAAGAGTTCCCAAAATCGTGAACAAGCGTTCATGAAAATAGGAACCTCAAACAAAGTGTTCAAATCCCATGGTACGATTTTGAAAAACGTACCATGAAATTTGAACACTTTGTTCGTGGTTCCCATTTTCATGAACGCTAGTTCACGATTTTGGGAACTCTTTTTTCTCCGTGTAGATAGCTGCCAAAATTTTACGGAAACACGTATGAGTTCATGATGCAAATTTCAATTTCAGTCAAAATAAAAACAAAAAAACCTTTCAAATTTTAGTTTTTGGGGCCATTTTTTCTACTTGTAATTTGAGGGTTAATCTATATGCTTAACCTCTAATAGCACACGCTGCCTCACACAAGCTAAACACGATTAAAGATAAATCTGTGAGTGCGCGCGCTCGAACGAAAGGGAAATTAGGTACCCGCCCCCTACTTTGTCCGCGTCAGACAACCCCCATCCCTCGAGCATAGCTTCTTCTATCCAATTTCGAAGACAGTTCGTAGAACTTGGCTAGAGTCCCACCATCCCCACAACGCTCAAGAAGGGCAATAAATCGCGTATCAGATCAGATTAAGCCTGGTTGCTACCACTACTAGGAGGGCTCAAATCAATAACTCCGTCCGCGGCTCTTTCGGGCAGAATCAACACTCGGCAATCGGTACAAATTAATCTTACAAGCTCTCGAGCAATTACCGAGTCATCGCTGAAGCGCGATGCTGGAACAGGTTTCCGAGCCGTGCGAACCCGTCTCCCCAAACAGATTGGAACGAACGCTCCGCGGGTTCTGAGCTATTCTGGGGGGTTTCTTCCGAGGAATCTCTTCGTTTAATTACCACCCCTCACAACATTGCACTATGGCCGTCAACGCCGCTCTAAACTCGACTCTTCTCGTTCTGGCAGTTTGCGGCAAGCGCATGTTCCCGGAACCTCGGATCGTCGGCGGTACGAAGGCCGCCTTCGGACGGTGGCCCTGGCAGATTTCGCTGCGCCAGTGGCGAACCTCGACCTACCTGCACAAGTGCGGCGCGGCCCTGCTGAACGAGAACTGGGCCATCACGGCGGCTCACTGCGTGGACAAGTGAGTTCTGCGAGATGTTCTGTAATTGCATAAATTTAATTCTGAAATTTTACCTCCTTTAGTGTCCCCCCGTCGGACCTGCTGCTGCGACTCGGCGAGTACGACCTGGCCCTGGAGGAGGAACCGTACGGTTACCAGGAGCGGCGCGTCCAGATTGTGGCCTCCCATCCGCAGTTCGATCCGCGGACGTTCGAGTACGATTTGGCGCTGCTGAGGTGAGTGTGTTCGGTTTCGATTGATTTTTATTAAATTAGAATGGGAATTTCATCGTTGTTTTCGATTTATTTTCAGGTTCTATGAGCCGGTGGTGTTCCAGCCAAATATTATTCCGGTTTGTGTGCCGGACAACGACGAAAACCATATCGGACGGACGGCGTTCGTCACCGGGTGGGGACGGCTGTACGAGGGTGAGTAATTTTGATTGGAGTTGGGACGTCCAATATTGATAAGGATGTTTAATCTTGTATTTAGATGAAACTTAGTCCGTTTGTTAATTGAATAGATTTTTTTTTGCTTGGCTTGAATTTCGGGAAAATAATGTAAATCTGCCAAAACCAACCATGAAAAAAACAAGAAAACCGCAGTTTCGAAAAGCTAAGAAATTTTTCTAACATTTTCATTGTTGGACTGTTGATGATCGACTGACTTGTTTTTTTTTAAATTATTTTCATTGAACCACTTTTCTTGTCAAACGGACTATTATAATATAATATTTTGGAAACAATTGTTGCGAATGTTTCTTGTTTTGTCATTTGTTGTTCAATATTGCTAATGCCATTATTTGGTTTATTTTAAATTTTTGAAACTAACTTAAGCGTGGACCAATAATTGACAAGCATATGATTATTCCTGAGCACCTTGAGCACAAATTTCTTGAAACTGGGACAACTTTTTACCATGCTAAAAGTTGTAGGTATTTAAGTAGAATGTATACACGGTATGGGGGAAGCAAAATATTATAAATCGAAAACATACATGATAGATTTATACGTAGAATGTTGTGTTTCACCTTCCTGATTAAGAATTTGTGCGATTCAAACTATTTTTTTTATACTAATACTACTAACGCCCGGTTTAAAAAAAATCGAAAAAATTGTTTGAAAAAAATTTTTTTTTTTAAGTTTCTGCTAATCAAAGGTAAATGAAATGTAAAACATTTAGGAACACGACATAAAATAAGGCTTATTAACATATTATTAGAATTTACTTGAGCCACCATGCGCCTCCCCCATGGTACTTCATATGGGTAAACATTTTTTTTCTGAAAAACGCAATTTTCGCCGATAGAATATTTTGAATTGAACATATTATTAAAATTTTACCTCCTCCATTTCGTGGTATGTTAACATCTCCCAACATTCAAATTTAGTTGTTTTATTTTTGGTTTTTTTTTTTGGTTTTTAAAAACACCTAAAAATAATTTAAGTCAATTTTTCTACAATAAGTCATTGAACGTCATTACAACAACGAACAAGAGATATTGTGAATAACATTTTGATTGGAACCAGTTTTTATTCAACTGCTAGAAAACCCTTATCATTTTGAAAAAAAAGTAAACAGACGATATCACTTTTTAAAAACAAGGTAAAACATTGTGATCGATTAATTATATGCACTAAGAATAAGTTTTTTTTTTATAAAAATCTCAAATATTGTAGGAAAATATATCTGATTTCCTAAAATATTGCCTAAAGGGTTTTGCCTTCCTCACCTTATTGAGGAAAGGCTATAAAATCACTCGAAAAACGAAATTCTTAATTTCACCTCCTAGACCCACCTTCATGTATACATATCGACTCAGAATCAAATTCTGAGCAAATGTCTGTGTGTGTGGTGGGATGTTGATCAAAAAAATTTGCACTGGATTATCTCGGCACTGGCTGAACCGATTTGGACCGTTTTGGTCTCATTCGATCCGTCTTGGAGTCCCATAAGTCGCTATTGAAAATTATAAAGTTTAGTTAAGTACTTCAAAAGTTACGCTAAAAAAACGATTTTAACAAAGGTCCGGAAGACTCTAAAAAGGGTGTTTTTTGTAAGAAACCCCGTCATGTTATACATTTTTAGAAAGGTATTTGAAAGACCTTTCCAACGAGTTCAAGAGATTGCAGATCTGACAACCCTATCAAAAGTTATAAGCACATAAGAGCCCTGAATTATGAAGATCTGACTACCCAATCTGATGGTATGAATAATGAATCATAGAACACTCAAAGGTCGGACTTTTGTATCTATTTTAGATAGCATTACGCTCTAAATGTGAGGAAGGCACCAACCACCTAAAGGTGGATTAAGTAACGTTTTTAAATATGTAACAAATCAATCACAAAAAATCAAAACTAGAAACTAGAATTAGTAAAATCAGTATTAAAAACATTTATTCTGAGCTGATTTTTCAAAAGAACGTAACCTTGCTTCAAAATGCCCAACTGTCCCAGACCTGATGTAAAGATACCTTAGCATTACTAGACATCGATGAACTATATCAAAATTTCTATAACGTATTGAAAGTTTACAATGAAAAATAAATTCAATTTGTTTAAATGGCGTTTGCATTATTGTTCACACACATTGGATGATAAGCAACTCTAACTTAAGCTCTCTAAAATGATTCGACACCACCGTCTCCGACTCCAACTCTGAAAAAAAGTTGTGGAAAATTAGATGACTTTGTATCTGGGCTTTCAAAATCTGCTAGCATCGTCTCTACAGCCTTGAAAATAGTGAATATTATTCATGATGTTGCATTTTATAATGCAAAGGCAATTAATTTTTGAACATTATTCGAAAAACATCAAGACATTTGATTTTTGTTTTAAATACTCCTTATTTTGAGCATTTTTTTTAAAAACGTTCATTGAAAATTATAAAAATTATTGTTGTGCATAAGAAATAAAAAAATAATATATTAATTAAAAAGCATTAACATGAGATTTTTTTAGAATTTTTATCAATTTGATTTAAAAAAGTAGATTGCTTGAAAAGCTGTTTTTTCACTTGCTATGAAATTCAAATTTGTTGATGTTTTTGCAGTATTTTTTTCAAAATTATTATTTTTTTGATATTAAGGCCGATGCATATATTTTTTAAAGTTTTTGTCCCTCGAATCTGGTCAGGGTCGAGGGGGAGGCAAAAAAGTAAAAAAATATAAATATTGAAATAAAAAGTCATGGTTCCAACATTTGCATGAAAAAAGTGTTTTAAAATGCATTTTACACTAGTACAGTTGTTATGCAATCATTAGTTTTCCAAAAAATGTAAGATTTGCAAAAAACAAAAATTTTAGTGAAAAAAAAAAACTTTTTGCGATTTTTTTTCAAAATTTCAAGAGTTTTTTAAGTCAACCCAAACATGCTTAAAAATAATTTTAAAAGCAGGGGAATGCATTTTAAATTGAATTCTTTTCATTGCACTTCAATTCCCATTCAAATCTTGAACAAATTGATTTATCTTAAAAAATATTTTTAATATATTTAATTTTAATGCCCAGTACTTCGAATCATATAATAAATCAGAAATTAAATTAATTTCGATTAAGATTGACACTGCTACTGAAAGTTAATGTATTAAAAAATAAAATGAAAAATGAACAAAAATCATGCAGAAATTATGTTTTCGTGACCAAAACTATTACTGCTTTAGAATAGAATAAACTTTTATTTACCATTAAATCTCAATTCTTTTTTGTTTGAAACACGTTTTTGTAAAGAAATCTCAACTCAGAATTCAAGTATTAGGAACACATTTCTGAAATTCATTAATATATTCTCGGGTAAGTCCGTAATTCCTTATCAGTCATCATGCAATTTTTTGAAATTTTCTCTAAAACAAACTGAATTTCCATTGTGTTTGAGTCTGCTCCCAAATGGAATTAACATTAACACTTTCGCCACCAAACCTCTAAAAATCAACCAGTTTAGGTCATTAGTGTCTTAAACGCTTATACCGTTCCAAAAATACAGGCTTCTAATTTGGTAGTTCAAAAAGGACTTTGACCGGTAAAATCCGGATTCCGGAAGTTCAGTTGGCCTAAAATGAATTCTGCCGGTTGTATTCAATACATTTAAATAAACATAGGCTTTAACACTTGTAGCCCCAACGGGGTCAAAAAAGTTGGAAATGCATTTTCACTGGCTCATACAACCCTTGGAAAAAAAGTTGGAAATGCCTTTTTGATTATAACTTAAGGTAGACGCATCTGTTTTGGAGGTGATTCTTGACATTCTTCCGGATCTAATGCAACAAGAATCATCCAAATCGGTTGAGTTTTCTCCGAGATACAGCCGGTTGAAGTTGCATTTCCAACTTTTTCGACCCCCTTGGTGCTTCGCGTAAGTTTTGACCCCGTTGGTGCTACAAGTGTTAACTGCCGTTCTACACATAATTGTCCCATGTTCGAAAAAGTTCAACTGAGAAAAACGCGATTGAAATTTTTCGACCGATTTCTGTGTTTCTACGCATAATTGTCCCGTGGGTCCCTGCTCGCCCTATATGTCCCTAATCGTCCCAGTTAGCAGTGTATCACTCTTAGTTGTTGTCCCCTTGTAATACAGCAGGTAAACAAGATACAATGCTTCGTAAAACTATTGATTCCGTGGCAGAAAATACTTGGTGGGGCAATTATGCGCAGAATTGTAACAATGGGACAAACAGACTTGGTTTTGTTTTTACAGTTTTTCCGAACAAAGTACTAGATTGTATGGGTTTTTCTAAAAGTATACGTCAAACTAAACTTAAAAACGCTAAAAAGTCAGAATCGTCCAGAAAAGACATGGGACAATTATGCGTAGAACGGCAGTTTACAGCTGTAAAAAATGTGACACAGCTTTCGTTATAAAAATATTCCATCGGTGAATTCTCTAGAATTGCAGATATTTTATTTCTAAACCAAATTTTATTCATTTATCCTCTTCCAGATGGCCCACTTCCAAGCGTGCTGCAGGAGGTGACCGTACCGGTGATCGAGAACAAGATTTGCGAAACCATGTACCGCAGCGCGGGCTACATTGAACACATCCCGCACATCTTCATCTGCGCTGGGTGGAAAAAGGGCGGCTACGACTCTTGCGAAGGTGAGTTTAGTTGAATTTAAAGAAGTTCAAAATCTTAAGATTTCATTCCAAAATTCAGGTGACTCCGGTGGCCCGATGGTGATCCAGCGGCCGGACAAGCGCTTCCTGCTGGCCGGCGTCATTTCCTGGGGCATTGGCTGCGCGGAACCGAACCAGCCGGGCGTGTACACGAGGATATCGGAGTTCCGGGACTGGATCAACCAGATACTGCAGTTCTAGTGAGGGTGTGACGCACACCTTCGCCGCGCTATGTACGTACAACGAGAGCTGTTTTAGGACAATTAAGAGAGATGCATTTCGAAAGGCCGAAAAAAGGCCGAATGTGCAGTGTTCAGTATTGAGATGGAAGTGGCGGAAGAAGAATTGTTGATTTGTTTTTAATTGGCTTAGGTGTCACCAGAAATGGAAACATTGATCTGTCGATGAAATCGGAAAAAAATGTAGAAGAAATTCTAAATCGTTACAGAAGTTGGTATTTCATCGATAGATCGATACAGTAGACAAAATATTAGCTGGATAAAGGGGTCAATCTTTTAAACAAACCTTTTATTGTGAAGGTCAAAAATCGCTCAAAGCAAACAACCAGTGAACGAAAACACCTCAAAATTGTACTCGTTAATCTAAGAAACATAAAAAACAGCAGTGCTAAATGCTTTTAACGACAGAAGAGACCAATCACGAGATGTAGTGAGTGAGAGAGTACTAATAGCGAAAATCGCTCCAACTGTATGATCGTGAACTTCAAGCTAGCAACTGTGCGTGATTGTTTTTAAATGTTTAGACAGTCTAATTTTTCTCTAAGTTGTGATAAATGCGGTTGTGAGTGAATGCGAACCGGTGTGACTGAGAAGCGAAACAAATTTAGAAGTGCGTGTTGTAGAGAGGAGATAGGTTTTAAATTAATCAAACACTATTTATTTATTTATATTCATAACAAGTACATTTTAAAAAAAGCACAGCAACAACACAAAAAAGAAGCACACGAATCATCCAGCATTTCATCGCAGAAAAAAAAAACTCAAGGCTTTTACTCCGATATGAGGAGGTTTTTAAATGTAAAACGAGAGTACTAATTTTGCTAAAAGATGGAGAAAAGAGCTTGCAAGAGTCACATTCACTCGAGTGCTACAGATTGAAAGGAAATTGTTTGTAAATAGTTAGTTGCTAAGGATTGGAACAAAAAAAAAGTATATTGAATTTTTGTACAATATTTATGAGAATAAAACATATTTTTGATTTGAGTTAAAAACGCCAAAACAGTGTTATTTGATTATCCGAAATTATATGACTCAGATTCCAACTCTCAAAAAGACCCAATGGCGCGGCTTCAACTTCAACACCGAATAAAAATTGAAATACTGTCATCGGTGACATTGGGTCTGGGGGGTGAGGTTGGGTCATACAAAATACAGAAATTTGTATGACCCAACCTTACCCCCCAGACCCAATGTCGCCCCTGATGACGATTACGAAAAAACATGCGACTTTTTTGGTGAATTAAAACTTACTTACATTCAAAACATTTTGTAAAAAGTTCAAACATGCTAAAAAATAATTATTAACGTTGAAAAAAGCACTCTAAATGTTTTTAGTTGATTGCACTTCCCACGAAACTTTGAAGTTCTTTGAAAAACATTTTTTTATTTTAGATTGTTCAGCTCAATTTTAAAGCGACATAATCTTTCAAAAATGTTTGAAACGTTCAAACTATATTGGATAAATCCTAATGAAATCACAATTGTTGAAATAAAAAAAATCAAAATCATAATTTCTTGCCGCTGCATCAATAATTATTTTGTCGTTTCTGGTTTGCACCGGAAGCAAAGCAAGATCGCTCCAGCAGCTGGACACCGAGTTGCGGCTGAGGACAAAAGCAAAGGCCAGCAGAGCCAACCAAGATCCCTACACAATCCCCCTTCCCTTCCCACGCCTTGTCTTTAACATCAATCCCTTCCCTACTAACCCCGAGTAGGCCGCGGGTAATCGGCTCCCCTCCCACTAACATTTACACACAAGATCCTCTGTAATTATTAAGTCAAATGTAATTACAAAAGCCGACTCGGTCCTAACCAGGTCCCAGTACCGAAAAGGACCTAATAAAAATATTTTTTTTTTGACGATTTTCGATCACCGTTATTTTTTGTGATTATGGGTTTTGATTGATATTTTTCGGTGATTAATAAATGCTGCGTTTAATTTGTTTACGTTTCGGCCTACTCGTTTTTTCGGCCATCCTCAGAACTGTCCAGAGAGAATCCACAGCGATGTCCAACGTCTACACTGGGGTTGTAAACAAACTGCGGAACTTACAGTTTGCAGCCCACACTAACACAAGTGTAGCGTCGCCGATCGAGGGGGGTGTGGGGTTAAATCAGACGTAGGTAAAGAACGTACACGTCAGAAGAGTTCGACTAGTGGTAGGGAACAGTCGTAGATTTGTGTAAGTGGTCTTTTGTGTTAAATTTTGACGAAGATTGTAATGTTTATGTGTTTTTTGTAATAAAAATTTTACAGTTCTGAGGATGGCCGAAAAAAACGAGTAGGCCGAAACGTAAACAAATTAAACGCAGCTTTTATTAATCACCGAAAAATATCAATCAAAACCCGTAATCACAAAAATAATTTTATGAAAAAAAATCAATAATTATTTTAATTGATTTTAAATTTTATGTTCATTGTTCAGGTCATAAACCTCATTTTCATATTTTGATTGAACAAAAGATATTAAAAATGCAAATAAATGAACAAATAAAACTAAATTTCCTCGTATGTCTTTGATTGGTAACGCCTGATGCTCATACAATAAGGAATACGCCTAGTAGGTATGCAATTGAACGCCACCTTAATCTATCTTCAACAGTGTTGCCGATCATTCCAAAAATATTTTTAAAAAACAGTTTAGAAATCTCCTTATGGTAAACATCATCAATAAATTAAGTTTTCAGTTTCCATAGCATTTTGTATTTTTTTTAGAGATTTTAAATTTTATTTCAATGAAACTTTGTCCTTCAATTTCGTACGTCCAAAGTAGCCATTTTACACTAATATTTTTTTCCACACAAGTCTAAATATAATATTGCAGGCTAGTCAATCAAAATAAGTTGGAAATGGTCTACATTCAAAAAAAAAAAAGAGTATTCATAAAAAATCTGATTATTTTATTTCCATTTTTAAGAGAAATAGAAACAATAGATTTGAGTATTTGCATACGTATTTGTAAATTTTCCAAATTTGTGTTCTGAGAATTAAAAAAGCAAACAAAAGGGTGAACACGTTTTCATCCAAAAACTTAAATTAATTGAATTAAAAATTTAAAATAAAAAATTACTTCACATACATTAATTTATAAAGTAAAACGTTTTCGAGTTATATGCATTTTCCGAATAAACTTTTTAAATATTATCATTTTGAAAATACTCAATGAACGAAGGACCGAAAAAGACCTGATAAAAAAAAGTTTATGTAAAAAACACCCCTGCAAAAAATATTTTTGAAGAGCTGAGAAAAAATGCTACAATAGCAAATATCCTGCTAATCTAAAAGAACTCTACCAGAATCCTGCTAAAACGCTGTTATTGGGGGTTGCTGAGTAAGATAAAGTCTTTTAAAATTTAAATTTTGCAAAAAAAGTTTGTTCTCAGAATCTCGTGGTAAGCCCTCTTGTTTCAACTGACGATAAATAACTCTGAAACTATAAGCTCGACGCTTAATGTTATAAAATGACACTTTTGTGAAATGTATTGCTCTATTTAATGCAATTATAATCAACATTTTTAAATTATGCTTCCTAACATTTCAAAATGGGCTAAGTAACATTTATTTTGCATGTTTTCAAAGTTTAAAAAAAATTAATGTCGTATATGCAAAAAAAATATATATAAATTAGATGCAAAAATAATAATTTGTACAGAAATTTTGTTCTCACACGTTTGTTAAATATTTCCATGTTTTTTTTTGTAAACCAGCTGTCAATTTTATGAAGACTTGTTGCAAAATGACTGCAGAATTCGTTATTTTCAGAGAGATCATCTCAATTTTTTATAGGAGTTTTCGGGATCTACTGGAAATGCTTCGTTAAAAAATACAATTTAGCAATATCTTCTAATAATTTTAGAATTTTGAGGGTTCAGCCAGTAAATTTTTGATTGATTTATTTCGAGATAAACATTTTATTTTTGACTTCTTGATATAAATTTCGTCCAGATAATATTTGAATAATGTATAATAATATTTGATTCAACAAGTGACTCAACAAGAAAGCGAGAGTGAAACTCTCTCGAGTGTCTCAAAACAGAGGAAAGCAAAAGTTGCTCACTTACACGAAACTGCCCGGCTTAAATTTGCATCGATGACACTTCTGGCTGTGTCCTCCAAAAGGTATTCCCATTATCAGTCCTCACGCAAAACTTTCGAGCCCGGCGTCCGGCCAAAAAAAAAACAAAACTTAACACAATAACACTTTAGCTCGCCACTTGTCCAGCCAACAATACCTTCAATTACTTTCGCGCTATCACCATATGACCATCAAGATGGAAACAGTTTCGAAATGACAAATGTTATTTTGAGGGGTACCTATTTTGGGCCTATTTGGCATCAATTTTCACTGGTCTGATAGTTTGATCTAGTTTTGGGTTGGAAAAATAAAATGTTTTTTTATTTAAACATTCGAGTCCAAAGCAAAAAAAAACAAATATAACAAACATTTTCACTTTCGATTTGGTGCACGTCGTCCTAGACGTCGTCGAAGTTTTTTATTTTATCTGTACTTTTTTAAGTCCGATATCAGTGCTGTTAGCGGCAGGCTCTGTGAGGCTCTCGTGTTTGCTCAAGTTCATTTCTCCGAATATTTGCATTTCCAGCACGAAATTTTCACACACAAGTCGCTGCTGCGACTTTGGCTCGGCAGAGTAGGATTTGAAGCAGTTCTCTGTGAAGTTGAATTGATCTATTTGCACTTGTTGATGTCAAATCATGATTTTCACTCCAATTGGATTTTATCAATCAATCATTCAAAGAATTTGAAAAACAACTTGAAATAAATAAAATTTAACTTAAACAAATAAGTAACCTGAATTCATGTTTCCAAAGAACTTACAAGTCTTACCGTTCAAATGAAATGGATGATGTCGAAAAAAAAAAAGTAGCTCGATGAAGAGCAGTAAAAGCATCATAATATTAGCATACGACCAAGTGCACACACTTGTTGAGTTGGCGCGAGAGCCCATTAGTGGGTCTGTGGGGGAAATTGATTGTACCGACTATAAGAGGGAAACTCATCCTCTCGACAGTGGAGCAATGCCCCCTCTCAGGAGCTTGAGCGAGTTCTTTTTCAACAAACTGCATCAAAGTGAGAAACTTTTACAAAGTTGGTTCGCCCAACAAAAAAAAGTCACTCGTACGTGATGAGTTCATAAATTGTGAAGATGAAGTACCTTTCCTATTAGTGCGTGGATAAGCTCACAAAAAATGACTTCATCAGCAATTCATTTCACCCCAGCATTGATAGTGATGATGTGCATGGAGAAGGTGTTTTGCACCACCCCTTAAACTCTTATGCAAAGTAATTTCATTCAAGAAGCAAACAATAGGTAAAGCCTTCAAGGCCAATGTTGCAGCACAGCTTTTTTCACTGTTTTCAATTAACTGTGAACAATTTTGCCGTGAAAACTGTTTGACACGATTTTTCCTGGCAGCGTTTTTGCGCGAGGAAAAAGCTGGAGAAATTTTGCAGCAATTGTTGTGAAGGCCGCTGCTGTTGTTGCACAAATTGTTGCAAATCAGTGGAGCCCAGCGGAAAATCTGCAGTCGATCACGCGCCCATTCAAATGCTGGAAAAAAGGAAATGTAAAACCAATGAAACGGCTTGTTATCACTTTTCTTTGATCAGCCATGGGTTTACTGAGCCTTTATTCCAAAAACTCAAACAGCTAAATACGTTTTTTATACGATTTTGTATTGGGAAAGTCACTCTTTCAGTATGGTCAATATTTGAACATGTTAGCCATTTATGCAATTGCATCCAAAGCGTAAAGGCCAACTTTTTGCTATAAATTTGGTGTATAAACATTGAAGTTTTGAGCTATCTGCATTTCTGCAGAATACCTGCGGTAAAATGTCAATAACTAAAAAGGGACTTTCCCCATACAAAATCGTATCGAACATCTATCAGGCTTAGACTGCTCGAGTTTTTGACCAATAGAACTCACATTCGGAATTAAGGCTCAGAACACCCATACAATTTTGTCCTAAAATGAAAGACAAAAGGCCGAATTTGTACCACAGTGTTGTGGATGGTTTTCGAAATATTTGTTTTTTTCGGTGCGATTTCCTTCACACACAAAATTTATTATAACAAGCAATTCACCCAAAACGAGCAATTTTATTGAAATTTAATTTATGTAATTTTTTATTTGGATAAAATTTTGTGTGTGCTTTTTCTCTGACCAAAAAAGTCAATTTGCATCATTATTTCGTCCATACAAGTTTTCTGATCGATTTGGTGAGTACGGCAAAGTTATAGTAATCCTAGTAAAAATAGGTACACTATTTAAAAAAATACCGATTCTCATATCCTCACACATAAATATGAAAGGGCAAAATAACAATTTTTGAAAAATCTCATTTTAGGATATTCCAAAAAATGCTATCTTTTGAGCTATGGTTCTTAGTATGTAGTATATTTTCCCTAACTGAAGCCTTACAAACTTAAAATATGCTCTGATTTTAAATAAATTGCTTATGCATTCTTGCTTTCAGGTAGATATGAATAAAAAGGTCATCACTACGGTGCCCAGAAAAAAATGACCACCTGCTCCACGAGCGGAAAACGGTTTATTGGGTTATTTTAAGCACCTGTGCAAATTTTGAGGTAAATTGATTGCGATTGACCAATTGATACCCGAGCCTAAAGTTGGCGTAAAAAATATTTTTCATACAAAAATGACTTTTTTAATTCGCTAATAACTGTTCAGGATCGAGTTTTACATCTTTGGTAAAATCTACAAAGTTGTAGAGCATTAAATTGCCAATGAGAATCTCACTTTTGGAAATATTTGGATGGAAGTAGCGCACCCTGCTGACGAAACCGTAAGAAATTTTGGTTTTCCATGCATTTTTTCGCTTTTTCCCATACAAACTTCACCTTCGAGTATGAAATGATCATGTAAAAAAATTGACACTAAAAAGATTTTTTAAATATAAAAAAAATATATCAGACCTATTCACATAAAATTTTATTTAAAAAAATCTCATTGCAAAAAAATAAAAAAAAATTAAAAAATTGAAAATACATGCCACAGTTTCAACAATTTAATGAAAAAAGTGTTTTAAAATGCATTACACATCTGTCCAGTTGTTTTGCAATAATAAGTTTCCAAAATTAAAAGCATTGACCAATTTTTTTTTGTTTTTCGAAAAAAAAAAGTTTTTGCGGTGCTGTACATTGGAATATCAAAATTCAAAATATTTTTAAGTGAGCACAAACATGCTAAATATGATTATTAAGGCTAGTGGTTTTTCGCGATTTCACGGAAGCCGCGTAATCCGTGAAATTCGCCTCTGGCCGTGAAATTTGGGAAATACCGTGAAATGCCGCGAAATTTGAAATATTCAATTGATAAATCGATACTCAGTGCATTTAAGCTTTATTTTTCGATTCAATCATTTTAAAAGATTTTAAAGTAGCATTTTAAAACGCAGTTTACACAAAAACCCGATTTAATATCACCAGAGGTGAAATAGAGCCTTTCTTACAAAATGATGAAACTCCGAGAAAAATATTGGTGCAATTATTTTTTAAAAAACATAATGATACCATCCAGTGAGAATTTAATCTAAAGCTTCGAATCTATTAAGGCTAAACCTCAAATGCCATTTTTTTTAATTTCAGAAGTACATTATTTGTCGCAAGACATTTAAATTTAATTGAGAAAAACATATTGGATTGACATTATTAGAAAAAAAATAAAGGGTACTCAGTCTATAATGTTAGTCTATGATTAACTTAAAAAATATGTATCGCTATTGCACTTTGTCGATCAATTATGAGAAGCCAGAAAGAACACTTTCACGCGCAGCGTAAAACGCGCAAGCGTAAAAGCGCTGGCGTTGAAGCTTCGACTTGACGACTTGTCGAGCTTTCGAGCGAGAACGAGCCGGGACTTCGAATTTGATGTTCAGTATATGATTTTGTATAAATTCAAAAATTTAATAGGAAAAAATAGGGTACAAATAAGACGAAAAACACTAAAATCGCTATATCTCTGGAAATACATTTTGGAAAAGCTTCAAATTTTGGGCCCAAACAGTTTATAGCGCATGTTTTCGAATGGTTTTTTGTTTGAAACTGAATTCTTTAAATTTGATAGTGTTATCTGTAAAATAGTCCAAAAAATACCTCTAAAAATGGCTTTGACCACATTTACTGGTCGAAAATTGTGAATCGAAAAATAAAATGTTCGTCTCCGACCCCACGGCTACAGATCTGACTTATAAGAATTGTGGGTTTTACGAGCGGTTTTCCAGTGATGGAAGACACAAATTTTTAAGAGCGGATACAGACATCGGCCATGTATTTCAGAAAAAAAGCTCTCAAAAATCAGACTTTGAGTTCCGGGTTTCGGGCCAAAATTCAATCGAAAGAGCGCATCTAAACCTTCAATTTAGTAACAGGATTTTTTCCTGGGACGAATCCTCGCCGTGCACGAATTATTTTAGATTTCTGAAAAAAGCGTTTTTCCAAAAGCAAACCTTAAACCTTTCTTTTGTAAGAAAGGCAAAAATCATATCAGATCTACAATTAGTTTTTGAAGGTATTGTTCATTACAATATTTAACAAAATGCAGATAGTTTCTCTATTCCACAAAATTCCAAAAACATTTTGAAAGAACATTATTCAACAGTTCTTTGAAATTAAACGCAAAAAATAGCTTTCTTATTTTTATATTTTTGTAAAATTTATTTTAATTAATCAACGATATTGAACAACGATGAACATATTGCATTTAAATATTTTGAATATAAATTATGTGTTCTAATTCAACATAATAATACATATTGAAATCATATTTGTTAATCATTTTGCAATGTATTATATTTTTCCTGCATTATCAACGAATGTACAAACTGCTTTTAATGAAGTTTTGCTTGAACAGTTGAATCATAAATTCTTGAATTTTTTTATTAGGTCCTATAAACAAATGTTAAGATGGAGTGTATCTCTTTCACACCTTTGTTTGTAAGACCTTATACAAAAAATCTAGATTTCAACTGACGGAAATTCTTCAAAATTTTCCAAGATTAATCCAATAATCCTTTTTCCAATAAATAAATTTTGACAGGGGGTTTTATTTTGTATCTAAAACTACTGCCAACTTTTTAGACACTTTTCTGTTAATAATTTTGCTAAAAGTATACATTTTAACGTTTATTTTGAGCAAGTTTGAGAGTACCGTGAAATTTTCGTGAAATTTCAATGTTTTGTAATTGGCATAGCGCGTAATTTCGATTTTTTTTTTGCCGTGAAAAATCACTAACCGTAATGCTTATCAATGCAGAAAAATGCATTTCAGATAGTTTTCAGTTGATAAGACTTCTATTTCCTTTGAAATTTTAAAGTTTTTTTGAATTTTTTTTTGCCCCCTAATTTTTCGGACCAATTTTGAAGGGGTGGGCGACATAAACTTTGAAAAATATTCACAACGGCCTAAGGCCATTGCAAATATTTTTTGATTTTTTTTTCTACTCGAACCAAAGTCGTGGGGGGAGGGGGCAAAAAATATAAAATTTAATTACAATTTTACAAATTACAAGCCAAGGTTTCAACATTTTTCATTTCATTTTTATTAGTTGAATAATTCAGTATACAATATAGTTAACATTAATTACATTATGTAGTGTTATGTGGCAACTTTCAGCTACGGGTTGGTTCATTTATCAGTCGATACAATAAGCCTAAGGGTTGGATTTAACAAGTAGTGCAGAAAAAAATCACAAAAAACTGCAGGTTTCAACATTTGGACGAAAAAGGTGTTTTAAAATGCATTTTACACGCGTTCAGTTGTTTTCCAATCATCAGTTTTAAAAATATCGATGTATTTCCGGAAAATAATATTTTCGCGAAAAAAAAGACTTTCTGGGGGACTGTGATTTGTATTTCATATAAATTCAAAATGTTTTTAAAGTAGTTCAAACATGCTAAATATGACTATAAACGCAGGAAAATGCATTTAAAGTGGTTTCAGTTGATTAAACTTCCATTTTCGTTAAAATTTGGAAGCTTTCCGAAATAAATTGCAGACACTAGAAGCTTTAGTAACAAAAAATATATCTAAGCAGCACTCAGCTTATTGATCACACTTTACTTAGGCTTCATCCATAAAGTACGTCACGCTAAAATCAGCCAAAATTTACCCCCCCCTCCCCCCCTTTGTCACGCTTTTCCTATACTTATAACATGCAATGTCACACTTGCTCAGACCCCCTCTCCCCCCTAGAGTGTGACATACTTTATGGATGACGCCTTGTCCAATCTTCTAGAAAAAATATTTTATTTGATATTGTTTGAAACGAGCATAAAATTTCACGATTAGATTTTTTATTTATTTATTTTTTTGTATGTTAACTAATTTCATGCATCAAATGCTAATGCCTCGCACCTTAATCAACCGATCCGACAAGTCTCATGGCATTATCATCCCCAGAGGCGACGAAAGTAATCGTTAAATTAATTCAAGTTAAACAACAGTCATTAGCGGGTAATGTTTTCGCAGTGGCGAATTTCACAAAGCAAGGGATGTCACCTAGGTTGGCAAGGAAGCAGCACATTATACCTTAATCGACGGTCACATTAGGCGGGAAGAAAGTACCGTATCTGGGGGAGATTTTGAAATTTTTATAATATGGGTATTTGCACTTTAGGTGTACAAAGTTATGCAACATCACGCTGATTTCAAGCATAGCTTGCAAATCTGATGACACCTCAGCTATTGTATAGATGAAAGAGAAAGTGATTCCAGATTCGTTGACGGTCGGTGGTGGTAGCCAGTGCAGCCCCGAAAGAAATCATTAACAAAATTGCAAACGTGACCAGGCGGAAAAGCTGCCCCTGGAGATCTTTAAAGTTTTAAAGTCGTGACTCACTTCCGGAATACATTATCCGAGGAGATAATTTGAGCGCCACCGAGGTTCAGCTGCACGTTATCAACACAACATTAAAATTGGCAATCAGCGCCATTTTTAACGACCTGCGCCGTTAAAATCGACAAATCTCATTAGCACTTTAATTTATGTTTATCGCACGTGGTTATCGGAATGCATATATTGAGACGGCCCGAGAGCAGTTCATTAACCAATTGCATAAACAAGAAAATTTAATTCCATTATCCAAGAGAACACCCGGCCATAAAAACAAAATCCGAAAAGTGCATGACCTGCCTTCCAAAAGCTTGCAATATGCAAAGAAGCGCTTACATCATCCCCATTCCAAAAGCTCGAAAAAGGTGAGCGAAAACCGTAACATCTCATATGTGAACAACATCATTATCGGTCGGTGGTTGTTGGGGTGCCGTCGTCGTCAAACGAGACCAAAATTCAAATTTTCCACACTTGGGGAGGGAGGAAAAACGCCGGTGGAAGTGGCGGTTTTTTAGGGGTGGTACCATTATCATTATCGTTGCTGTGCGATAGAGTTTCCACGTTTAAATCTACCTGAAATTTATCAATGTGAATTATACTACAATATTCCTAACAATATTTTAACAAATTTGTTCAATTCTTCAAGCTTCGAAAAAGTTTCTTATGAAAAATTTCGTATTTGATTTAAAGTTTGATTATATTTGGCCATTCTATTGTTTATCGAAAATTTTCCCCAAACCTCCAACCTCAAACTTGAAAAAGCATAAACCTCTCACTCATCCACCGGGGTATCACCACACCGAGTAGACCAAAAACCATAAAATCCGTAGCAAAGCCAATAATGAGCCTCTGCTGCATGGGAAAAAGACGCATTAGAGGCTTATTCCGGGTCAATCGCTTCGAGCAGGGGTTGTTCACCTGCTCAATTTTTTGTTGAAGCTGTTTTAATTGATTGATTAGCTGTTTGGTCATACGTGTTTGCAATTACGAAGCCGGTAACGCGCATATCAGCTGTGGAACCGGAGTACAAATTTTGAGTGTCAAAATTGCATCTACTCGTTGTGATGTAATCAAAAATACTTCCTTCAAGTTACAACATAAAACAGCCGCGATTATTATTTTGTGAAATATTATAACCTTTGAGAACATTCTCAGTGAGAATAATTTAAAATGATTTCAACTGTTTTAGGATGCTTCATAAAAAAATATTTCTAAAAATAAAAATGTCATTGGATTTTTTTTTGTAAATATACAAAATACAAATTTTCAGATAAAAATATTTATGTAAACAATTATAATCGTAAATATATAAAAAAGTATAATAAGCAATTATTAAATTATCAAGACTTCCGGATAACCATTTACTATTTGATTGCCTTATTTGATCATAGTAAAAAATTGAGAATTAGAAACTATCTGCATAATAGCTTTTTCTAACTTTCAAAAAAACTGACTATTTTGAATAATGTTTGCACTGGAGCAATCCTCCCAAAACTCCGAAAATGGATTATATATGTTTTTTTATTTGAATCAAACTTTTTGGGGGCCTTTCCTATGACCAAAGCTTTCATTTTGTGCCATTGGTTCATCCATACAAGTCACCATACATTTTAAAATCTGTATTTTTTGAAGAAATTTTCTGAGCGATTTGGTGTCTTCGGCAAAGTTGTAGGTATTGATGAGGCCTGTTCGGAAAAAATAAGCACGTGGATAACACATTTTGCCAATCTTTTAATTTACTTTCTTTTCTCAAAATTAAATTTACAAAATAATTTTATTTTATTTTTTGTAATTTTTTACATCGTTTAAGCCATAGAGAAATACGACAAAAAAAATTGTCGCCGATTTATGATATTTTGAGAAAATGCGTTTTTTTGTGAACAATAGAAATCATTCACAAAACATTGTTTTGACTTCAGTCGAAATCGAATTTGCAATCGAAAAGTACTTTGCAGAAATATTGATACTGTGCACCGATTTCGAGATATGACGGATAGGAGAATTTGATTTTAACTATAAATTTGTGATGTTCCAGTTTTTTTTATTTTGGCCAGATTTTTTTTCAAGAAGTTCAAGAAATTTTGTAAATTGGTCCTCTGGTTGCTGAGATACAGCGGATAAAAAAAACAAACAGGGAATAAAATATGCATTTTTGGATACATTTTTTTAATTTGATTTCTCGCATCCAAATCAATGAATCTTGTTCAATTAAGTTTTACGTAAAAAATCGATTAAGTACCTAAATTAAAAGTTTGCTATTCACATAGAATGAGAAAACTAAAAAAAATTGTTGTCCAAATTATTAAATTTAAACAACACTCTTACGGAAATGTTTATAGTTCATCAATCTTCATTTGTTTCTCTTATACTTTTTTGCATGGTTTCTTAATAAAATTTCGGCATTAGAAAACTTACTCATATAATAGATATGGGTCATCTTCCACCAACTGACACAGCAGATGCCCCGACCCCTCCTTAATTTGCGTGAAACTTTATCCTAAAGTGCAATTTCGGTCTCTGATTCATTTTTTTTTTTGTTAAATCGTAATGAATCGAGATGGTAACAAGCAAACCTCTTGAGTTTATGCATCAAAATTTTTGTAATTGTCTGAAAAGTAATCCTCAAAGTTAAAAAATGTTTTAAAATGTAAACTTTGTCCTTAAAGAAAAAATAACCTTCTGGATTATTTTAGATTCGAAATGTACATTAAATTTCCCATAAAACACTGGCCGAATTTGTTTTAACAGTATATTACCGAAAAATGGCAAAGCTTAAAAAAAAATATTTTTTTCGATGAAATTTTTCTATCCGAGTTCTGAGTACGCCATTCAATCGGGCTTCTAATTTCAGTTCCTTTAACCCTGAATTTCCAAATCATCAACATTTCAGGTTGTAAATTTATTTTAAAAAACACGTCATATATATTTAAATATCAATTTAAATAGATTACATGACAACATTTTTATCGAAAATCTAAGCACATTGATTTTTTTTATCAAAAATCAAACCGCCCTTTTGAAATGTAAGTCTTGATTTCAAAATCTTCAACATATTTTTATAAAATCGATCAGAAAATCACGAATTTTTCATTTTTAAAATTTAAAATCTGGCTATAAGTTCCCCAGATACGGTGCACAAAAGATGTTAGCTTATTGGGTAACACTGAGAAAATTTTTTTTTCTTGTTTTTTTTTGCATATCCAAACCTGGTTGCGTATCAACAAAGTTCAAAAAAGCAAAATGTAGATTTTTTTTCGAATTTTTATTATGTGGGCACTAGGGTATAAAAAATGACCCCCTGCTCGACAAGCGGAAAACGGTTTTTTGGGTTATTTTAAGCATCTATGTAAATTTTGAGCGAAATTGAATGAGATTAACCCATTGGTATGTTCTACAAAGACCGAGCCACGTAGCCCAGTGGTAACGCTTCCGCCTCGTAATCGGTAGATCGGGGTTCAAATCCCGGCTCGGAACAACAAAACTGGTGATCTTTTCCCTTCTGGATTCGATTGCTTAGTAAAGGGAAGGTAGTGTTTCGTAACAAACTGGACCTTATCATGACACCTTAGGAAGACAACCTATGGAATGTTAACATTAACCTTAACATGTTAACATTAAGTTGAGAATGAAACTGCCACTGAATCCGCTTTGTAAATGCCGGCCCCGATACTCTTCAAGGGTGTTCCCCTCAGGAACTGGGAAAGATTTACTTTTATGTTCTACAAAGTTGTAGAGCATTAAATTTTCAATAAAAATCTCACTTTTGGGAATATTTGGATGGAAGTAGCGCACCATGCAGACCAAACCTTAAAAAAATGGGTTTTCCATACAATTTTTCGATTTTTCCCATACAAACTTCACCTTCGAGTATCAATGGTTAAATGATGACCGATTTTGCCCATATTTGGCCCAGAGTCCTAAAATAGGTCAAGGAACAACATTCAGCTTGTGGAGCGAGGTTTTGAAAAAAGTCTCATATTCTGGGCACCCTTATGGGCACACATAGGCTGTTTAAAAAATGTTCGGAAAAGTTACCTTTAAATGACAATAACATGAAACTTGCACTTGCAATTTATAAAAAAAAAATCACTTTAGTTCTTTTCGATTGAAAATTTGAAATAACATTAATAATTAAAGTCAACAAATTTGTTTGAACTTCTATTTATTTTAAATTACTAATTTTTCATAAAATTATAACCTGGTTAAAACTGTTATACCAGTTCTGGTATTTTATGAAATGATGCAATTTTATGTCCCCTAAAACCTAAAAAAAATAATGTCTTGGAAATCAAAATCGATACACAAATTCAGATTTTTTATTTTTACATGCCATTTTTGTGAGCCAAATAAGTATAGAAAATTATATGGACAAACTAATGATGCAAAATGACCTCTACGGAAAACATCCAAAAAGTTTCAGAGAATTGCCTACGTATAATAAGTTCAAAGTCGATTTAATTATTTTTTTCAACGCAGATATCATTTTTTTTTTATTTCTTTACACTGATTTTTGAATTAAATAAAAAATAGTTTGGGGAGATTCAAACATATTTAAACATGTTTGTAATTGCCTGGTAAACAAACTCACTAGAAAAAATACATACATACAAAGGCTTTCAAAACAAACCGAAAATTTTAGTCACGTGCCCGGCATCATTCCAAATTGGCCAACTTCCTCTTCGTTAAACCTCCCCCAATCGGTCAGCCCGAGGTCGCCACCCGGGGGTTCACGCCCGTCGGACACTGCTCTGGCTCGGTGGCCAAAACAATATCGTAATAATATCACACTTTCCATCATTACGACGAATCAAGAAGCGTCATTATTATTGCGATTCGATAAAATTTTCCTTTCGTTTTCATTTGGCTCGCACGAGTTTTGCTGTATTTCGCTCGGATTTTTTTCTTTTTTTTTGCTTTTGCATCGGTGAGACCCCACCGAAATAAAGCGTCTGCTTGATTTCGCATAATCACAGAGATTAAGCCCCCCTCCCCTTCCCTACTGGCGCGGTCTGTGTGAACTGCCATAATTAGTGTACAAATCCGGTCCGCCGCCCCCATCCGCTTGATGATGTGAATTTGAATATATCCAAATGATCGGGTACCCTGCTATAATATACTAACCAAACTGTGAAACATGGACGGCGTCGTCGTTGGTGGTAGATTTTCAGCTTTTTTCGTAAAAATACAGGCATCCCAAAAATATCAAATTCACTTTAATTTGAAAAATTTACTAAAAAGTTTTCTAAACCGAAATTTTTGGTGAATTTTTAAAAATTTTGATGTTTTCGAAGAAAGCAATTCTCATATAATTTGTAATTCTACTTAATTTTTAAGGGCTGCCTGTAAAACGCTTCCCACCAAACCTAGTATTTATGAAGAGATAGTTGTTTGCAATGGTCTGTGCGAAATAGCTCCCAGCCAGGAGGCTCAAAACCACTTTCGATGTCGTCTTACCCTAAGAGAAGACTCATGGGAGTTTTAAAGCAACACGTAGACAGTTTAACGATTTCAAATTCAGATCTCCAAATTGAAATGTTTGCAAACAAAATTTGAAAGAAATCCCAAGACAAGAAGACAAGAAGACAAGAAGACAAGAAGACAAGAAGACAAGAAGACAAGAAGACAAGAAGACAAGAAGACAAGAAGACAAGAAGACAAGAAGACAAGAAGACAAGAAGACAAGAAGACAAGAAGACAAGAAGACAAGAAGACAAGAAGACAAGAAGACAAGAAGACAAGAAGACAAGAAGACAAGAAGACAAGAAGACAAGAAGACAAGAAGACAAGAAGACAAGAAGACAAGAAGACAAGAAGACAAGAAGACAAGAAGACAAGAAGACAAGAAGACAAGAAGACAAGAAGACAAGAAGACAAGAAGACAAGAAGACAAGAAGACAAGAAGACAAGAAGACAAGAAGACAAGAAGACAAGAAGACAAGAAGACAAGAAGACAAGAAGACAAGAAGACAAGAAGACAAGAAGACAAGAAGACAAGAAGACAAGAAGACAAGAAGACAAGAAGACAAATTTAAAGTAAATGCAACATGTTACTAAACCGTATGACTGATCACCACTCTTTAAAAGAGGCAAATATCCCGCCACAAGTTTCGTTTACCAAGTGAAATGGAAAAACGCCAACCATTATCTCACTGTTTGTCTCCATTGAAAGAGAGAAAGACTATTTTTCAACAGACAAGCCACTTTCCCTCGTCTCAACCTCCCCCAAAACCCCTCGAAGGCGGAGGTGAGAACTAAACACAACACAAAACGGAAAAGCCCGCTCACGACACACGAGGAAAATTAAAAACGACTCAACCCGCGACAGAAATCGAAAGTACTTTGCCGACCCGCGCGGTTGGCAACCTTTCCATTATGATATACCATTGTAATGTTCTACGGAATCACGAGTAATAGCACCGAGCGAGAGAGAAACGCTGTGCAGTTTGTCATCACAACAAGTGAAAATGAAAACGGTTTTTTTTTCTTTGGTTGATAGTTTTGTCTGTTTGAACAAGTCGGTGAAGGAAGAGCTCAGTGGTTTTCAAGAACAAAATGTATATTTAAAAAATATTCAAAAAAATATTTTGAGCATTTGATTCGGTTTTTCCAAAGAATTCGTGAAAAATAATAACATTTTTTTAAATTTTAAATGAAACTAAGAGAAAATGTTCAAAAACCCCTGCCCAGCATCTCTCGTACCAAAGGAAGTCTCATATGAAACCATTGTAATGCTTCATTTCCCGCACTTTTCCTCTGGCCACGACCAGAAGACCAGTGTCAGTCAGCAGCTCACGGCATCTCGTTGAACAGATGACAGATCTTTATCTACCGTGGGTTTATAGGAAACCTTGAGTAAACAGCATCTTCTTTTTCTTGTTAGTTTACCATGGTGGAAAGTAATGAAAATTTTGATTATTTTTTTTTTATTTTTTTTATTATTATTATAGAGACTTTACACCATTGTGCATTCATCTCTTCAAGGTGGATAGTGAAAGAGGAAAGATTACAGAGTTTAAAATCACTTCAATAATTATTACCATGCCTTTTTTCTAACGATTTCTGTCTATGTTTCAAATATTTAGCGGAATATTTAAAGAATGAATTATCAAGTTCTTCAAGTTTTTCTTCGTCCTCTTCTTCCAGGGATTTAGAAGTTATCTCACAACATTTTTTCTTATAATATTTTGCCTTTATGACATCTTCATCTTCTTCATCTGTTTCTTCTGCAGCCATCTCTCTTCGTTTTTTTGTAAGCTCGTCTTCCGCGTCCAAATATGCCTGTAAGCGCTTTCGGCGGCGGGTGTGCTTAGAAAGCACGGTCTCGAATCCATCGTTGTCTTCTTCGTCAATTTCACTTGTTTCCATTGCATTTTGTTCTGGTTTACTGTTGTTGCTTTTACTGCTGCTGCTGCTTGGCTCGGGTTCAATCGGTTGTGTACTGCTTTTTTTGCCCACCTTTTTACTCGAATCCGCACATTTTTTGTTCTTTGCTTTGAGTTTGCAAAGCGATTTTTTGCCTATAATCGTCACTGTTGCAGCAGCATTGTTTACAGTGATTGATTTCGGCGTTGGCTGTTTCAGCAACATCCGCAGGGTCCGAACTCCATTTGGGATTCCTGGGAAGAAGTTAATCCAGCGGTCGTTGGTGATGGTCAAAACTTCGCCGTATTTACTCATCACTTTGACTACGTCATCATTGCTTATGCCTAGAGGTAGGTCAAGCACACGAACTTCCGTAGCGTTGTTGTCCAGGTAAATCGGGATTTTGCAACCCTGATAAACCAGAGGTTTGTCGATGATGGACGAGGCCATTGCTGAGTCGGCGAACTGCAACACGGCTATTTTTCTTCTATTGCATAATTGCAATGCTCGCAAGTTTTCTTGGTTTACTTGAAGGTCTGCGAGAAATTTTTTTACAAGCTTTGGGCTTGGTTGGTTTTGGAGTTGACAAAAATCCAGAACCACACTGTTTTTGTCTACGGTGCACATTTTAAAAAAAGCGGCGACGCGCACACAAACTGCGGACTGGCGTTGAGAATGCGACTTGTAAGGTCGGAGGTTACTTTGCAACTGATAAAAATTTTGATTATTGAAAAATAAATTTAAAAAAAAAGTTTAAAAAAAGAAAATATATTTCCAATTAATTCGATAATAATGATGATTCAACCTCGAAAAAATATTTTCCAAGAAAAGATAATTTATATTTATCTCATTTTGCGATTCCCGTCCAAGAAGGATATGTTTTCGTCTCAATGGACGTTTGAAAATAATGTTATTATCTCTGGCTGCCTATCTGGCACATGTTTGTCGATTGGTGTACTGTATGTGTGGGGAAAGTTGTTGTTGCTTGGTAAGGCCTCGAATGCTGAGTTTAAAACATCATCAGTTACGTGGGGAGGGGGGGAACTCACGACTTCCTCAACATAGCGCCGCATACTCTTAAGTGAGCATTGATCTATGCTCATCGCGTTGATGGTCATGGTTAATCGGTAGGTTGAAGTCTCGTTAAGATGGCTAAATAAAAAAACTCTGCAATTATGTACACTCGCAATGAAAGTGATAGTTCCAGAAGATGAATTGTAAGGTATCAATTCCAACTATTAAAAAAGTTTAAACTAGTTGAAATTTAGGTCAAAATAGTAAAATATCCAAATCAATCTAATTAAGGTTAACTGCTGACAGCAACGCCTGCGTATTGTTCCAATCAACAAAGTTATTAACATCCAACAATGTCCAACGCACTCGGCTCAAATCCAATCATAATTACCTCGTTAAACCCAAACCCAACCTCTATCCAATTAGCAAGGCGTTGCATCGAATTAACACCCCCTGCTGCCTGCCAACGTTGCTGGACTAAATCGGAAAATGGTCCTAAACCAGTAGTACAAACGATACTAAGCTTTCGATTATGTGTGTGCTGTGAGTGAGTTCACTTCAATTCATTTCATGCTTCCATCGGTGAGGTGTTGCTGAGCAACCACCACCACCAGTCAGGCCAGCCAGCCAACATATATGGGCCACTGGTACACAATCATAGCGGTAATCGCATCATCGCCACCCATCACAACCCATCAACCAGCAGCATCATCATCGTCAGCTCAGCTGGAAGCGCCAGTATCATTACGAGAAATCGGCACTACCCCCCTCTCCCATCGTGATTGTGACGTACACTCGGAATGAGTAGGTACGATCTCTCCTCCTTCTGATAAATAAATTTTAAAAACAATTTAAATATGAAAGTCGAAATTTTTAAGAAATATAACCATAAAAAAGTAAGAATAATAAGGATCTCTCCTCCCATTTTTTCAAAATATCTCAAATGTGTTGGGGCAAAAAATATTAAATTTCAAATTTAACCTTAAGGTACCGTAAACTGGGGTAAATATTTTCGAACTGCTAAGGTATGTCTCAAGATTATTATTTTTAAAACATGTACTGGGATTATTATTTTTAAAACATGTACTTGGCATTTTTTCGAGAATTTAGATTTTTGGAACCAATTTAACTTGACCATAAACACCTTTAGCGCCAATTGATATAAGGCTTTCTAGGCATAGTGAAAAAAAAATATAATTTAACCCGTAATTACGAACTTCTCGTCACAGTGCCCTGATGCAAACAAAGATCGAGCTCTAGCTGTCACAGCTGCGAAGTATGTGACATATCGGGCGGTCAATCGAAAACCCAGCTAGAAGTCACCTGACATAAAAATTTAGCTGGAAAGAGATAGGAAACCTGATGCAAACAAACCTCCAGCTATAATGTAAACATACTTTGAATATGTTGCTAAATTTATGACTAGGAAGCCTTATAAACAACATGGCTAAATATTCGAGCTCAAAAACCTCCTGATGAAAGGCCATTATTGATGGGTTAAATCGAAAGGGCAAAATCAAATCTTATTTTTACGAAAAAATAAACGCAAAAAAAATCATTATGACAAGAATAACTAACTTATTTTTCTACATTAAACCATTTTCTTATGATCCTGAAATGCACTCAAAGATAATTCCAAATATAATTTTGGATAGAAGGTTAAATTTGCAATCAGAAGGAATTTTGGTGATTTTTTGTAGTGCATATATTTCGATTATTTTTGTAGTTTTAAAAACTAGACAATAAATTTAAATGAACTCAAATCGTGATGTACAGCATTTTAAAAATATAGACCGATTTGAACGATCTGAAGCCCGTGGGAGTCGCTCAACCTGCATTCCTGTCACACATGAGGTCTGCACAGCTGATTCCACGTAGATTTTTCCCGCCAGTAATGACAGGAAACGTTGACAAACGGAATATGTGCCAAAATCATAAGTGGTTTTTAACATATGAAGGGAAATCATCGTGAACTGGAACTGCCGGTCGTTAACCCGGTTAAAGTGGAAACGTTGAGATGATTGTTGTCCTCTGCTCTCATCTAGCAAAAAGCCATACAGAGAACCACGTCCCATTCAACCGGCTCCGTGGCTTAATGGTTACGGCTTCTGTCTCCCAAGCAGAAGGTTCAGGGATCAAATCCCGGTCGGTACCTTTGAAATTTGGAATCAGGAATTTGAATATGAATAAAAACTAAAATGAATCAGGTGGGATTCGAACTCACACCTTTGGATTGGTGGTCTGGGACGCTAAGCAGTCGGCCATCAGAAGGTTTACACTCTAGTAGTGAATTGATCCGTAGTGTTGAAACATGTTATCTTCTCATATTAAATACACGCTGATCCCTGATTTGCCAGAGGGGATTGGAAGTCTAAATATAGATCGAGTTTCCTTCAGATGCTTGCTTCTATGTTTAGGCGGGGCCGAACAATGCCCAGCGACCTCGGAATTGGACCGCAAGGAGCTCTGTCATTCTGAAATGGGTCGTTGGAAGCAGCGCGAGGGCTATCACCACCTAATACCCGGGACTGAGATAAGCTGTATCAGCATTCGGCATGTACACAGTCTGATACAAATTATACTTTCCCATAATTTCGCTACCGGTTAGCGGGTATTGGATTGGACCACACACACACACACACATAGACCGATTTGAACGTTCTGAAATGTATATGAAAAGATTAGCAAATTCTTCAAAAAAGTTTTCCATTTAATCTTAAGAGATGTGTAAAAAACGCATTTTTTATTTTATTTTCATTCTTTGAAAAGTCATCAAAATGTAAAGTTTTAACGATTTTGTTAAAGAGCAATTCCATCTCAAATCAGGAATTTTTCTGGTACTTTTGTACCCGACCCTCTCCGATTTCAATGAAACTTTGTAGACATGTTATCCTAGGCCTATATACGCCATTTTTGTGTATACGGAGCCAATTGTACTCGAAAATAACATTTGAGAAGGGCGTAAGTTATTTAGATATTTTTGTATTCTGTAATTTAAAAATGACTGTAACTCTAAGGCGTTGCATCGTACCAAAAAGTGGTCAAACACAAACTTGTAGGAAATTTGAGGGCTTTCTGAAAAAAATACACTGAAAGAAAAATACACGCCACTTCTATGGGATTTTTAAATTTTTATGTTTCAAAGTTAATTTTTAGGGTGAAGTCACGATTTTTTTTTCGTTCAAAATTTTTGAGGAAATAGGCTAAAATGTGACAAAAAGACTCACTAAAAATGCAGGATGGTATGTCTCTCCTAAAAAAATACAAAAACTAAAACTGTTTTTTTGAAAAGTGGTCTAAACGTCAAAATTTTCAAAAACCGATAGTGGGAATCGATTCTCCAGACAATTTTACATAAAAGTCTCCATATTGACCATTGTCCCAAGTCCAATCCTTGCGAAGTTACAGCGGTTTTAAAAATAAAAATGTTGAAAAACAGCTTTTTTGGTGGTTTTTTTGCATTTTCTATATGACAGACTTGATTTTTCAGTCTCGTAAATATTTTTACCGGAAAGCTCGTCCAATTTCCCATAAGTTTGCCTTTAACAGCTTTTCAATTTGACTCGTTTTAATATTTACGTAGGATGATTTACCTTCCAGATTTCTACCACACTGAAAAAAAAATTCTGTTTTCAGTTATGTGCAATGTAATTAAGCTTATATCTGTAAGCCCATGCATCCAATTGAAAAGCTGTCAAAGGCAAACTTATGGGAAATTGGACGAGCTTTCCGGTAAAAATATTTTCGAGACTGAAAAATCAAGTCTGTCATATAAAAAATGCAAAAAACCACCAAAAAAGCTGTTTTTTCAACATTTTTATTTTTAAACCCGCTGTAACTTCGCAAGGATTGGACTTGGGACAATGGTCAATACGGAGATTTTTATGTAAAATTGTCTGGAGAATCGATTCCCACTATCGGTTTTTGAAAATTTTGACGTTTAGACCACTTTTCAAAAAAAAAAACAGTTTTAGTAAATGATTTTTGTATTTTTTTAGGAGAGACATACCATCCTGCATTTTTAGTGAGTCTTTTTGTCACATTTTAGGCTATTTCCTCAAAAATTTTGAACGAAAAAAAATCGTGACTTCACCTTAAAAATTAACTTTTAAACATAAAAATTGAAAAATCCCATAGAAGTGGCGTGTATTTTTCTTTCAGTGTATTTTTTTCAGAAAGCCCGTCAAATTTCCTACAAGTTTGTGTTTGACCACTTTTTGGTACGATGCAACGCCTTCGAGTTACAGTCATTTTTAAATTACAGAATACAAAAATATCTAAATAACTTACGCCCTTCTCAAATGTTATTTTCGAGTACAATTGGCTCCGTATACACAAAAATGGCTTATATAGGCCTAGGATAACATGTCTACAAAGTTTCATTGAAATCGGAGAGGGTCGGGTACAAAAGTACCAGAAAAATTCCTGATTTGAGATGGAATTGCTCTAAAGCAGGAAAATTCATTTCAAATTGTTTTAATTTAACTGCAAATCTATTCTATAGACATTTTTAGGTTTTTAGAAAAAATACAATGTTCTGAAGAAAAAAAATCAAAGGAGGAAGGTGATGCAAAAAAAAATGGAAATTGCAAGTGTTTGAAAATGCATTTTACACAATTCCAGTTGTTTTACAATAATTTGTTTTCAAAATATAAAAGTATGTATTATTCATAAAACAATTCTGCGGATTTTCACTAAAAAATCAAAATATTTTAAACGAATTCTATCATGCTAAATATGATTATGAATGCTTCTTCTATGGTCATTAAAATTTTGAAATATTTTTTTTTTTTGGAAGAAATGTTTTTTTTTGCCCCTGATCATACTGATATTGAAGGAGGGAGAGGTTGGCATAAACTTTGAAAAATATTTGAAAAGGCTTAGGTCGATGCAAATGTGTTTCAAAGTTGTTGTCCCTCGGCTCTGACGGCGGTCGATGAGGGGCAAAAAAAATCAAAAATTTAAATAACAAACCATTATCTCAACATTTGAATGAAAAAAGTGTTTTAAATTGCATTTTACACTAGTTCAGTTGTTTTGCAAACAAAAAATGTAAGATTTGACGAAAACAAAAATCATAACGAAAAAAAAAAACATTTTACGGTACTGTACATCGAAAATTGTTCAAAAATTCTAATTTTTTTGAATAAACCCAAACATGTTGAAAATGATTCTAAACGCAGGGTAATGCATTCTAAATTGATTTCAGTTGATTAAACTTGAATTTCCTTCGAATTAAACTTGAATTTCCTTCGAAAAACTTCGAAATTTCGAAAAAAAAAATGCCCCTTGATTATTCTTGATTTGCCCCGATTTTGAAGGGAGGGGGGGGGGGAGACAAAAACTTTTAAAAATATTTGTACCAGGCTTAACTGAACTTTTAAAAACGTAATGTTCATATTGTGAAGGGAACTCGGAGAACGGCAACACAAACTGTAATCAGAATCAGAATCAGAATCTGGAACTGAGATACAACAACTAAATTGGCCTTTTTCATTCATATTTATTTAATGCTTATCAATGTACAATTTAAAAAAAATTGAATAATGTAGTGTTATGGAGATCCTTACATCTACAGCATAGTACAATAATCAAATGATTTCTTTGTGCAGACAAAGTTCACAAAAAACTGCAACAATAATTGACCTTTTTAAATTCGTTAATATAGCAATTATCAGTCACTTAGTTTTAATACTAAATATCAGCTCAATCCATACTTAACCCACAATCACAGCAATTTCCCTCGATTACAGCCCTAAACGACCCGTTTAGCAGTTTATCAAATATGCCACCCAACCGCAACAATAAAAGTGGAAAAACACAGTCCCTTTCATGGCCTTCATTTTCCACTCTACATTTTCGCGCGCCCGAGCACACCCAGCCAATCTCGTGCATCGCTGTCATTTTTAAATGAAATTATCACAATAACGAGTGTGTGTTCGTGTGTAATAAAATGCTTTTTCCACCTCGCATTATCTCGCACTGCCAGCCAATTGAGTATCATTTTCCCGAGCCTGGCTCGTTATCCTCGGTCAGAAAGCGCGAACTTCAAACTGCCACGGCTACAGCCGATTTACGATGTTTTACATTTTTATTACCGGTACGTACATAAATACTATCGCAACAATAAGCGTGTGTTCTTTTCACTCTTGGGTTTTGGTGTATGTGTGAATCAGGGTATGTGTGTCTGAACATTGGATGGTTTGTAGTCTGAAAATTGCATAGAAATAAATTTTTGATGATACACATAAAATACTTTTGCTTCTAGAATGTCATAGGGACAACATGGGAAACGTAAAACTTGAAGGTTACTGAATTTTTATTTATTTTTCTTGGGTTGCAGGTGAAAACTCGAACTTTTATTCAGGCTTGATTTAATTTAATTTGTAAATTTGAACTCAATTCACCCAAGTCTCTCTTAACCCATCATTCAGGGATTTTCAAGCTCTTCTGCATGGTATTATACCTTTACCCATCAGGAATAAAATATGTTCGCGATACCGGTATACGTTTGTCCTGCAACGCTCCTACCACATCAGGGAACCCATTGGATAGACCAGACCAGGAGAGAGAAAGTCACATTTCACCAGTGTTTGAAACGGCGGCGGTGCAGTCATTGTTGGACGAGGAGAGTTGGGAGGCAATAAAAGTTCATTGCGCGTGCCATCGCCAATGTCATTTGGAAAAAGGGGTTTGGTTGAGGAAGCAAGGAGGGAAAGCTTTCGCTTTTTCAGCTGATTCCCAGGTTCAAGGTAGCCAATGATTCGAAATCCAAATGTTCGCTTAAATTGATTTAGTATTGAAACAAACAAAAAAACTGTATTATTTACGGTACAATGAGTTCAACAATAGCTGCACTATTTCCACTAATGTTCCCTCAAATGAGTGGTATTGTCATCGAAATGGCCAATACTAAACCAGACTGGCCTTTTTTCAATCAACCGGGTCAGCTCTCCAGCCCCATCCCAGATCCCACATTGGCAGACGCATAAAAGCATAGATTCAGCAGTTTATACGAATGTGAGTGTGTGCACACGTTCCGAAAGCGTGTTCCATAAAACCAGGCGAATCTAATTATGATTACTACGTGTTGGTAATTGAGCTGTTTTCCCTCCCCTTCAACCCAATCTTCAAGTGGAGGGATCCCGCACAGGATCGATTGGCCAAAAAATGGGAAACCTCTTGCAGCAGCATCGGTAAATCGTTGTACTTCTGACATAATTTCCAGCTATGTGCTAACGTGGGCAAAACTAATGTTTGGAAAACGGGCACCATCACTGCGTTATCTGCGGTGTGCCCGCAAATTGGCAAACTGCATGCTACCGTGTGGGAAACCCGGAATTGGCTCCAGAGTATTGAATTATTTTTGCCTTAAAAATACTGGAACGAAATTGTTATTAAGAGGCATTAGGTCATTGCAGATATCATTCAAGGTAAATGTAAAAGTTTATCAGAATTGTGGACTCAAATCAAATTTTCATAAGTTGCAATACAGCAATTCCCCTCGAAAACAGCATGATTCGAAAAAAAAGTTCTCCGATCGGGAGATTTTTCTGGGGGTTCCTTGGCCGAAATAATTAGACCCGTATTTTTTGTTTGCCCATTAGGGTGACAAATGGCAATTTTCGTCATTTTTCGCAAAAACCACTTTTTTCAAAAAATCATATCTCCGCGCCATTTCATCCGATTTTAGCTGTCCTAGACGCAAAAGAAAGGTGATTAGTTTGGCTATTTGGAAAAAATAGTAAGAAGTTTCAAAAATCTAGCTTAACATTTGAAAAGGTCGTATGAAAACTTAAAATGCTGTTTTGAAGGTCTCGAGACCAAAAGGCCTATGCCTAAAAATATTTTTATCGGATTCCTCGGACAATTTCACAAAGCATATCAAAAAATGGTGAAGTTATGTTTTCAATACTCTGAGATACGATTTTTTGAAAATAAAAACTGGGTTTTTCGACGCACCACGCGCAAAAATGGGAAAATGACGAAAACGGGAAAAAATCGACTTTTTTCACTAAAACTGCGATAACTTGAAAATTTCAGCGATGACCTATACATGTTAGGGTACCAAAATTTTCGTAATTGAAATACGCAACTTTTGGTACCCTAACATGTATAGGTCATCGCTGAAATTTTCAAGTTATCGCAGTTTTAGTGAAAAAAGTCGATTTTTTCCCGTTTTCGTCATTTTCCCATTTTTGCGCGTGGCGCGTCGAAAAACCCAGTTTTTATTTTCAAAAAATCGTATCTCAGAGTATTGAAAACATAACTTCACCATTTTTTGATATGTTATGTGAAATTTTCCGAGGAATCCGATAAAAATATTTTCAGACATAGGCCCTTTGGTCCCGAGACCTTCAAAACAGCATTTTAAGTTTTCATACGACCTTTTCAAATGTTAAGCTAGATTTTTGAAACTTCTTACTATTTTTCCCAAATAGCCAAACTAATCACCTTTCTTTTGCGTCTAGGACAGCTAAAATCGGATGAAATGGCGCGGAGATATGATTTTTTGAAAAAAGTGGTTTTTGCGAAAAATGACGAAAATTGCCATTTTTCGGACCACCCTAACACGGCGTAGGTCACCCTAATGGGCAAACAAAAGAATACGGGTCTAATTATTTCGGCCATTAACCCCCAGAAAATTTTTGAGCCCGATCGGAGAACTTTTATTTTCGAATCATGCTGTTTTCGTGGGGAATTGCTGAATATAGGTTGCAATAAAGGTCGAAACAAAATTTTGTATGTTTTTTTCCCATAGATCATAAAATACCGTAGTTTTTCGAAAATACTCAAATTTTCAGAATTTTCAATATGGGTATCGAACGAATTGAAATTTTGTATGCTTTTTCATTTTATTAGAGTTTTAATTGGAAAATACAAAAAAATACATAATATCGTATTTTTTTTGGAAAACATTCAAATTTTCAATAAATGCAATTAGGGTTTCAAACGAAGCGAATTTTTGCATGCTTCATACATACATTCCAATTGTGTTTGCTTCATACAAAATTTTGCGTCATATTGCATTTTTTGAAAATTATAGTATTTTCGAAAAATACGGTATTTTGTGAAAATTTGTATAAATAACTAAAAAAAGCTTAAATATAGTGAAAATGCATACAAAATTTCGCTTCGTTTAATACTCATGTTGCATATTTTAAAATTTGAGTATTTTCAAAAAACTACGGTATTTTGTGAAAATTTTAGTATTTTCCAAAAAAATCTCTTTTATTGTGAAAAAGCAAACTTTATTTCACTTCGTTTGATACCCATATTGCAAATATGAAAATTTGAGTATTTTCAAAAAAATACGGTATTTTGTGAAAAACTATTTTCTAAAAAATCTCTTTTAATGTTAAAAAAATCAAACCAAATTTCACTTCGTTTGATAACCATATTGCAAATTATGAAATTTTGAGTATTTTCGAAAAATACGGTATTCTGTGAAAATTTTAGTTTTTTCCAAAAAAATCTGTTTTAATGTAAAAAAGCGGACCAAATTTCACTTGGTTTGATACTCATATTGCAAATTATGAAAATTTTAGAATTTTCAAAAAATAAAATTTTGAGTTCATATTTTACTTCGAAACTGAAGATTTTCAAAATCTATATTCTTAGTAAAAGCATTGAAAATTAAACCTGATATGGGTGAATTAGGTCGATTTTAGAATGATTTTAAAAATGAATAATCGTTCATTATCAGCGATAAGATTATCGCCGATAGAATTATTGAAATAACGATAACGATAACGATAGATCCTCGATTATTTTATCGTTAACAACCATGTTAATTTTGTTGATTTTGCTGATTTTGTTGATTTTGTTGATTTTGTTGATTTTGTTGATTTTGTTGATTTTGTTGATTTTGTTGATTTTGTTGATTTTGTTGATTTTGTTGATTTTGTTGATTTTGTTGATTTTGTTGATTTTGTTGATTTTGTTGATTTTGTTGATTTTGTTGATTTTGTTGATTTTGTTGATTTTGTTGATTTTGTTGATTTTGTTGATTTTGTTGATTTTGTTGATTTTGTTGATTTTGTTGATTTTGTTGATTTTTTTGATTTTTTTGATTTTGTTGATTTTGTTGATTTTGTTGATTTTGTTGATTTTGTTGATTTTGTTGATTTTGTGGATTTTGTTGATTTTGTTGATTTTGTTGATTTTGTTGATTTTGTTGATTTTGTTGATTTTGTTGATTTTGTTGATTTTGTTGATTTTGTTGATTTTGTTGATTTTGTTGATTTTGTTGATTTTATTGATTTTGTTGATTTCGTTGATTTTGTTGATTTTGTTGATTTAGTTGACTTTGTTGATTTTGTTGATTTTGTTGATTTTGTTGATTTTGTTGATTTTGTTGATTTTGTTGATTTTGTTGATTTTGTTGATTTTGTTGATTTTGTTGATTTTGTTGATTTTGTTGATTTTGTTGATTTTGTTGATTTTGTTGATTTTGTTGATTTTGTTGATTTTGTTGATTTTGTTGATTTTGTTGATTTTGTTGATTTTGTTGATTTTGTTGATTTTGTTGATTTTGTTGATTTTGTTGATTTTGTTGATATTGTTGATTTTGTTGATTTTGTTGATTTTGTTGATTTCGTTGATTTTGTTGATTTTTTTGATTTTTTTGATTTAGTTGATTTTGTTTATTTTTTTGATTTTGTTGATTTTGTTGATTTTGTTGATTTTGTTGATTTTGTTGATTTTGTTGATATTGTTGATTTGGTTGATTGATTTTGATTTGGTTGATTTTGTTGATTTTGTTGATTTTGTTGATTTTGTTGATTTTGTTGATTTTGTTGATTTTGTTGATTTTGTTGATTTTGTTGATTTTGTTGATTTTGTTGATTTTATTTTATTATTCCTACTTGATGTTTCAAACTAAGGAAGTAGAAAACCCATCGATATAAAAACGCTTCTCTAAAGTGAATCTTCTCGGTTAGGCATGTCTAATTTCGTCCAACATCCGCTATCATCCGGATGGTAACCGAAACGAATCTTACCTTAACATCGTCAACCCGTAACATTGAGTAACTAGAAAAAATGCTTCTCTGTTAACTTAGGGTTAAGTGAATGTTCGCACACATGATAGCTTTTTTCCCTCTTCGTCTTCAAGATCAGCCAAAGGTTTTGGCGATAGTTTCCCTTTCTAACCGGGCTTCAGGTACCCATTCACTTTTCCAGTTTTTCGAGTGGACATTAGGAGAAGAGTTTTTCCTTTTGTGCACCGTCAGAGCACACCTGAAGTGGACTGAGTTCCTTAACTACCATGCTCAAGGAATCTTCAAGTAGCGGTGGCGAAAGCGATATTCGGAACCAACCGAAATCTGCGACGGACCTGGAAAAAATCGAAAGTTCAACGACACAGCAGCTCCTCATCCACGCTCATGGTTTTAGTCCACTAGAAAATACGTTGCCACCCCTTGTCACTTAACAGATCATCCCCCCGAAGAGGGGCCATTTCTGAACACCGTTCCGGGTGGGGGTCGCTTGAAACTAATTTGGATTTATTATCGTCGCCACTGTCGTCAGCCATTTCGCCAGTGAAAAGAAAAGTGTGAAAACAATGTTAATTGGTTCTCAACAGTAGATGCCGGGTGCTCTTTTCATGAACATTGGCCTGAGGGGGGACAGACTGACTGGAAGCTGCGGAACAAATTTGGTGCACTTGAGAGGCAGGTTCGCGATTCGAAACGGGTAATTGGGCCCGGTGTGGGATTTAATGTGGCCACCACACTCTGGGAACGCTTGGACAGTCGGCGGTGGCTTCCCAGGACGGGGGACATATTTTATGGCAGGGTGCGAAATTTATGAGTCATGCGCTGTAAATTTGATCAGTGGATCGTTACATTCAAACCATATTAGTCTCCCCATCAACTTTTTTAGTATTCTTTAAATTGTTAAATTAAATTGTTAATCATTGGTTACTATTTTCATTTCAACCAACCGAGTTCCAAAACAAATCACATGCTCACGAATAAACACGCCAATTTAAATCTCCGCCATGTATCTGGATACTGATCTTCGCAATTACCGAAAATTTGACATCTAAATCACACAGATCCTAGCCTCTCGATACTTTCCACACTTATCCACCCAAATTAGTCAATTATTCCGAGATCATCACAACAGACCGTCGAAAGTCTAATTTGCTGGTGCACGTACAGACCCACGCGCCCAATTTGGGGTGGGAGAGCTCGCGTTCGCATTTTGTAACGGCATCGCACGTTTACGATAACAACCGCACACAACAAAAAATATAAGAAAATTTCATCAACTCCTAACAAGTCCACGCCGAAGCACCCACTTATGTAACACAATTGATTTGGGGAAAGAAGAGAAGATTTTTCGCGAGGAAAAAACAAACAACAAAACTCCAAACTAACTGCAGCTAACTATGTGCTACCTCCAAGTCCCTGAACAACTGCAGCATCCACAAAGCACGCCCTGGACCAGACCGAATTTGGTGTACAGTTACACAACTTTTCCTTGGAGTGATCATCCCAAAGGGGAGCCAGCCAATCCATCCAGATCTGGAGCACATCGAATTTATATAATATCCGCGGTGGGGGCCAAAAATGGTGCTAAACCACATTCAGTGCAGTGTTTGCTTAGTCTAAATAGCTAGAAATTAAAATTTTCGCCTCTCCCGCCAACAAGATGCAGGAACCTGCTGGGGAAAGATTCAAATTCCTCTCCACCTGACCATCCGTCAGGTTTCGGGGGCCAGAGTCCGGTAATGTGTTTCGAGGGAGAGCCAGATCGGTCGAAGCAACAGGCCAAAACAAAAGCGGTTGGGAAACTGTAAAAACAAAATCTCATCGCACCTTGGCCAGAAGAACCTACATTTTTGGGGAATCGATGAAAATTGAGATGTTGTTTACGGGAAAAGGTAATTGAAAATTGAATCAAAACCAAACTTGCAATTTTCCAATCAGCAAGCTTCATAGTACTTGTTTGCGAAATCACTTCGAGATTAAGTCTGTCTTTTGTGATAAAGTGATTAAGCAGGTAATAATCAATTTTTAGGTTAAAATCACAAATTTAAGAAAAAAGAAAATAAAAGCTGTCTATAAAATGTTTGGAAGTTAGCCTTTTTGTGAAGGTAAAAGAATTTTCATTGCGAAAAAATATTTTATAATTTCATAAGTTGAACCTTTAAAAAAATATAAAAAATAACTTGATAAATGTTTGCACTAAAAAACGATATCACTTCAAATGTCGGTTCTGCATTGTACACCATTCATTTTAAAAAAAATATCATTTTATGTTGATCGTTTTTGGTAGATCTTATCGAATATTTGGAAAGTTCTTTCAACTACCGTAAACCGGGGTGACTTTGATAGGATTTCAATTTATTTTTGGAATATTTTCCAACTGGTAAGGCTTGTCTTGAGATTATTATTTTTAAAACATGTACTGGGGTAGCCCACACATGGTTCGTATACCATTTTTGAAAAAAAGTTTTTTCAATAGTGTTTTAAAAAAAAGTTACGTTAAAAATTCTTATTTTGAATTCCGGGGTGACTTTGATAGTCATAGTTTTTCTTGTTAAAATCAGAATTCTCGATTAAATTTTCAAAAGGCCCTATCTGCATAGGAAACCCATGAGGGATAGGTTGTTTTGAAAATTTAATCTAGAATTGAGGTGTCTAAACTTTATTTTTACGTCAAATGTAACATTACTAAGGTTGCTAATTTAGTTTTCTAGGAAAAAATCAATGTTTATATTTAGTTAACTAAGTTTATAAGCTTTTTAACAAAATACATATAAATTTTAGGTAAAATTGTTTAAAAGTCAGAATTTTGCCTGAAATTCGTTAAAACTTGTTATGTTTATAAAATTATCGATTAATATTGCATTTAAAACTGAATTGGGTCCTAAAACGAAGCTTAGATTGCTGATATTATTGTTTACAGCGATAAAGCTTATTTTTCTGAGTACAATGACCCTTTGTACGACCACAAAGAGTTTAAAATGGATATTTAAATCAATTTTGAAAAATTAACCTCGCGGTCCTTCTTGACAGAAAAGCTCCTACTTGACAGCTCGTTCCAAGGGGACCATAGTTGATCCATCGAAAAAATGATGTCTTGCCAAAAAAAATTTTGCATTAAAATGAAAAAAATGATAAGAAATGGGTTTTAATCGTGTTTTTAACCGTTGTACATAAAAATTGACATAGGGCTGTAGTACCCAATTAGAAGCAAAAATCAAAAGTTTTCACATTTTATATGAAATTTGTTCAACTGGAAATGCCTATGAAACAAGAGATTTTTATTTATTTATGTTTAAAAAACACATAATATTTATTATTTACAAACATATTCAACCTTCTCCTTGTGGAAAATTGTCCAAAGAATCCGAAAATGCATTCCGTTTTCCGATTCAAAATTATGTTCGTTGAGAAAAACATGACACTTTGAGAAGATTTAAATAATGTTTTTCATCAACATTTTCTTAATTATAGTGTGAAAAGTTTTTCTTGAGGTACTTTGAACACTTCTCTACCACGGACAGTTTAATTCTAAACAATTCCGTACGTATTTAAGTGTACTCTTCATTTTTCGGAAAAATCTCAAACCTATCAAAGTCAACCCGGCTATCAAAGTCACCCCGTTTTAAGGTACCTTTCAAACGATGTATGCAGAGGGGACCATAGTACGGTCCCACAATCCATTTTAACCGGTCAACGGCAGTCTGGAAAACTATTATAATACTGTCCCTAAAAGCTAAGATCTTATAGAGTCCGAAAGCACGAGGTATTTTTTACATAAGCAACAAAGGAGAACATATCTGATAGCTTTTGTTTTCAGGCAAAAAAAAAACATTTCTACAGTTTTTTAAAGATCCTATAAGCTATTGTGTTTCGAATGTTTATGTTGTCACAGTAAAAAAATGTGTAAATTTGGAAGGTGTAATTTCGGAAGGTTGGATATTACCTCTTTTATGATGTAATTTTACCTCAATTTAGACTGAAAAAGCGACGTTACAACAGAAAAGTGGTATAATTACACATTTTCAGAGGTAAAATTACACATTTTTTCTAACAAAAAGAATGTACCCCATCCCAGATGTAATATTACCATGATTTTATTTCTGTGTAAAGTCTCCTTTTGGAACGAGCTGTCAAGCGACTTTCAGTCAAAAAGGCTGCTTTTTCTTAAATTTATTTCGACCAATTCATAATTTAAAAATTGCAAAATATTTGCTGATTATTTTAGCTTTGTTTTATTTATTTTTTTTATACAAACTTATATATTTACTCTTTAAAAACTTATATTTTGGGATGAATAATGTGACAGTTGAAAAATTACAAATGATTATTTCAACGTGAGAAAGGCAAAAACACATATTCAAAAATATTCCTTGAAAATTATCTTTAATAAACTAAAAGACAAAAAACTATTATTATAACTGTATTCTTTCGTTGAAAAAAGCAGAATCATTAGTTTCTAATCTGTTTCTTATTCTTTCTTATTATTTAGTCGATTTAAAAATAATGTAAAAAAGTATATTTGTTTCATTAATGTTTTCATAATTTTTTACTTTATTTATGTCTGAATATTCGACAGTAAATTTTAGCTTTCAGACCAGAACTTTGGGTCAAAATAATTTATGAAAATTTGGAAGTTTTTCAATTCATTCAGAGACACAGCAACAAATTTTAGTAAAGAAAAGTTTGATAGCCATAAAATGGCCATTACCTTGGAAAGATTTTGGTTGCCTTCATACACACTAGGATGCCCAGACAAAATGAATATAATGAGTTATGTTAAGCAACCATGCTAAATTAGAGCAAATTTGGTTTGTTGTTGTTGTTGTTAAAAATTGAAGCTTTTGCAAAATTGTCTGATCTTTTCAATAAAAAATATTGCAAAACTAGCTTAGCTTAGCTTATGAAAAGGCCTTAAAATAGATTATATTCTTTCTTTTATATTGTAGACCAATTTTTAAAACTTTTAAAATATTTTTACTGAAATGATCAGAAAATTTTGCAAAAGTTTTAACTTTAACATATAAACACTTAGAGAAATTATTTTTTATCGATTCAAATTCCTTGTAATGCTGTATCTCAGAAACTAGTTGCACAATTTTCAAAGTTCAAGAGAGAAAAGGATAGGAAATTTTCTCAGCTCTTCAAAAAATATTTTTTTCGGATGTGTTCTTGAAAGAAAAGAAATATACTTTAACCCAAAAACTAATTTGATGTTGCTTTTAAAAATGTTTTAAGTAACATTTATATTATATTTGGGTAATTCTCCGCCAACTCACACAGCAGTTGCCCCGACCCCTCTTCGATTTGCGTGAAACTTTGTCCTAAGGGGTAACTTTTGTCCCTGATCACGAATCCAAGGTCCGTTTTTTGATATCTTGTGACGGAGGGGCGGTACGACCCCTTCCATTTTTGAACAAGCGAAAAAAGAGGTGTTTTTCAATAATTTGCAGCCTGAAACGGTGATGAGATAGAAATTTGGTGTCAATGGGGCTTTTATGTAAAATTAGACACCTGATTTGATGGCATACTCCGAATTCCGAAAAAACGTATTTTTCATCGAAAAAAACACTAAAAAAGTTTTTAAAATTCTCCCATTTTCCGTTACTCGACTGTAAAATTTTTTGGAACATGTCATTTTATGGGAAATTTAATGTACTTTTCGAATCTACATTGACCCAGAAGGGTCATTTTTTCATTTAGAACAAAATTTTTCATTTTAAAATTTCGTGTTTTTTTCTAACTTTGCAGGGTTATTTTTTAGAGTGTAACAATGTTCTACAAAGTTGTAGAGCAGACAATTACAAAAAATTTAATATATAGACATAAGGGGTTTGCTTATAAACATCACGAGTTATCGCGATTTTACGAAAAAAAGTTTTGAAAATGTTGGTCGTCGTTGATCATGGCCGTTCATCGTCACCCGCGACAGACACGGACGACGAAACAAAGAGAAACGCAAAAAGTAACTTTTTCAAAACTTTTTTTCGTAAAATCGCGATAACTCGTGATGTTTATAAGCAAACCCCTTATGTCTATATATTAAATTTTTTGTAATTGCCTGCTCTACAACTTTGTAGAACATTGTTACACTCTAAAAAATAACCCTGCAAAGTTAGAAAAAACACGAAATTTTAAAATGAAAAAAGTTGTTCTAAATGAAAAATGACCCTTCTGGGTCAATGAAGATTCGAAAAGTACATTAAATTTCCCATAAAATGACACGTTCCAAAAAATTTTACAGTCGAGTAACGGAAAATGGGAGAATTTGTAAAACTTTTTTAGTGTTTTTTTTTTTTTGATGAAAAATACGTTTTTTCGGAATTCTGAGTACGTCATCAAATCGGGCGTCTAATTTTACTTAAAAGTTCTTTTGACACCAAATTTCTATCTCATCACCGTTTCAGGCTGCAAATTATTGAAAAACACTTCTTTTTTCGCATGCTCAAAAATGGAAGGGGTCATACCGCCCCTCCGTCACGAGATATCAAAAAACGGACCTCAGATTCGTGATCAGGGACAAAAGTTACCCCTTAGGACAAAGTTTCACGCAAATCGAAGAGGGGTCGGGGCAACTTTTCCCGATTTCGTGTGAGTTGGTAGAGAATTACCCATTTTCCAAAATCACTATTTCAAGGGACTGACACAATATGTCTGTTTTAGTGCCTTAAATATATAAAAATCAAAATATACCTATTTTAAGAATTCAGTTTTTTTGCTTGTTCCTATTTTTTTCTGAAAAGTAACCGACATCTTTGCCGAAGACACCAAATCGATCAGAAAATCCCTTCTCAAGATACAGAATTTCATACATTTAAATACCCATTTTGTATGACCAGTAGCGAGGCTCACAGATATATGAAAACGACAAAAGAGTGCCTCAAAAGGAATTTACAAGCCCCAAAAGCTAGCCTGAAATTTTGAGCACATCTGGTTGAAGTTTAGTTGTTCCTGTCTTAACTTGAAGTTATAATGGAATTTCATTAACATTAATTTATTTATTTTCCACTTTTTAACTCATCTTCGAGAAAGATTTCCTATGCCAGGATTTTTTTTCTTTTAGGTTTTTCATTTCTAGAACATTGCAAAGCTAGGAATTAATTCCGGAAAGATATAGGTAAACTTTTAGAGCACGAAGTAATTTTTTTTTTACACTCCAAAAAATATCCTGTTTAGCGATGACCTATAGTTTAGGGTACCAAAAGTTGCGTATTTCAATTACAAAAATGTTGGTATCCTTCGCTGAAATTTTCAAGTTATCGCAGTTTTAGTGAAAAAAGTAGATTTTTCCCGTTTTCGTCATTTTCCCATTTATGCGCGTGGCGCGTCGAAAACCCCAGTTTTTATTTTCAAAAAATCGTATCTCAGAGTATCGAAAACATAACTTCACCATTTTTTGATATGCTTTGTGAAATTTTCCGAGGAATCCGATAAAAATATTTTCAGACATAGGCTCTTTGGTCTCGAGACCTTCAAATCAGCATTTTTAGTTTTCATACGACTTTTTCATATGTTAAGCTAGATTTTTGAAACTTCTAACTATTTTTTCCAAATAGCCAAACTAATCACCTTTCTTTAACGTCTAAGACAGCTAAAATCGGATGAAATGACGCGGAGATATGATTTTTTGAAAAAAGTGATTTTTGCGAAAATCGACGAAAATTGCAATTTTTCGGACCACCCTAACACGGCGTAGGTCACCCTAATGGCCAAACAAAAAAATACGGGTCTAATTAGTTCGGCCAAGGATCCCCCAGAAAATTTTGAGCCCGATCGAAGAACTTTGTTTTCGAATCATGCTGTTTTCGTGGGGAATTGCTGTAAGAAGAGGTAAAAATTAAAAGAAACTATTTTTGAAACTCTGGTTTTTTTTTATTGTTCATTGATTTAATTATCATAGTTTTAACACAATAGTTAATTGTCAAATATGACTTTGGAAAAAAAAAACATTTTTTTTGCTCTTAAAACTTTTTACAGAATTTATGCTGTATACTTTCACAACAATATTTGTTTTAGATTTAAACGAAAAAAATCATAAAAAATCCTTGCAGCATTGGTATTTCCTATTTCCCAAAACGTTCAATTCACAAACGCGCTAAATACAGTTCAAGCTTTCAATTACGCACCTTCATGCGGCTTTATAAACTAGATTCCACCGCAACAGAACTCGATAAAGATGTGGTGATAGGCGGATGAAAAATTTGCGCCCAAAATTCAAGATCATAAGCCAGTTAGAAAAAAACGGGAAGGAAAACTCGAGATGCTGCAACAATTCGGCGTGCTCTAATTATTCGCACCTTTCAATTGAGATGTGTGTGTGTGCTTCCCTCTCCATTCAAGGAGAAAACGGGAGCTATCCGGAACCATTTAATGGTTATTATTACGCAAAATTTTGCAACAATACTGAAATCTAGAGCGGCACACATACAATTTTTTGCCATGATATAACGCTGAAGGTCTAAACTGTAATCTTAGGTCTCAATTGCGGCTCGTGCAGGGAAAATCTGGTAGATTCAATGGTTCATTACATTTCTAATGAAGTATGAAATTACAGCTTGATCCCAACGGAGCACCGCTCCTCAATTAAAAGCACTAAATCGGTCACTAGGATGCATTAAATCGCAATTGTATCAGATTACATTTCAAACTTGATAGTTGTTTAAAGTTATTTCATATTGTATTTCTCAATTTAAAATATAATAACGCAATCGTTCAAGTCACCATCGCACACACTAAAAAATTAAGTTTTCCGCTCATCAACCTCGTCAATCAGTGACAGTCACCTCGCAGCGCAACGGTCAACGATCACGGTCATCAAAAATGCGCAACGCTTCCTCGCTAACGCTCACCTGCGCTTCAACAACACATTTCACTACATCTCTTTATCACGTTTCTTCTTCAACCATCATCGTCGCGTCGTCTACGATGACTCTGCGACACAACATTGATCGTCTTCGATGCACTTCTTCCGAAGCTGAAGAAACCGACCAAGACGACGAGATGCTGCGCAACGGGCTCCAGAAAGAAAGCAGCTCGAAACCTCAGTTGATCTTCACAGCCCATTGAGGAAGGTCGTCGCGCTAGCTCAAGTGATCGTGCGCTCTCTCACTTGACGATAAGTTTCTCGCTCTCGCGCGCGCGGTCTTCAGCGCTCTCTCTTGATCGTTTGCTCTCTCCTTCGTGAAAGAAAGTGGTGTTCCTGCACGACGACAACGACGACGACGAAGAGGTTGAGTGCGGGTGTGCGCGAGCGCGCGCGGAAAAAGAAAGTCGGGTACCTTACCTACCTTACCTTACAGGCTACCTGAAGAGAGCGTCTGAGTCGGTTCGGGTTGGGTATCCACCAGTGCTGGGGCCTTAACATACCCCTTGCTGCCAGCTGCCAGCTCAAACTGTTTCGGGCCGTTTCGCGGACTGGTTGTGCTGTCCGTACTTTCTTTTTTGCGCTCCTCCAGTACCTGACGGTGGTGGTGTTCCAGCAAATTCGTGGAAGTTGTCTGGACGTTTGAGGTGTGAGCGCGCGCGCGTACGCGATCTTGCGGTTCTTCGGCCAAATGCCAATTATTCAAATTTCACAAGTTGGCCCGTAAACACCTGTGTTCGCGAGAGATTCATTTTGGATTGTGTCTGCCGGAGAGGCCGTTCTTCAGCTGTTGATGCTGTACGATGCGCGACTAGGCCGTGGAACAAGTGTGTTGATGTTGTGAAGACTTGAGTCCGGCCAACCCCGTTAGGCACTAGAGAGATCAACGTCGATCAGCCGCAACAGCTCTGTTTCGGTAGCCGCGAGATCGCGCGACTTCGATTCCGGGAATTCCCCGCCGGAACCTGCTCCGGATTCCGGTCTTCCAGTGTGCGAGAGTGCGTGCGCAGGAGAAAGTGTGTGATGATTATCGTGCAGTGTCGACTTCAGACCCGATAGCAGTGTCCCGAATGGAATCGAGTTCAAGCAACTGAACAACGACACAACACCACCAGGAAGAGTCGTCAGCAGTTCTGACAGTTGGGTCGCCAGAACCAGGCCACCCCAAAGCAGTGTATTCAAGTGCGTTTACCGGTGTTTCAAGTGTTCAGTGTGAGTTTGTGTGTGCCGCAAAGAAACGGCAAATTTTGGCCCGAAACATCAACACACCTCGAAGCAGGGGAAGCACATCAGCGCTTCGGCATGGTGGCGAACGTCAAGTGGCGGCGGCCAATACTGGCCGCGATTCTGCTGCTGCTGCTGCTACAACTGGCCACCACAACGGTTCGCGGAGTGAACGGGCTCAGCTCAACTGGTGAAAGAGGTGAGTGTGAAGAAATTGCACCTGAAGAACACTATGCAAAACACAGCCGGTCTATGAGTTGGGTGCAGCCCACCCAGGAAACAAAAGGTGGTGGATGCATTCGCGCGGGTTTGTTGATGTTTTTGCTGTCAGAAGTGTTGTTGGGATGCACCCGGCGTTCGCCGTATTGCACCGGGTAACGGAAAAGGAAAAGTTCTTTCTCCGCCGAACGGGATTCTAGCGGAATGGTGTGTTTTTGAAAGCAATAAAAAAGCCTGGACACAATGTAGTTCCAAAGGCAGCAGACCGAAGAAACAGTGTATTAAGTTGCACAAAAAAGTGCAAAAGTTACAAATTATAGCCTTGCCGAACAACGTTGGAGCAAAAATTCACTAAGTCGAAAAAAAAGGCTAGCAAAACCAATCGCAACAAATCCAAAGTATCAAAATGTTCAAAATTTGAGAAGCTTGAGAATTTAGCAAAGATGTTAAGTCCTATTAAAAAAAAATCGCAATTTCAGCACATTTTGTTTTAAAAGACTGAAACTATTGCATAACCCAGGCCAATTTGTTCACGTGTGGGGTATAAGCAAAAGTCAATATGTCTATGCCTTTTAAAAAATGTAAAACATTTTCAAAGTTGATAAAAATAATAATACAAAAATCTATTAATCTGGTCAGATAAAACGATTTTTTTTAGAAATTCTCTTCATGTGATTTTACTAACTTTTTCACGTTGAATGTGTATTTTAGATTTATGTTTAAATTAAATCAATTTTGCAGATTTAATATTCAAATTTTAAAAACTTTGTTTTGTGTTTTACTTTGGATTTGGTGTAAAATCGGTTTTACACACAGATTTACTTTTTTCAATGACCTTAGGCCGTTGCAAATATTTTTCAAAGTTTATGTCGCCTTCCCCCCTTCCCCTTCAAAGTTGGCCTGAATAATCAGGGGGCAAAAAAAATATTTTTTCGAAAAACTTCAAAATTTTAATGAAAATTAAAGTTTAATCTACTGAAAACCAGTTAAAATGCATTTTCCCGTGTTTATAATCATATTTAGCATGTTTGAACTCTTTTGAAAACATTTTAAATTTTCATGGTTTATATAGATAAACCACGTCAATAAAGAAATCTAAAATTAAACTTAGGGCAGCGAATGACCATGAAGGTTAAAGCTGCCAGAAATAAATTAATTAACAACAACAAGAAGATTAAACTTTTAATCCGACAAGAAAGCAAATCAGAAGCACTTCTGTTTTTCTTGTTTTTTTTTTTTTTTAAACTTTGCTGTTTTTTTTCTGAAGAACACCATATCTAAATCTATAAATGAGCATGAGCATGAGCATGAGAGACCACCCATGGTTGTCCTTCTCCGTTGCTGAACAGGACCGTAATATCCTATCAATACAACTGACCATACGCTTAAACGATCTAATGGTGTTTCCCTTATCAACAGCATGTATGAATGCGTTGAAAAGATAAAACATCAAGATCATTAAAACTAGATCTGAAACAAATAGGTTACAGTCATTGGCCACCAACGGCGCCCGCCATGTCAGTTTGTAGATCTCGGGGGGATTGGGACGGGAATGTTAGTTAGCACAGGTTGCTACAAAGGGTGGGTTCTATACGATATCCACACCCCCACGTGTGCCGGAAAACTACTTCTACTTGGGATTTTGTTAGTGGGAAAGGGTAATGGCCAGGATTCATCATAAAGGATGATGATGCGACCCAATAATCAATAAATTTTGTTTAATGATGTGATGTATTATGCATTCTCAAGGCAAACAGTCGAAGGATGCGGATGAGATTATTCCCGGTTATTTGGTTTTGAGTTTAGCATAAATGATTCAATCTTAGACAGCCGGCTGTGGAAAGATAAAACCAAATGTTGAAACGAGCGGCTGAAGAGTGACGGGCACCAGTTTTCTGAGCTGAACGAAATGAAACTTCCTTCCATTTTCCGTACGCTAAAAAGCTATATTTTCTTAATTAATAACAAATAAAGTTCACAAGATACAATTTACTCACAACTTCGGTGTCTTTTCACAGCTGGAACGGATTCTCGTTCCCAGCTGCGCCCGTGCTCCCGCTTGCTTCAGTTTGTTTTCAACTTCTGATTCTTGCCAAGCGACAGCACGGGCACCTGCACAAAGAAACACAAACAAAGACGAATGACGTTGAACAGGGGGCTGCTTCGGACGCGCTCCGTCGCAACACTCCCCCCCGTAAAACTTCTTCCTTGCCAAAGCTTGAGTTTTACGCCTAGTCACCGCGGCGCGTCCTGAAGATGCTGTGCTGACCTATGGTACTGCTGACGTCATCTGCAACTTGGAGCCGATGAGCACTCTTCGTTGCGGGGTCGCCTGTTGACCTCCGTCTGACACCCGTGCCCGACCACTTTTGGCTCTATTTATGGGCCACGGGTGATCACTTTGTCACAACCCCCTTTGCAAGTCCTTGCCTCACCGACTCCATTTTGTCACCTCGTTTCGACAGCCATTGCACCAGCCTTCAGTGATTGCAGCTCTTCAGCAACCGCTCCGATTGAGAAGACGTCCTCGTGCCACTGTCGCCGCGCCTTTCCCGCTTCCGATCGTGGTCGTAGGCCCCCGAACTCCGGCCAGTCTTGTCGAAGTTCTTTTTAGTGTTGAAACGAGCGGCTGAAGAGTGACGGGCACCAGTTTTCTGAGCTGAACGAAATGAAACTTCCTTCCATTTTCCGTACGCTAAAAAGCTATATTTTCTTAATTAATAACAAATAAAGTTCACAAGATACAATTTACTCACAACTTCGGTGTCTTTTCACAGCTGGAACGGATTCTCGTTCCCAGCTGCGCCCGTGCTCCCGCTTGCTTCAGTTTGTTTTCAACTTCTGATTCTTGCCAAGCGACAGCACGGGCACCTGCACAAAGAAACACAAACAAAGACGAATGACGTTGAACAGGGGGCTGCTTCGGACGCGCTCCGTCGCAACATGGTTCCCATACCGGGAATCGAACCCGGGCCTTCTGGGTGAAAGCCAGATATCCTAGCCACTAGACCATATGGGAACCATGTTGCGACGGAGCGCGTCCGAAGCAGCCCCCTGTTCAACGTCATTCGTCTTTGTTTGTGTTTCTTTGTGCAGGTGCCCGTGCTGTCGCTTGGCAAGAATCAGAAGTTGAAAACAAGTAGCACCTTCCCGCCTGTCTCAACACCAAATAAAATGCGAAAACGCGAAACCGCTCGGACCGAAAAACACACAATCGGGGGGAAAAAAGACGGAAACGGCAACGAAAATCCGGCTTGCTGACCGCGACGCGAACCGTTCAAATTCTCCAAAGCAACTGTCAAACATCCCGAAATCATCCGGGTCGAAATACACACACAATCGGGGGGGAAACAGAGACGGAAACGGCAACGAAAATCCGGCTTGTTTACCGCGACGCGAACCGTTCAAATTCTCCAAAGCAACTGTCAAACATCCCGAAATCACCCGGGTCGAAATACACACACAATCGGGGGGGGGGAAACAATCGAAATACACACACAATCGGGGGGGAAACAGAGACGGAAACGGCAACGAAAATCCGGCTTGTTTACCGCGACGCGAACCGTTCAAATTCTTCAAAGCAACTGTCAAACATCCCGAAATCACCCGGGTCGAAATACACACACAATCGGGGGGAAACAAAGACGGAAACGGCAACGAAAATCCGGCTTGTTTACCGCGACGCGAACCGTTCAAATTCTTCAAAGCAACTGTCAAACATCCCGAAATCACCCGGGTCGAAATACACACACAATCGGGGGGGAAACAGAGACGGAAACGGCAACGAAAATCCGGCTTGTTTACCGCGACGCGAACCGTTCAAATTCTTCAAAGCAACTGTCAAACATCCCGAAATCACCCGGGTCGAAATACACACACAATCGGGGGGGAAACAGAGACGGAAACGGCAACGAAAATCCGGCTTGTTTACCGCGACGCGAACCGTTCAAATTCTCCAAAGCAACTGTCAAACATCCCGAAATCACCCGGGTCGAAATACACACACAATCGGGGGGGAAACAGAGACGGAAACGGCAACGAAAATCCGGCTTGTTTACCGCGACGCGAACCGTTCAAATTCTCCAAAGCAACCGTCAAACATCCCGAAATCACCCGGGTCGAAATACACACACAATCGGGGGGGAAACAAAGACGGAAACGGCAACGAAAATCCGGCTTGTTTACCGCGACGCGAACCGTTCAAATTCTCCAAAGCAACTGTCAAACATCCCGAAATCACCCGGGTCGAAATACACACACAATCGGGGGGGAAACAGAGACGGAAACGGCAACGAAAATCCGGCTTGTTTACCGCGACGCGAACCGTTCAAATTCTTCAAAGCAACTGTCAAACATCCCGAAATCACCCGGGTCGAAATACACACACAATCGGGGGGGAAACAGAGACGGAAACGGCAACGAAAATCCGGCTTGTTGACCGCGACGCGAACCGTTCAAATTCTTCAAAGCAACTGTCAAACATCCCGAAATCACCCGGGTCGAAATACACACACAATCGGGGGGGAAACAGAGACGGAAACGGCAACGAAAATCCGGCTTGTTTACCGCGACGCGAACCGTTCAAATTCTTCAAAGCAACTGTCAAACATCCCGAAATCACCCGGGTCGAAATACACACACAATCGGGGGGGAAACAGAGACGGAAACGGCAACGAAAATCCGGCTTGTTTACCGCGACGCGAACCGTTCAAATTCTCCAAAGCAACTGTCAAACATCCCGAAATCACCCGGGTCGAAATACACACACAATCGGGGGGGAAACAGAGACGGAAACGGCAACGAAAATCCGGCTTGTTTACCGCGACGCGAACCGTTCAAATTCTTCAAAGCAACTCGAACACCATATCTAAATCTATAAATCTCAATTAAGTGTTCAAAAAGAAGTATCAACAATAGAAGCTACCGGCACTTAGGTAAAATTACACTTATTTGTCACCATTCTTTGATGTAATATTATCACTTTTTTTTTTTTTTAACTGCGTTGAAACAAAGTTCTAATTTTGGATTGAAAAGTTCAACTTTTCAGCACAAAGTTCTATTTTTGGATTCAGCGCATTTGACGAGAGAAAAATTGATAAATTGATAGCATGTTTGAAATTTAAGAAGCGTAACTTGACAGGGAAATTGTACACCCAAAGTTAAAGAACGAGGGGATAGTCCTCACGAAAAGAAACGTGAGGAAAGTGCTATTTTGCGAGAGTATAGTCCTCTCGCGTGTTCATTCGTTCATTGGAACAGTTCATCCTATTGAGTGGTTTATATGGACAAATGACCGCCACTTGGTCACCAAACCATGGTAGCTCATACGGCAAAGGCACGGTTCAATATGCCGAAGGTCTTGGGTTCGAGTCTCGATACCGGTACTTTTTTTTTTGATAGATGAACTTTTTTTGAAGATGAACCCATGAGTAAAGTCTCGGTAATTTCGGGATTTATCCTCTGATGAACAGTAAACCGTGTTGTTTACAGTAGGATTTAAAAGCAATTGTAATTGTAATCGATTTATGTTTATCTTTTGAAGAACCCACAAAAACGATTGAGATTCTTAATCATCTTTCCTTTCCTATTTTAAAATAGGAAACTTTCAATTGAGAAAATCTTATAAAATTTTCATTTGAATAGACAGCACTCTCTGATTCTAGACACTTGATGCAAACAGACGAAAATCTTAATTTAAAGTCGTTTACTCAAAAATAGAAAACAGAAGTTACTGAAATATGCTTTAAAATATATGTGTAACAACCTAAATTAATCTAATAAAGATGTGTGTTTCGATAAAATTTTCCAAAAACAAAAATAATTGGGTTCTAAACTCGAGATTAAAATCTGATTTTTTTCACAGAAAAAAAGCTAATTAAGCTTTAAATAACCACCAAAGATTTAAAGTTGATACGCAAATTAATTTTAAATTTTTTGATTCTCAGCCTTTCTTGACAAAAAGACAGGGCCACAGTTGATACTTCAGTTTTCAATATTTTGCTTAAAAAATATGAAAAATTGATCAGAAATTGTTCCCCTTTGTGTCTCTTTTATTGACAAAGGGCCTTAAGACATAATTACCGTTAGTATTTTTGTACTACACCCAAAGATTCAACCTCAAATATTCCGAAATACAATAGGCCATTTTTAATTGATAACATGATTTCAGTATTTTGGTGTCTGTCAAATTGTTATGGTTTATTTATCATTATAAAAAATACACTGGAGTAACTTCCGATACTCTTGATATTCACCACCTTATCCAACCTTAGCCAAAACCGACTGAATGGTAGTGATACTTCCATTAATAGACGCAGTAATAGTTTTCAAACTCGTAGTGCTGGTGGCGGAATTCCCGATGAGGGCAATCTGGAACAGCAACGGGCTCATCTTGCTGATTTGTGTGTTCAGATTTTTAACGGCGGCATCGAGGCTAGTCTTGAGCGCTTGGGACAAGCCAGAAACGTTCGCGTTGGCCGCTGCAGTCAGTGCCGTATCGGCCGCTTCCAGCGTAACTTCAGCACTTTGCAAAACACTGACATCGGCGGCGGTCATCGATTGTGGGGCTGGCGATGCCAGGATGATCTGTTGGAGGTGGATTTGTTAAGAGTACAGTTGGGGAAATTTTGAAAATATTAAATTAATCTTACCGCCACAAAGCTGAGGCACAATGCTAGAGTTACGATGATCTTCATGATGGTGATGGGTGTTTCTGCTCGGCTTGTCACTTGAAACTGATGCCATAATCGAAAAAAATTGGTCTTTTTATTTCAATGAGACAGAAATTTTATCAATTGGTTAATTTTTGGGTTAATGTGACTTGCAGAACTCAAACGATGATTCAGCTAAATTTGAGTTTTTACTGCAGTTATCGATCGAATACTTCAAGTATCAAGTAACATTATACAGGTAAACCATTGTTAACGTGCAAAAAAAGGAACAATGAACCCATTGAAATAATTTAAAATGTCTAAAATGATCTCCACAAACATCTGTACTTCCTATCTACAATCGATCAGCTGTTGATACAAGAGTATGATTATTATGAAAAATTAGAAGTTGACTTCAAGAAAGGGGATTTTTTATAATTGGTCGTTGGCAAGAGTAATCTATAGGAAAAAAATACAATCTTAATTGAGTCAAAGCGTATTTGCAAATATTATGTTATTTAGAGCAGATTTGTGCAACAAAAAAAAAACAATTTTGCTCTCCAAATTCAACCTACTTTGCATGCAGTCTTTCAACCCTTCAAATAAACCTCATTCTGTTTTGGGTTAGCTATCTGTTACCATTCTCAAACCCAAAACTGGTTACAAATTTCAAACAGGTATGAGACTTGAGCCGGGATGGGATGATCCACTAAACTTTACGTGCCATTTTCACACTTTCCATTCCCGTTCGGTTCGCTGGTTGTGTGTGAGTACGTGCTGCACAAACAGGACCGTCAGACACAAACTCAACCAATCGCAACCGCAAAACTCCAAACAGAAGAAAAAAACAACAATAAAAATGGAAAGTAAACAAAACTGTACACACACGCACAACGAGGAGAAGAAAACACATCAAAATTCGACACAGAGACCCACATTTTGAAGCTACTCGAGCGCGCAAAAGTGGTTGCGTGAGTTTGTGTGTAACACTCTAAAAGGGAATTCATGAAGAAGTGACGGTCAGAAGCTTGGCGCGCCAAAACATTCTCACGGAATTCCTGCAGGGTAGAGTCGAAACCGGGCTGTTTGAAGTTCATTTAGTGACCATCTCGTTTACCAATATCTCGAGCAAGAGAAAAGAAAGAGCTCTAGAGTTTTTTAAAGGTCCTATAAGCTATGAGTTTTCTATGTATAAAAATAGGACCTTTTCAAATAAACTCTAGAATTTCTCTCATGGGGGTGCTCAGTAAAACTCTTTTGACTAGAAGTCCAATGCTGTTCAGAAGACAACAAGTTTCGAGTGATAGATACCGTGTGGCCAATGCAATGTCACGTAGCTTTTGAACTCTTGTGACCCATTGCTGTAGTTTCTTTCCGTTTTGTCGGCGTCAAACAAACCGCGGCGGCCCCAGGTCAGCGCCAATCAAGCATGTCCAAAATGCCAACCAATGTTTGTGCTGTTTTGACATGAAGTTCCGCTGCGACGATACTTCCGACATTTCTCGACTCGTGGAAAGGTTACCCGTTTTCGAGATGGGACGACCCACTGAGCTGGGGCACGTCAAGCGGGCCGACACGGGTTGATGATGGTCCATGATGGACTTTGAATGGGCGTTTGACGTGTTTATGTCTAGGAAAAGTCACAATAAATCACGTAGATGAGGCGCGCGAGGGTTTCGTGTTGAGCAATGTCTGAAGCGATGAAAGTTTAGAGAATTTCAAATTTTGAGAGTGCACAAAAAAAAAGTTCCCTGTTATCATCGCACATGTTCCACACACAACAAGTTGCATCGCGCTAGTCCAGCTGGAATTCTAACAGTTTATCACATTCTTCTGGAGAAAGAGCTCGTCCGGAGTGTCTCGTGTGCCAGGAGTGACGACGGATGCCAGCGCATATCAAACTCGTTTACCCAAGGGACGCGTGAGTTGATCAAGTGCATGAATGAATCTCCGTCCGCGCTGTAACCCAGATCAAGATATCAGGTTAGGAAACAGGTTAGGACAGACCATGCGCGTTGCGGTCACGAGTGACTGTTGGTCAGTTGAGCTGAAGAGCACTGATGATTGATGAAATCTGGTCAGTATTCATTAGTTTCAGTCTCGGAGTCTGGCTGAATAGATTGGGTCAGTTGGCTGGACTGAGGCTGGAAGAAGATATCGTGTTCACCCACAGAAGTGGCCCAGCTTTGACCTTCTTGGATGGTTTAATTATAGAAGTTGTTGATTTGGAATCATAAAATTCTCTCCTTTTTTCTGCAATCTTACGTATTTTTGTGATCAAGATCAAGAAGGTTAGTGCTCCTAGTTTTTGTTGATTCTAGATATCCGTTGAGTTTGCCCAAAATGGTCAGAATTTTTAAATATGGTAATTTGAAATTGTCTTCATATTTGCGAAACATGAATTACATTTGATATATTTAAAATAGTATCATTATGGTTAAACCATTGCGAAATTTAAAAACTTTGCAAAAATGCTACATTCTGCTTGGTTATAATGGCGTTTTAAGTTTCTAAATCTTGAATTCTGAATTATTTAATTAAACAAGTATTCTCATGAAAACACACATTTAGGCAAGGGTCCTGATTTTCTATTCAAAGATCAGAAATCACTCACTCATCGCCGAACGAATCTTTGCCTACCGAAGCGCGCAACCATTCGTGAGCGACTTGCCCAAATACTTCACACAGCGAAACAAACATTTCGTGGATTGCTTTGCCTACTCCGTCCGTCGGCCACAGTCACAAACAAATATGCTCAGAGAGGAGAGAATCTAACGAAATAAAAGCGCGGCGCTCAGAAAATTGCAAAATAGGGGAAATATACCCATTTTAATCACTCAAAGACGATCGACCAATTCTCATCACTTTTGCCGCTATTAAAACAACATTTCAGATGTATCCACAATGGAGAGTTGCTTGCTCACCTTTATTTGAACTATTTATTACTATTACAGTCAACAACACTTTATCAAAGTTGTAATTCACGAACAAAGTTCTGATAGGCCGATAATAGAAATAGGCTGAAAAAGGGTATGGTTCCCCTACCTTTGATAATATTGTTTTTAAGCAATTTTAAAAATGATTCAAACAAAGCCGATCGCAGACTTTTTTGAGTCAGCTTTGAGCGAAATAGCCATTCGCTGTACTAGCCAATTCGAGTGAGAGGGAGAGCAAAAGAGTAACCATTGTGTATTCAGTGGCGATTGGTGTGGAAGTGACAAACGTTCAGAAAAGTTCAGGGCAATTTTGCGTCGCTTTTGATTTGTACTCGCGAATGAATTGAGCAATCAGGGCCCTTGCTTAGAGCAATATATTGATATTTAATGTAAGATTTTTTAACCAAGTATTAAAAAAATGTTTGTTTTTTTTCAAATTTAATGTATACATTTTTTTTGCAAGTTGACTGGTTAATAAAAGAAACATGAAATCAATGCTTAAAATGTTCACAAATTGGAACAAACATGTACGTTGATAATCTTTTAGCATCTGTTCCAAAATGAATTTTAATGAACTGTTAATTATTATAGTATTTTTGATTTGAACTATTTGACACTTCAGCATGAAAGCTAAAAAAAAATTGCAGATTAGTCCATTGAAATACTTTAACTGGAGCAGTTTTCGATTTTTTCTGCAATTTTTTTCTTAAGAGAGAACTGTGATTTCTGCCACTAGAATTGCAGTTTTACTGAATTTTCATCAACTGATATTTAGATTTTACTGAATTCTCAGTTACCTGACATTTTTCACTTTGATAGATAGTTTACTGAAATTTCAGTAAAATGGTTGTCAAAACAACTGAATTTTCAGCAAAAGAATTTTCAAATTATTTTGCTGAAAATTTAGTAAATTTCTTGTGTCAGTTTGACAGATCATTTGCTGAAGATTCACATCGTTGCTGGTAATTCAGTTATGAAAATTTGATCTTGCTTGCCATTAAAAATGTTTCCAGTTCTGTTATTTATACCAAACCCAAAAAACAGGTGGGTAGCATCGAGATATTTGTTATTCACATTTGTCTTACCTTTGTCTCTTAAGATCACAATACAAAATTAAAAAAAAAAACGCAGCGCATTTGATAGGGGTTTTTTTCTAGACAGCATCCAAGCAATAAGTCATTAGTGACATTTCAGTTAGACAGATATGCAGTTACTGATTTTTTAGCAATGTTTTTGTTTATTGCCGAATTTCAGCAGAAGTGATAATTACTGAATCGCATTCTGTTATGTATTTTACTGAAAAGGCAATCCAAAATTTGCTGTGTGGGAATACTTTTCTAATCTAATCTAATCTAATCAGACTCTAGCGCAGCCAATCTTTCGAAGGGATCCTGGAGAGTGCCTTAGGTTAGATGACGCCTAGCACTCTTCTTGTCATTTATTAACATCTGTAGTGCGCCATTGCATTAGAATGCATTGAAACATCACAAGCGTTAAAGCGGCCAGGCCTACTGCGTAAAGCCGTATCGCAGAGATGACTCGTAATTGGGTTGAGTTTGAGCACTGAGTGTTCGAACAACAACACAATTCTGAATCGACAGGGGAGGAAGAAGCGTGGGGACACACCACCATACGCTCCGATATTTGGTTGTATTAGTTGGGAGCACCATGCTAAGAAGTTTTGGTACTCCGGGACCCTCTGGGATGGGACATTGTATTTCCACGAATGCCCTGGACACTATTTGCCGTGGTTATAGCGCCACAACTCGCTCTCTGTAACAGTATTCCTAATTCCAGTCCAAGCTCACAAAGTCGTCATGGCCTAGTG